>NC_062567.1:132513442-132815942 GCF_022837055.1 Prionailurus viverrinus
ACTTGGTAATGTTTTAATTTCTCCTTAATTTTTGAAGGATGGTTTTGCCAGATATAGAATTCTTGATTGACAGATTTTTTTCCTTTAAGCACTTTGCATATGTCATCCTACTACTCCTGCCTCCATAGTTTTTGATGAGAAGTCAGCTATTTGTCTTATTAAGGATTCCTTGTGCATGATGATGATTTTCTCTTGCTGCTTTCAAGAGTCTCTGTATTTGGCTTTCAGCAGTTTGATTATGTGTCTTGGTGTGGATCTCTTGGAGTTAATCCTACTTGGAGTTTGTAGAGCCTGGATGTGTAGATTCATGTCTCTCATTAAACTGGGGGAGATTATGGCCATTATTTGTTCAAATTTTCTTTATGCCCCCTTTTATTCTCTCCTCTCCTTTTTGCAGTCTCATTATGCATATGGTTGTATGCTTGATTTTGTCCCACAGGTCTGTTAAGACTCTGTTCATTTTGCTTCATTCTTTTTTCTTTCTGTTACTTAGGTAGTGACTGTTATTCTCAATGGACCTATCTTCAGATTCACTGATCCTTTCTTCTGCCTGCTGAAATCTGCCATTAAACCCACCACTACTGAATTTTTTGTTTTACTTACTGTAGTTTCCAACTTCAGAATTTCTATTTGGTTCAGTTTTCTAATTTCTATCTCTTTATTGATATTCTACTTTTTGAGACATTGCTCTCATTATTTCCTTTGGTTATTTAGACATGGTTTCTTTTAACTCTTTAAACATGTTTAAAATAGTTTATTTAAAATCTTTGTCTAATGGGGCCCCTGGCTGGCTCAGTAGGTAGAGCATGCAACTCTTGATCTTGGAGTCATGAGTTTGAGTCCCACACTGGGGGTAGGTTTCCCTTAAAAAATAAAAAAAGAATAAAGTCTTTGTGTAGTTAATCCAATGTGCGGGCTTCCTCAAGGGCAGTTTTCTATTAATTTCATTTTCTGTTTACAGAAGAACATATGGGCCATACTTTCTTGTTGCATGCCTCATGATGTTGTTGTTGTTGTGGAAAACTAGACATTTTGGGGTGCCTGGGTGGCTTAGTCGGTTGAGTGTCCAACTTTGGCTCAGGTCACAATCTCATGTTCATGGGTTCGAGTCCCACATCAGGCTCCGTGCTGACAGCTCAGAGCCTGGAGCCTGCTTCTGATTTTGTGTCTCCCTCTCTCTCTGCCCCTCCCCTGCTCATGCTCTCTATCTCTCAAAAAATAAAATGTTAAAAAATTTTTGTAAACTAGACATTTTGAAGATTATGATATGGCAACTCTGGAAATCAGATTTTCTCTCTTCCTCAGGGTACATTGTTGCTGCTTGCTGTACTTATTTTTTGTATGCTTAGTGACTTTTCTAAATTATAAAATTTGTAAAGCTTATAGTCTTTGTCACATGCAGCCACTGAAGTCTCTTTTATATTAACTTAGTGGCCATCTAGTGATTTGACAACTTTCTTATATATCTGGAACCAAAAAATAAATAAATAAAAAATTCCAGCCTTTGTAGATGGGCTCTGCCTGTGTGTTTGGAGCATGTCTTTATCACTCAGCCAGGCAGTTTACAGCTCTGTCTTAGCTTTCACTTCCTACTTGAACAGAGCCTCA
The DNA here is from genome assembly GCF_022837055.1 of Prionailurus viverrinus. Lineage (NCBI taxonomy): Eukaryota > Metazoa > Chordata > Mammalia > Carnivora > Felidae > Prionailurus > Prionailurus viverrinus. Next base: position 132,515,051 of record NC_062567.1, read on the forward strand.
TTGTCATCCAGAGGTAAAAGTTTCGGACCTTCTCAGTTCTCATCTGAGCATGAACCCAGGCCTCGGAAGGCATGCATGTGACTTTCTAGTTTCCCATGAATACGTCAGAGCTATTCAAAGCCTTTATCCCCCAAAGTATCTCATTCTCTAGCCTTTCTTTCCTCCCTAACTTTTCAGTTTGTTTGCACTAAATGTCATCCTTTGCCCCAGACAGCAGCAACTAATACATTTACCTTGAAATGTTTTTGACAAATGGACCCTGAGTAGTCACCTCAGTCCTGGGAGAGTTCTGAATTAGGCATACACCATTGGAGCCTGCCCTTCAGGAAGCCACCAGACAAGTTGTAAAACAAGAGTTCTTTGAGAATAAGGTCTATTCTGCTCCCTTTGGTGTTCAGTACTTACACCAGGAATGTGGGTTGTTTTTAAGGCTATTGCCAAGCTGGGGATTAGAAGATGGTACTGGGGTAAGTGTCACAAAGCTCTGTTATCAGACTCAGCTATTTTTTTCTTGACTAAACATTCTCTTAGTTGTTATAAGGTTTTGATTAGATTCCAAACTTCTGGACTGACTTTTGGAGTTCCCTATTTTTGCTGACATCATATTTTCATTGTCTTAAAAAGCCCTTTTTATCAGCATACCACCACCCTAGTTCCAATTCTTATTACCTTACATCAGGACTATTTTAGGGATTCTTTTTTTTTTTTAATTTTTAATGTTTATTTCTTTTTGAGAGAGAGACATACAGAGCGTGAGTGGGAAAGGGGCAGAGAGAGGAAGACACAGAATCCCAAGCAGGCTCCAGGCTCTGAGCTGTCAGCACAGAGTCCAATGCAGGGCTCGAACCCACAAACCGTGAGATCATGACCTGATCTGAAGTTGGGCACTCAACTGACTGAGTCACCCAGGTGCCCCTCTTTTTTTTTTTTTTTTTATTTTTCTAAATTTTTTTTCAACGTTTTTTATTTATTTTTGGGACAGAGAGAGACAGAGCATGAATGGGGGAGGGGCAGAGAGAGAGGGAGACACAGAATCGGAAACAGGCTCCAGGCTCCGAGCCATCAGCCCAGAGCCCAACGCGGGGCTCGAACTCACGGACCGCGAGATCGTGACCTGGCTGAAGTCGGACGCTCAACCGACTGCGCCACCCAGGCGCCCCATCTTTTTTTTTTTTTAAAGTAATCTCCACACCCAGTGTGGGGCTCGAACTCATTACCCTGAGATCAAGAGTTGCCTGCTCTACTGACTGAACTAGTCAGGTGCCCCTTAGGATTTCTTAACCTCTAATAAACCACCACCTCCTTGATTGATTCTCCTTGCCTATTAAGTGATATCTCCAGGCTCTGGTTCCAGCATAGCTTTCGAGCTATATCTCACTATTCTTCCCACCTTCACCTCCATGCTGCTTTGATGAATCCACACAGGTGGGCTGCTCCCAAGTGTGCAATTTGCTTTCCACCGCATACCTCCATTAATGCTGCTCTTGCACCTCCGTTCGTGCTGTTTGCTCCCCATCTGGATCATCCCCTACCCTCACCTCTGCCTACTGAAACACTACTCTTCTCTTAAGAATCAGGGGTGCCTCGGTGGGTCAGTTGGTTAAGCATCTGACTCTTGATTTCTGCTCAGGTCATGATCTCATGGTTAATTTAACGTGTTCTATTGGTTAATGTGGGGCTGTTGGGCTCTGTGCTGAGAGTGGAGCCTGCTTGGGATTCTCTCTCCCTCTCTCTTTCTGTCCCTCCCCAACTTGCGCATACATGCGCACTCTCTCTCTCTCTCTCTCTCTCAAAATAAACAAATAAACTTAGAAAGAATCAACTTCAACCTTTCTATAAAGTCATTCTTAGTCATTTCAACCAAAGCTAATCCCTCCTTCCACTAAATTGCTATGACATTTTTGTGCCATTAACGTGATGTATGTGATATTACTGCTTGCATTATTATGTTTATTCATGTTTTCACTCATTCATTCTTTCAGTAAATATTTAATAGCACCCACTGTTTGCTAAGGCCACAGTGCAAAGGCAGGATCATTAGTTAAGACATTGAACACATAAACATACATATATATTATAATAATTACTAAGAAAGAAAAGAAACCCAATAGGATTCTATGAGTGGGAATAGGATGAGTCCAAGTTTCTCAGGTTAAGAGTGAGGGGAGAACACAAAAGGCAGAGGGAATAACATGTCAGAGGAATCTGGAGTACTCTGTGTGTCTTGCCATTTCTATGAGAGTCAAAGAAACATTTCCATTAGCACAGTGCTTTATACTTCTTGCATATGAAGAATAAGAATTATTATTATTATTTATTATTTTTAATACATTTTTTATTATTATTCCTTAAAAATTTTTTTTTATTTTTAAAAATTTTTTTTTCAACGTTTATTTATTTTTGGGACAGAGAGAGACAGAGCATGAACGGGGGAGGGGCAGAGAGAGAGGGAGGCACAGAATCGGAAACAGGCTCCAGGCTCTGGGCCATCAGCCCAGAGCCTGACGCGGGGCTCGAACTCACGGACCGCGAGATCGTGACCTGGCTGAAGTCGGACGCTTAACCGACTGCGCCACCCAGGCGCCCCCCTTAAAAATTTTTTAACGTTTATTTATTTTTGAGAGAGAGAGAGAGAGAGAGCGCAAGCAAGGGAGGGGCAGAGAGAGGGAGACACAGAGCCAGAAGCAGGCTCCAGGCTCTGAGCTGTCAGCAGAGAGCCTGACGCGGGGCTCGAACTCACAAGCGGTGAGATAATGACATGAGCTGAAGTCGGATGCTTAACCGACTGAGCCACCCAGACGCCCCTATTTGTTATTCTTCATAAACATTAAGAAGAAGGTAGGCTTGATAAGAAAAAAAGAATCCAGTGGTAAAGAGGGAGAGGAGTAAGTGTGAAAAGTCAGAGAATAAGATCTAAATTCCTTTCGATTTCAATACAATAGTGATAGTAGCGGCAGCAGCTAACATTGAGTGCTTACTCTGGGCTTGGAATTGTGCTAAGAACTTTATGTGCGTCGTTTCATATAACTTCGAAATCGTGTGGTGTCTGCCCTTTCTTTTCTGCAGTGTCTTGATGCAGTCTCAGGATGTGGACCTCTCCTTCCCACAGCAACCAGAGAGATCCAGTCTCTTCAGTGGCACAAAGAGGGGGACACTGTTTCTCACTTCATACCGGGTAATTCGACTTCTACCTTGACCTATTACCGCTACATTTGTTTTCCTTCAAATGGAGAGAGAGTTAACATTGACTTTCAAAGTTGGCATTTTATGATTTTCCATGTTGGAGAATATGGAAGAACACGGGTGATGTTTCTCAGTCAGGCCGGAATGTCAAACAGCCTCGACCTTAGAATTGGTCTAATATGTCTCAGTCCGTGGACAAGCTGCATGCCTTCTCCGAAGTTTCTTTCCTCTCCTAGGTGATCTTCGTGACTTCACACTTAGTCAGTGATCCCATGTTTTCTTTCATGATGCCATTTGATCTGATGAGCAACTGCACCGTTGAACAACCGGTCTTTGCTGCCAACTACATTAAAGGGACTATTCAGGCAGCTCCGGATGGTGAGTGTTCCCCCTCAGAAGTGTATTTTTTTCCCTCAAAAGCTTCCAGAAGGTTTAAGATTCAGACTTGGCTCATGCTGGAATTCAAAGAAAGCTGCACTGCTCTGTTGGGTAGTGCTTGTCTCCCTGTCTGGGGCTGTCCTTCTCTGACCAGTGGTGCCAGCATCTTAGTGTGCCATTTCTTCCCCCAGGTGGCTGGGAAGGACAGGCTACTTTTAAATTAGCCTTCAGAAAAGGAGGTGCCATCGAATTTGCCCAGCTGATGGTGAAAGCTGCCTCTGCTGGTGAGCAATGCTAAGAAAGACACTAAACACTTTGGGGTTTTGAGGCCTGTGGAATTGAAGTAGGACGGCTACCCAGCCACGACTTTGGTCTCTACGTCAGGCAGTTGGTAGTTGCACACGTATGCAGCAGGCATTTTCTGAGCTTCCTACTATGGCACAAGTACCATACTACATGCTGGGAACAAGATTATTCAGTCCCTCGTTGTCTTAAAGGAGTTTGCAGGCTAGCAGAAGTTTATACTCAGACACTTGAACCACTAATTATACCTGATAATCTTTTGTCCATTTTTAAATGTTTTTTTAATGTATTTTTTAAAGCTTATTAATTTATTTTGAGAGAGATAGAGACAGCGTGAGAAGGGGAGGGGCAGAGAGAGAGGGAAAGAGGGAAAATCCCAAGTAGGCTCCACTCTGTCTGTGCAGAGCTCAATGTGGGGCTCGAACCAACAAAGCTGTGAGATCACGACCTGAGCTGAAACCAAGAGTCGGACGCTTAACCGACTGAGCCACCCAGGCGCCCTTCTTTTGTCCTTTTAAATGTTGGTCTCATACATCATTGAGTACTCTCATTTTCAGATCAGGAATCCCCAGTTGCCTGAGTTCTTCTTCCTTTGTCACGCCTTTTGTCTTTTTTCCTCTCTGGCTTTGCCTTTGCTTCTGTTAGGTTTAATCCCCGTCTTCCATGAGAAGAGGGAAGAGGTACTATCCAGCCCTACAGCACCGATCTAATAGATGTACCAGAGAACTCTTTCAGACTTTGAATACAAATAATCTTTTTCGTGATATATTTTTATTCAATCTAGTCTCATTTCATGCCCCTACTCTCTCAGCTTTTGTACTCCAGTCCGGCTGGACTTCTTTGTGCCCTGTTCTCTCATCTCCGAGCCTTCATGCTATTTGCTCTACCTGGATAACTTTATTAATTTGTTTGTTTGTTTAATCTTATTTTTTAAGTAAACTCTACACCCAATATGGGGCTTGAACTCATGATCCTAAGATCGAGAGTCACGTGCTCTACTGACTGAGCCAGCCAGGTGCCCTGGAATTTGCTCTATCTGGAATGCTTTCTCTTTCTCCCTTGCCTCCACCCCAACTCCAACCTAGTTGAGATGAACACAATCTAGAAGAGACAGACACATGCAAATATTCCAAAACAGAGGCATGGGCAAAGTGCCGGGGACACACCAGAGGGTGGAATGAATTTTCTAGCTCAGAAGACTGATTGGATCATGATACTATAAACCACGGTTAAGAATATAAGAGACCATCTAAGTTGGAGAGGAAACGAGTTCAATTTTAGATATAATAATACTAACATTTATTGAATGCTTACTATACAGTGGGCAGCGTTCCAAGCCCTTTACATGTGTCCATTTTTTTAATCCTCACAAAAACTTAGGCTGTAGGTACAATCATTGTCCCCAGTTGATAACTGAGGAAACTGAGTCAGTGATGGTTCTACAGTTTCCCAAGGCTATACAGGTAGAAACTGATAGATCTAGAATCTGGACCCTAAACATACTCTCACTCTCTTTTTAAACTTTTTATTAAAAAAAAAATCGTATTTAGAAAAGTTGCAAGAATTTACAATGGACTCTCATGGACCCTTCATCTAGATTCACCCATCATTAACATTTTCCCACATTTGCTTTATCTTACTCTTCGTTTGTTTTTGTTTTTACTGAACTATTTGGGAGTAAGTTACAAAATTCATTTCATTCATTCCTAAGTATTCAAGTGTGTATCTGCTAAGAGCAAGGGTATTCTTTTATCTACCCTAAGTCTACTTATCAAATTCAGAAAATTTAAGACTGAAACAATGCTATTATTTAATATTTGGTTTATATTCAAATTCAAATGATTAACCTATCACTCTTCCTAATTCTTATGGCGCACTGTTTATTTTTCCAATCCAGGATCTAATCCCAGATCACACACTGAATTTAATTGTCCTATTTCTTTAGTCTCTTTTAGTCTGGACTCAGCCTTTCTTTGTCTTTCTTGGCATTGACAGTTGTATTTATTTAAAAAGCTTATTTATTTATTGTGAGAGACAGACAGTGAGAGTGAGTAGGGGAGGGGCAGAGAGAGGGAGAGAGAGAATCCTAAGCAGGCTCTGCACTGTCACACTGTCAGCGCAGAGCCTGACGCAGGGCTCAGACTCATGAACCATGAGATCACGACCTGAGCCACAGTTAGACCCTTAACCTGCTGAGCTACCCAGGCGCCCCAACATTAACATTTTTAAAAGAATACAGGCTTATTGTTTTGTCGATTTGGGTTTATCTGTTTCTTCATGCTTAGATGCAGGTCCTGCATTTTGGCAGAAATACTGTATAAGTATAGTATGTAAGTGATGCTGTGCCCTTTTGATCCTATACCCTTAACCGCTGGATCATATTGAAGTGAGGTACACTGGAATGCTAGAGGCCAGCGGACCGGCAGCTCAGAACCACAAAGATGAACTGTATCTAGAGACTCATTTGGAGATCCTCAGCACACAGGTCATCTCTGGAGCCATGTGAGTGAAAGGCTTATTCAGTGAATAAAGGATGGTATTCCAAGGTCCTCAACATCGAAGGGATGGGTAGCGTGGGGCTGACTGAGGTAGGAGGAGAATCGAGTTTATTATCCCAGAAGTCAAGAAAGAGATATTTCAAGCATTCCTGAGTGGTCATCTGTCAGCTGCTGCAGAGATGTTTGATAAAATGAAGACTGAAAAGTGTGCATTGCATGTGGAAATTTGAGTTTGTGGTGGTCTTAGCAAGACAGAAATGCTAAAGACAGGTGGTGGAGAAGCCATATACAGGAAATTGAGGAGTAAGAAAATGTTTAATATTACCTTTAATGATACAATGCAAGATATGAAGACCAAGGCGTTCACATACTGAACCCAGCCAACAGCTCTTCACTGTCCAGAAGGCAGACAGCATCTAAAGCCTGACGTTGGATAACAAGGTGTCCTGGCTCACAGAGTATGGCCATGTGGAACCCAGAGGCAGGGGATACTTGGAAGTCCCGTTCTTCTTTGCTACAGATGTCTGGAAAACTCAGAATAATTGCATACTGGGTCCTGAATTTGCCCTTATTTTTCGCCTCACAGTAGAGAGAGTTTATTTTTAGGATTATGGGCTAAGGATCAGGCAACTTGAGGGAAACTTCTTAGTGCTCTTATTAAGATATGCTTCTAGGGGCGCCTGGGTGGCTTGGTCAGTTAGGCATCCGACTTCAGCTCAGGTCATGATCTTGCGGTCCGTGGGTTCGAGCCCCGCATCAGGCTCTGTGCTGACGGCTCAGAGCCTGGAGCCTGTTTTGGATTCTGTGTCTCCCTCTCTCTCTGCCCCTCCCCTGTTCATGCTCTGTCTCAAAAATAAATAAACGTTTAAAAAAAATTTTTAAAAAAAAGTTATGCTTCTTGGCTTGCAAAGCTAGGTACAGAGTCCTAGCAGTTACATAGCCTCTTGGAAAGGGTTTAGGCAACTTAGGTGAACTTGACCAAATGTCTGAACCTACTCTGGGTCTGATTATATCATGGCTTAGGTGTGGGAACCTACCCCTGCTTTCTCAGCAAGAGTCAGGGATTGTGAGATGGGCTTCCATGAGGCCTTTGGAATTAACTACCCATCGTATTTTATGGTTTGACTCTTTGACCCTTATTGTATACCAAACACTATGGTATGATTGAGATGATTGAGAACACAATAGTGAACAAGACATACATAGTCCCCTGCCTTTGTTAAATTTACAGTCTAGTGAGAGTCATATAAGAAATACACAAACGGGGTGCCTGGGTGGCTCAGCTGGTTAAGCATCGGACTTCGGCTCAGGTCATGATCTCATGGCTTGTTAGTTGTGCTGACAGCCCAGAGCCTGGAACCTGCTTGGGATTCTGTGTCTCCATCTTTTTCTGCCCCTTTTTCTTCCCCACCCCCTCGCATTCTGTCTCTCTCTCTCAAAAATAAATAAACATTAAAAAAAAAAAAGAAACATGCAAACATATAAGTTAGTAAAATAATATTTCTGGGAAGGATACTAATAGGATATTGAAAAGGAGGATAAGTTTAGATTTAGATTTAGATTTAGATAAGTTTAGATTTAGAATGAATTAGTTAAGATAATGCTAGTTATTGAAACAGATAAACCCCAAATTATCAATAGCTTAAGACAATAGATATTACTGCTTATATAAAGGTCAATCAGCAGGGATAAAAGGGGGCTGTGTTCTACATAACCCTTCAGGGACTCCGGGTAGTAGGGTCTATGCCATTTTTAACACATGGCTTCCACAGCCTCTCTGGCTAGCCAGCAGAGAGGGAAATAGAACAAATGTTTCACCTGGAAAGTTTGCATGGGCCAGGCCTGGAAGCAGTGTTATTACTTGTGGTCAGATGCTAGATGCCAGAAATTAGTGTAGTAGACTGATAATAGCTCCCAAAGATATATCCTTGCCTAGTCCTCAGAATCTGTGAATGTTCCCTTGTTTGTAAAAAGAATCTTTGCAGATGTAATTCATTTAAGGGGCTTGAGGCTATTACCCTGGATTATCCAGGTGCGCCCCAGATGCCATCGCAAGGATCTTTATGAGAGAGATGCAGAGGGAGACAAACAGAAGTGCTTTCTTCTGTATCACGTTGCCGTTACATTGGTTTTTAATAGATGTATCTTGCCAACCTGATCGAAGCCTCAGTTGGAAATTTTTTCTGAATATTTATTATGGTAGGTGCTATCCTAGGCCCTGAATAAGCACAGGCAAATAAGACACAGTCTCTGCCCTCAAAAAGCATACAGTTCAGGACAAGGGAGGTGTATGTGTTTTATCTTATATCCTAGGAGCATTGTTGGACACTTGTGTAAGATGATGGTTAATACCCTATTAATTGGTTGGTAGCTGCTGTACATCTGCATTGAACAAATTAGAGTCTCTATTTTGCCAAACTTGTCTTCTCAGCTGCCAGAGGAGTTCCACTTGGAAGTGCAAGTTACTGGTTCAGCCCTCCAGGACTGCTTGTAGTTACTGGGCAGGGGAACATGATGTGCACGCAACAGATGCCTTGTCCAGGTAAGGTATGGCAGGGAAGTTCTTGTTGGGAGGTGGAAAAGTATGCCAGGGGCTCAAAGATCCTTTCACTGCTAGTTTGCTTCCAACTCTGCTGTAGGAGAAACAGCAGAGGTTTAGGAAATTGGAAAATGGTGAAGTCCATGACTTTGTTTCTAGACTGAAACCCAGTGGCATGTCAGCAAGTGACTGGGCTTCAGTTTCAGGCTTACTTTTACCTGTAACGTACACATACAGAGTATAGCTGGGCAACTTCCATTAGTGGGAGCAGTCCCTTCCTGCATATAGCCTGAGCAGAAAATGTGTGCTCTTGCCCACCCTCCCCTTCCAGCTTCACACACGTATAGCCATCGTGCTTATGCCATGCCCTTCAACCTCACTGAGGACTCCGGCTTTATGCTCTGTACCCTCTAACAGTTGTGCCTGTCCACAGTGATTCTCAAATGTGGTCCACAGCCTACTGGTGGGCCACAAAGGGTTTCCTAACAGGCTGCCGATGGGCCCCCAAACGCGGCCCTTCCTTGGGTTCTCCTTGGAGCATGACATGCATGTCTGTTGGCTTTTTGTTTTGTATACTAACTGATGTCACAGAATGACGTGTTTATATGTTGTATGCCTAAAAACATAATCTAATAATTCTTTTAAATGCATTTGTCTCTTGCATTATGTAGAAAACAAAAAATGGAATTATAAGCCATTGTTAACAGTGATATTAGCTTTTATAATTGTCCAGTGATTTACCTTTACTGAGATCTTCATTTCTTCATATGGCTTCAAATTTCTGTCTGGTGTGCTTTCAGGTCACCCTGCAGGACTCCCTGAGGCACTTCTTGCAGGGCCAGTCTGGTGGTAATGAACTCCTTCAGCTTTTGTTTATCTGGGAACATCTTCATTCTCCCTTACTCTTGAAGGAGTTTGGGCAAATAGAGGACTCTTGTTTGACAGTTTATTTCTGGCCTCCAAAGTTTCTGATGAGCAACCTGCTAATTGTCTTATTGAGGATCCTTTGTATCTGGGTGATTCACTTTTCTCTTGCTGATTTCACGATTCTCTCTTTATCTTTGGTTTTTGGAAGTTTAATTAGAATGCATCTCGGTTGGATCTGTATGAGTTCATCTGACTTGAAGCTCATTGAGCTTCCTGGATGTTTATATTCATGTTTTTCATCCAGTTTGGGAAGTGCACAGTCATCATTTCTTTAGATATTTACTCTCTCCCCTTTCTCTCTCTCCTCCTTCTGGGACTTCCACAGCGTGTATGTTGGTCTGCTTGATGGCGTCCCACAGGTCCTTCAGCTCTGTTCACTCTTCTTCAGTATTTTTTCTGGCTGTTTCTCAATCTCTGCTGTTTCTGTTGTTCTATTTTCACGTTAACAGATTCATTCATCTGCCTACTCAAATCTGAATTTGAACCCCTCTAGTGAATTCTTTTCAGCTATCATACTATTCAGCTCCAGAATTTTGCTTTGGTTTCTTGTTAAGTTTTCCACTTCTACTGATATTTCTGTTTGGTGCATACATCATTTTCTTGACTTTCTTCACATTCTCCTTTAGCCTTTGAGCATCTTTAAGACAGTTCTTTTAAAGTTTTTTCTAATTAGCTCAAACATAAAAATGGATTACAGCAAAATAACTCAACAGTTGTCCATTCATTGACTCATTAAACCACTTTGGGACTGTAGCCAAGGAAATAAATACAACCCATGATTATTGTAATATGAATCAGAAAGTTGGAAACGACGCACTCTTCTAGAACAGGGGAATTACGTAGCACCTATCCATGTGATAAAATGTTGTTCAGCTTTTAATTTATGAAGTGTTAATAATGTAAAGACTTTTTTATAATGCCAAGTAAAAAGAGCCAGATAAAAAGTTGTATGGTTGTTATGATTGTGATTGTATAAAAAATATTAACAGATCCTACAAAGAAATATACCAAAATACTAAGTTTTTGTCTTTGATAGTGGAATTATAGGTAATTTTTAAATTTCATCTTTTCTCTATTTTCCAAATACATATTCCTCATTGAGCATGTATTACTTTCTTCATAATCAAATAAAATTTATTAAGTAAAATATGTATCTGAGCACAAGTATAAGTAATGTAGAGATATAACTGTAGGGATATTTTCATGTTAATTTGAATCCCTCCACAACAGGAAATGATAAAGCCTTCACCTGGTGAAGGATCTGGCTTTAGCATTACTCTGCCTGAGTTCTCATCCTGTGTCAGTTTGCTTCAGCATAGTTTTTTTTTGTCTTTCTCCTTCTTACCTATTTCTTGTCCACTCTAAAAAATGAGTAACTGATTTTTTTTTCCTTCTCAGCATACCCATTTGTTGTCTATGGATCCCCACAGGCAGGATATGGACCCCCACAGCCAGGATATGGACCCCCACAGGCAGGATATGGACCCCCACAGGCTGGATATGGACCCCCACAGGTGGAATATGGACACCTGCCATGGGGATACGGACCCCCACCAGCAGGATACGGACCCCCACCTGTGGGATCTGGAGCCCCACCAGGAGCATACAGAGCCCTGCCTGTGGGATACGGAGCCCTCCCAGCTGGAAACGAAACCTTATCGACTGGAAGTGAAAACCCAGGGGCTGGAAATCAAGCCCCACCTCCAGGATATGAAGTTTCACCTGCTGGAATTAGAGCTGGGTCTGGCAAATCTGTGGCAATCCAACCTCCTGGGTATGAGGCTTCTCTTCCCCTTGCCTCATCTTCTCAGAGCCATTCACCATCTTCCAGGAATTAAACCTTGAAGACTCTCCAAGCAAAGTGGCACCCGAAAACCGAAGTCAGAATAGGAAGGTAGACTCAGGTATGTGATTAAAGGTGTCTGACGTAGTGTTGCCCTGTGGAAGGGCAGTCTTAGGGGGAGGCTGAGTCCACTCTTGATTAGATGGGCCAAAGAAGAAGTAGAATTAGAGCTAATTCCCCAATAATTTGGTTGACATTGGGCTGCATTGTAATTTTTTTTAATGTTTATTTATTGAGAGAGAGCACGCACATGAGCTGGGGAGGGGCAGAGAGAGAGGGAGACAGAGGATCCAGAGCCAGATGGGGACTTGAACTCAGAAGCTGTGAGATCATGACCTGAGCTGAAGTCAGAGGCTCAACCTACTGAGCCACTCAGATACCCGATGGGCTGCATTTTTAAACAAACCTTGAATGTAGGGTGGAAAAGGCTTCCTGCCTTTCTCCCCTCCCCCTCTAGAAATTATTTATTGCGCTGTTTGCTAGGCCTGAAAATATGTTAAAAATATCAAGTTGAGGGGCACCTGGGTGGCTCAGTTGGTTAAGCAGTTGGACTCTTGGTTTTGGCTCAGGTCATAATCTCATGGTTCATGAGTTCAAGCCCCTCATTGGGATCTTTGCTGGCAACACAGAGCCTGCTTGGGATTTTCTCTCTCTTCCTCTCTCTCTGCCCCTTCCCTGCTCAAACTCTCTCTCAAAATAAATAAATAAACTTAAAAAAAATGTTTAAAAAGAAATATCAAGTAGAATACTCAGTTGTTTTTCACAGCATTGTTTATATTAGTGAAAGGATGGACCAGCCCATCACTAAATTTCCAATAGTGAGAGAGAATTTCATAAATCATGGTACATCCATATAATGGAATATTATGTGTCCATTGAAAATGATATCTAGGGGTGCCTGGGTGGCTCAGTTCGTTGGGCATCTGACTTCGGCTCAGGTCATGATCTCACGGTTTGTTGAGTTCGAGCCCTGCGTCAGGCTCTGTGCTGACAGCTCGGAGCCTGGAGCCTGCTTCGGATGCTGTGTCTCCTTCTCTCTCTGCCCCTCCCCAACTTGTGCTCTGTCTTTCTATGTCTCTCAAAAAATAAATAAATGTAAAAAAAAAATTAAAACAAAAAGAAAATGATATCTAGATTAGGAAAAGCCTTCTTTAAGAAAATCAACCCCTTCCCAAAAAAAGAAAATCAAACCCAATAATGCAATAAAGGAAAACGGTGATAAGTTTGACTGTATCAAAAATTTTAACATCTGTATGACCACAATTAAAAGATAGAAAACAGAATAGGAGAAAGTTAATCTCCGACATATATGTTAAACAAATAATTTATAGTTAGAATATATGAAGAACTCCTAAAAGTCAACCAAAAATTAAAAATGGACAAAAGATATGAAATCCCAATTAACCAAGACAGTAGAGTGGCTCAGAAACATTTCAAAAGACGTTCAATCAACTTGACTAGTATTAGGAAAATGCAACTTGACATGAGAAACAATTTTATCTCCAAAGATTTATAAATATTAAAAAGATAGAAAAAGTTAAGTGTTAGGAAGGAACACATGTGGGGAAAGGTTATTTTATACAATATTGGTGCGAATGTAAGTTGAATGCATTTTTAGAAAGAGATCTGGGGGGCGCCTGGGTGGCGCAGTCGGTTAAGCGTCCGACTTCAGCCAGGTCCCGATCTCGCGGTCCGTGAGTTTGAGCCCCGCGTCGGGCTCTGGGCTGATGGCTCGGAGCCTGAAGCCTGTTTCCGATTCTGTGTCTCCCTCTCTCTCTGACCCTCTCCCGTTCATGCTCTGTCTCTCTCTGTCCCAAAAATAAATAAAACGTTGAAAAAAAATTTAAAAGGTAAAAGATATCTACTCTTGATTTAGCAGCTTCACTTCTCAATATCTATTCCTGAGAAATGCTTGCACCTGTGCACAAAGATGTGTGTGGGAAGATTTAATTACATTCATTGCTTCTAACATCACAAAATTGGAAATAAGCTATGTGGTCATTAATAGTATTTATATAAACTATGGTGCCTTAAAGCTAAATATGCAAAAATTCTGTCTTATTATTAAAATAAGAAAAGCAAGTTGTAGGGATTATATACTGCAGTGATTTTCAATCCCATCAGACTTCCCCCATAACAAATAATTTGTTTTTTTTTAAGTTTATTTATTTATTTTGCGAGAGAGAGCGAGAAGGGGAAAGGCAGAGAGAGAGGGAGAGAGAGAATTCCAAGCAGGCTCTGCACTGTCCGTGTGGGGTCCAACACGGGGCTTGAACTCATGAACTGTGAGATCATGACCTGAGCTGAAACCAAGAGCTGGATGCTCAATGGACTGAGCCACCCACATGCCCCTCCCATAACAAATAATTTGTAATTTCTCCTTTAGATCATCAGTATGAAATTTGTAGACAACTGCATATGATTCCATACCATTTCAACCAAAATCAATAAATTATGCCATAAATGTGATATAAAGAAATAATATAAAACTAGTTTGTAGTAAAATTTTAAGTATTTTAATATATAAATGTTCAAATTCCACTGTACTAGAAGACATAACAAAGTAATCAAGTGCTCACCTCCTGTATGTAGATTCACCAAATTCATAAACACTAGAAATGATCCATGTATGTTGTATTGGTGACTTGAATACCATAGTGGCAATGCTATTGGCAATGTCATTTTCCAAAATGATGAACAATCCTTGACAAATTTCCAAATAAAACAAAGTTTCGTTTTCCCTTGATTTACACAGCGGTTGAATTCCTGAAAAGTTCTGCATGTATTAAAATCATGCAGTGCAGGGTTAGGCTCTAGGCTCAAATGATTATAAGCATGTGTTTCACCTACATCGGTGGCCAGAGATTCATCTGAAAATCATGAAGGAGTGTAGGACGATTCTTTGTTGTGAGGAACTGCCCTGTACTTTTCGGGACGTCTAGCATCCTTGACCCCTCACCTGTCAGATACCAACAGTGGCCTCTAATTGTGATAACCAAAAATGCCCCCAGTTATTTCATAATTGCCCCCTGGGGGTCAATGCCTTCCCTGCTAAGAACTATCATTCTAGACTACTTTAGACTATTCTGAGGTTGTCAGCCTCTTAAAAACTCACTATGCTACCTTGACCGACCTCCTAATTTCATTGGCCTTTCCTTGCTTTCTTACAGGCTCATCAAGCCGCCTAAAAGGAGGCCTTAAAAATATTATATCAAGTGTTTTTAGATACTATATACCAAAAGGTTTTAGAAGCTCTAGTGTATAATATTGCCAGACCCAGAAGACATTTAAATCATATATTTTTTCTATGAATATTTTGTGTGTAATTGAGAACATGTTGTATATACAAGTGTTTCACCTGACACTTTACATTTTCATAACTTTTATTTATTTATTTATTTATTTATTAAATTAAACAATATTTTTAATGTTTATTTTTTAGGAGAAACAGAGCATGAGTTGGGGAGGGGCAGAGAGAGAGAGACAGGGAGACACAGAATCCCAAACAGGCTCCAGGCTCTGAGCTGTCAGCACAGAGCCCGATGGGGGCTCGAACATATGAACCGCGAGATCATGACCTGAGCTGAAGTCAGACGCTTAACTGACTGAGCCACCCAGGTGCCCCAGCTTTTTTTAAAAACAGCTTTGAAGTACTGTGGCCTGGGTGGCTCAGTCAGTTAAGCGTCTGACTTCAGCTCAGGTCATGATCTCGCGGTTCATATGTTCGAGCCCCCATCGGGCTCTGTGCTGACAGCTCAGAGCCTGGAGCCTGTTTGGGATTCTGTGTCTCCCTGTCTCTTTGTCCCTTCCGTACTCATGCTTTGTCTCTCTTCCTCTCTCAAAAATAAGTAAACATTAAAAAAAGAATTAAAAAACCCCACAGCTTTGAGGTATAATTGATACATTAAAAGTTGAATATACTTAATGTATAGTTAGATGAGTTTCATAGGTTTTTAAGAATTATTCATAAAGGGGCGCCTGGGTGGTTCAGTCGGTTGGGCGTCCGACTTCAGCTCAGGTCACGATCTCGTGGTCCGTGAGTTCGAGCCCCGCGTTGGGCTCTGGGCTGATGGCTCAGAGCCTGGAACCTGCTTCTGATTCTGTGTCTCCCTCTCTCTCTGCCCCTCTCCCGTTCATGCTCTGTCTCTCTCTGTCTCAAAAATAAATAAACGTTAAAAAAAATAAAAAGAAAAGAATTATTCATAAATATTGTTAGTGGCTACATGATAGTCTGACATGGCTGCATCATTACATATTTTCTCAGTCCCTATTTTAAAATATTTTAGTTGTTTCCAGGTTTTTGCTATTACAAACAACATTGTGATTAACTTCTCTTATATAGAGCTTTTTTTTTTTAATTTTGGATTATTTCCTTGAAACAGGTTAGAGTTATTGATTGATCCTCATTGTAACAATTAGGAAGCCAGATGCTCCTATGTTGTCAAGGACAGCCTTTCCTAAGGAAGTTGGTGGATGTTAATGGGTCTTATGTGGAAAAGGTGGTTATTGAGTCAAATATATTTGAAAAAGCCAGGTAAACAGATTTCTTTACCTCATGACTTCTCAGCACCTTGAATATACTAGTGAACATAAATCTCTAAGAGGGAGACATTTTCAAAATACACATATTTTTTCAAAATTATTTGACCTTAGTCTATTTTATTCACTAAACATTTTGGAAAAACTATTATTTAGTGGAACAAACTTCGGGAAACACTTTGTGGAATGAGTGGATATTGGAATTAAAATGAACTGTTAAGTGTCTGGGATATGCTGCCCTTAAAACTCTTCCCAACAATGAGACGAGTCAAGGGCCATTCTTCTTCCCCTTCCGAGAAAAAGAGCTTCATGTCCAGTTTGTAGAGAACAGGAGATCTTGAAGAAGGCACATGATAATATAGACAGTAGCTACGGATTCCTATTAGAAATTACCGGCACAGAGTCATGGGTCTGGGACACTGGAGTGTCAGTAGTACAGGGACTGCTGGTATGTCCAGGTAACCATGCAGGGAAGAAGTGAAAAAAGAAAACATAGGTATAACCCTTTTCTAAAGATTCCAAACAGAGAATTCAGACCACATGGATCTTTTTTTAATGTTTGTTTGTTTGTTTGTTTGTTTAGAAAGAGACCGCGAGGGAGGGGCAGAAAGAGAGAGAGGGGGAGAGAGAATCCCAAGCGGGTTCTTCACTGTCAGTGCAGAGCCAGACGTGGGGCTCAATCCCATGAATGTGAGATCGTGACCTGAGCAGAAGTCAAGAGTCAGATGCTCAACCAACTGAGCCACCCAGGTGCCTCAGACCATATGGATCTTAAACATGGGTCACAGGCCCCAGATCTCTTTCTCTTAAAAATTTTTGAGGGAAGTGATGAGGATTTTTTTTTTCTTTTAAGATTTCTTCTTTTCTCACTTCTAAATCTCTCTACATGGGCAGAAGTGACAAGGAGAGGAAGAGGGAGAGATTCCCCAAACCAGATCAGGAATAAAGTTCCCCTCATTCAGCTTTTCGGTTTGTGCTGGAATGTGATGGTGAGTTGGGAATAGGGGCAAGGAGTGAGGCCTCATAGTTCTCTAAATAACTGACGTCTAACAGGCATATTCTGGGATTAGAATTCTAAAAGGGTAGCAAGTAGACTTTCTCTTCTGCTCTTCATTCTAGCCGTACATGTACCAGGTAGATTTGAAGTTAGGTCCAACAACCTAGAAGGGTAAGCAGGTCCAAGTCTCCTGAAAGTGGACTCCCCTGCAAAGGGAACTTGTTCACCTGTTTCACCAAGCTGCTGGAATACAACCAAAGGTGGTAACTGTATAGAGGTGGGACCAAGCAGAGCCCCAGTTTGGACCCATTGGGGGCTGAATGGCACACCTACTCTTAGCTCCCACTGCCTGATGCAAAGAGTCAGATTCCTTCTATAACAAGCACATCCTATAAGGAGAGCTTTGGGTCCTGTGTACTCACAGGGATCCGGTTTTGCTCTGCTTAGGACAAATCCAGCGAGAGTTCAGCTAAGCCTGTTATGTGCTGAAAGCACTAATGCTGGGTCATTCGGGTCCCCATTGACATTTTGGATGCTTCCTTCCTGATTCATCCCTGAGCTGGTGGATTCATCTTCTTCCTGTCTCTTCCCCAGCTGCAGTACAGAAGCTGCTCTTGCTTTCTGTACTTTGCCTCCTCATTTCCTATTAGGAATAGGAAAGGAAAGGAAGAAGACCTTTTATCTCTGGACTGATAGTGGACCCACAAAACAAGCACCCAAATACTCTTTTTCCTAGATAGGCGGATGCTTGCCAGCCTGCAGAAACTTCGGGCTTGACTGTCCTGAGGAATCAAGGGGAAAATGTGTAGTTGGTGGGATTTTTCAACCTATAGGTTAATATACGCAGGAAATACTGAATGTCTTTGTTTTTTTTTTTAATTCTGTTATCCAGACACCCCCCCCACCATCTGCCTTGCTGGTGGGCTCCCCCAAACTCCCAAGATTATGCAAAGTTATCCAGATCTTATGTGGCATCAAGATGCCAAGAAGGCCCTTCTAGGCATCAGATTACTTCTGAAACAGCTACTGCCCAGTCCAGGCAGTCACATCAAGTCTGATAGCTGGGTTGCTTCCTTATGCCCCCAGAATCTTAGGTGGGGCCTGGAAGCTGGCTGTCAGAGATCCAACTCCACACCCCTGAGCGCTGGGGAGCAGGACCCCAATGCCTACTCCTCGAGAGGACTGCCAGTTCCTTCCCCAACCTCCCAGATTCTCCTGCCTCGAGCAACCATCCTAATCCCAATCTCAGGATCTGGGTTTCCACAGAGGATACTAGAGAGCCTTTGCCTTCGTGTTGACTTGATCTTTCTTGCCCACTGCCGGGTTGCTTGCTTGAAACTCTGTATGTGTGACTATGTATAGAATGTAAACCCCCAATTCAAATTCACACTGTACAGGTTACCTAGTCATCTAGTAGAAAGTAAAACATGTGGCAACATCCCAACCTTTACCTGGAGCACCTTTAGGAGAGGGGAGTTGGTGTAGCACACTCAACCATGGACTCTTAGAGAATAAACTTGTTTTTTTTTTTTTTTTTAATTTTTTTTAACGTTTTTTTTTAATTTTTTTATTTTTGAGACAGAGAGAGACAGAGCATGAACGGGGGAGGGGCAGAGAGAGAGAGGGAGACACAGAATCGGAAACAGGCTCCAGGCTCTGAGCCATCAGCCCAGAGCCCGACGCGGGGCTCGAACTCACGGACCGCGAGATCGTGACCTGAGCTGAAGTCGGATGCTTAACCGACTGCGCCACCCAGGCGCCCCGAGAATAAACTTGTTTTTGAAGGTCCCCAAATGACTCCAGAAGAAGGGATTCTGTGTAAGGGAGAGATTTGACCAGCAGTTTGATTAGTCTCGATACGTATTTAATAGTTAATATTTAAAAACTTGTGTAATATTTAGTAATCGGCTTTTTTTTTAATTAAACATAAGACAGTATTAATTGGACTGGGTATTAATAAATAATTACTAATATTGAACATAGTTTTTCAATTCCATTTAGGTTCTAAGTACTCATTTGACAAATCTTTGAGTGCCATAGCTGAGGCCCCTGGAGCTAGATTTTTTTTTTTTTAATTAATTTTTTTTTTTATTTGCAACTGATTTTTATTATAGAGATGCCAACTTTTTTTTTTTTAATATATGAAATTTATTGACAAATTGGTTTCCATACAACACCCAGTGCTCATCCCAAAAGGTGCCCTCCTCAATACCCATCACCCACCCTCTCCTCCCTCCCACCCCCCATCAACCCTCAGTTTGTTCTCAGTTTTTAACAGGGAGCTAGATTTTTGAGTTGTGACGAAAAACAAGGACAGTTTTATCCTCCATCTCAGAAAGAGGTAACGGTCATCTTGGAGACAAGTTACCAGAATGCATCTTGCTCTCCTCCTTCATCATGTCTGTGTCTGGAATGCTTTCTATTTACCCCTCTCCCTACTGCAATACTGTTCTCCTTTTGGCCTCCTGGCTGAGTCCTAGTCATCTGCTGAGTCCCAACCCAGATGCTCTTTGAAACCTTCCTGAATTTCCCAACCAAATTCAGATGTTATTTCTTCCTTTGTCCCACTCTATTTTGTGCACGACTCCATTAGAGAGCATTTACAGAGTAATTTTCATTGCTGGTTTATATGTCTGTCTTTGCCCGGAACTGTGAGTTCTCCAAGGACCATTATTGGGTCATTATTTGATGTGAGGCATTACTTCTAGTGCTGTAGAGAGGAGACAGAGTGGTTTCAAATATAGTCCCTGTTTTCTAAGAACTTACTGTTTAGAGCTTTAGGGCAAGAAAGGAACTCGTTGTTAGTAATTGCCTCACTCTGCCACTCTTCCGGAGGATCCAGGGAAAAGAGTTCCTGGTTTTAATATAGGTTTTATTACTGTTCAGGTATGGTAAGGCCAACCAATCAGGAGACAGCTGCCATTGAAAAGGTAGTTTGTTATACTTATAGATCTGAAGGCGAGGGCGTGCCACGCCATGAGGGCCACACAGGGAAGCACCAGGGACAAGGGGGAAACTGTCACAGCCTTTATTGTGGTCTCCATGGGAAGGAACAGGTGAGGCAGGGTAAGCAGGTTTAGGATTGCATAGTTTGAATAATGTCAGTGGGCTTGGGGGCATAGAGGCTGTCCCTGGTTGTTTTAGTACCTGGCTTGGGGGTGATTAGAGCAGGTGGAGCCTGATAAAAGAGGTGGTTGGAGCAGGAATGTATTATGCTAAGTGAAATAAGACAGACACAGAATCCAAAACAGGCTCCAGGCTCTGAGCTGTCAGCACAGAGCCTGACGCGGGGCCCGAACCCACAGACCGCGAGATCATGACCTGAGCCGAAGTCGGCCGCTTAACTGACTGAGCCACCCAGGTGCCCCATCACCTGGTGTTTAAAGGCCTTTGAAAGTGAATAAACATCATTACTAAAGCTGGGTGCTAGGCAATGTGCTAAGGTACTTTATGAACATATCTCACTTAGTCTCCATAGCAATCCAGTCAAGTGGGCACTTTCAATGCCTTCATTTTACAGCTAAGCATACTAAAGCTTGGAGGCCTTAGGAAACCACAGAATCCACAATTACTGAGTGGTGGAGGCAGGCCATGAACTCGGGCTGATTCCAGAGCCTGCGACCCTAACCTCTGACGGAGGAACCCACTCCCTAGCGTCCTCTTTTCATCCCACAGGTGCCAGGCAGTCGGAAGCGTTTCCTGTGCATGTGGTGGCCTGATCCTGTCTGCACATCTGTGAGGTTCTGGTGAGCTCTGAGTCCCATTCTTGTTGTGGGCTTGATCCCTGGTGGTCAGAGGGCTTAGAAAATCAACTGCGTCAGATATGGTATAGTAGGTCAAAGAGGGCTCAGATTTCTCGCAGGACCAGAAGATTGGTTCCAGAGCCTTTGCTGCCATGTAACTGGGGGTGGGGGTTGGAGGGCCTGAGGCTAGCTGCCCTCAAGTCAGCTAAGCTGGTACAGGAAAGAGGGAATCCTGGGACCTTTGAGTTTTTCTTGGCCTTGTGCCCTCATCACAAACCCCTCATTACATCAGCTGCCCTAGTGATGCCCCTGAGCAAAGGGTCCTTATACCACGGAAAGGGAAGAGTTTGAGAGGGGCAGTAATTACATCACTGGGCCAGCCCATTTGTTAACCGTACGCTCACGCCAAGCACCCTGTCAGGCATTTCACAGGCATAATCCAGCAAGGTGAGTGCATGGACCCCAATCTCATAGATCGAGAAACTGGGGCAGAGAGGGAAACAAACTGCCTAAGGCACACAGCGGCCTAAGAAGTGACGGGGCAGGAGATAAGCCTAGGTTTCGCTCCTCATCGACATACACTCATTTACTGAATACCGTTTGTGTCCTGTTTCTGTGCACTTGGGATATCAGTGACCACACAAAAGTCCCCGCTCTTATGGAGATTACATTCTAGTGATATTAAGATACAGTCAGTATATAGGTTATGTGATGTAACTAGGCATATCATACACAAACTGCAGAAAAAGCAAAAACAGAGAACTTGATAAGAGTTACGAAAACATGCAGAACAAAGTGCAGGAGATTGGGAATGCCGGGGGGTTGGCAGAGGGAGAAGACTGTAGCAGAGCCTTGTCAAGTAGGTAATGTCCGAGTGAAGATTTGAAGGGTAAAAGAGGTCAGGGAGCTGGCCATTCTGATCTCTGTGGAAGAGGGTAAAGGCAGCTTAATTCCAAGGTGGCTGAGAAGACTCCTGTTCTCAAGGAAGGAAAATGCTTGAAAACAGCCAACCAGAGTGAGAGAGATCCGAATCCGTCCACGTCACACAGCTTGGGGATGGAGACTGATTTCTAGGTTTTCGGTAGAAAACAGGCGTCCTTCCTGCCTATGTCCTGAGGAGAAAGGAGAAGCTAGTGTAACCGAAGAGGCTGGGGTCACCCTGGCTTTACACCCTCGATTAAAGTCTGCTTGCTGTCGCAATACCTGTGGCACGCCCTTGGTCTCTCTGTTTCTGAGGGCATCTGAGATATGCACTGCCTGGCGCTGGGGCCTTGGTACCACCCCAGTACAGCTTGGACATACCTAGACTTCTCAGCTTCCTGGCTGGGCTCTGCGCTTGTCCTGCTTCAGCAGTACATTGTCTGGTTCCAAGACAGATAGATCATCTTAGTGAAGATATCTCTGAATCCCCTTGATGGAGTACTTGCCTAAGCTGGGGAGCCTGCTCTCTGACTCTCCATGGAAAGGGGACAGGGATAGAATGATGTAAGCGCTGTGGGCTGACCCCTTGTTTGTTGTGCTGCCCAATATTGGGTTCTGGGCTTTCTAAAGATCAGTCCAGGCCACATGCTTATTGAGGCTGCTTTATGCCAGCCCTGTGTGCAGAGGAATCTGACACGTCCTGATCTTGAAGCGCACTAAGACTGCTCCGGCGATAGATAGTTTTATTATGCTTTGCCATTGTCCACCCTGTCCTGGACCCCACCCACCCCGAAAATACAGGACAGCAGCAGATAAGTACTCTACCCTCTGTGTGGTCCTCCTGGGGAGGTTGTCTGGATCTCTAAGCTTGTTCTGATGGTCTTACTTTCCTCTGTGTGGGCCTTGATGTATCTCAATTTGAGAACTATTTTAGAAATATTTCTACTCAAGCTTAGGTTCTCCCTTGAACCTATGGCTGGCATTAGACCCTTGGCTTTTACCTGATGGTGAATACGAAAGACACTCTTAATTCCTGACAAAAGTGCAATGATAGGGGTTTGCACGGGGTTTAGGTGAGAGGTTCCGTTCAGCCTAAGGTTGTCCTGTAGGCTTCGTGGAGAAGAGGATGCCCCAACTGGGAAAGCCCTTGGTCTGGGCATGTGGTCTAGTCTTAGTAAGGAGACCAGTTGTGCCCTTGTGCAAATTTTCTTGCCTGAAAATCCACTTCATAGATCCACTTCTTAAATAGGAGACAAAGGTTTTCTGGTCTAGCATGGAAGAGGCTTGGAAGTCAACACTCCCATCCTCACAACAACAACAAAAAAAGCTGAACAAACCACACATCTTCTTAGTTCCATCAGAAAATGGAAGTCCTAGGGCAGAGGGCCACCTGCAAAATTGGAGAGACAGATGGACACAAATAGTCACAACTTACCAAAAGCAATTGGAGAGACAGGTGGACACAAATAGTCACAACTTACCAAAAGCAAAAGCTCAGGTAAGGAACCCCAGCGATGGAGCCAGTACCTGGGTGGGAAGACTTAACAGTAATTGATGGAATTGCTGGAGGCTCTGTGTAGACAAACTTGAGAGTTAAAATTTTCAGGAGGGCCTCGTTTTAGGAGGAGCCTGACATTTTTGTGAGTTTTACCTCCAGGAGCCCTCCAGGTCCCTTACAGTAAAGAGTGAAGAAAAATCCTTGTGTGCTGCCAGCAGGGAGAATAGAAAATTAGCTGTATCAAAAGCAACCCAAAGCATTGTGTTTTTCTTAACATGGACTGACCTCAAGAGAAAGTAATTAACCAGAGCCTAACTGACCCAGGGAAAGGAAATACCGAAGTCCAGTCCTTTAACCTTTCTGCCTTGACTAAGGGGGCGGGGAAAACCAGCAACTGGGGAGCACTTGTAGTCACAGCCCATGGGTTCCTTAAAAGACTGAAATTTAGGGACGCCTAGGTAGGACCCAGGGTGGCACCTCAGTTAAGCTGACAGCGCAGAGCCTGGAGCCTGCTTTGGATTCTGTGTCTCTCTCCCTCTGTCCCTTCCCCACTCATGCTCTGTCTCTCTCTCTCAAAAATAAACATTAAAAAACAAAAAAGACTGACACCTGATCATAGGACTATAGAATGCTTCCCTTCCCCCAATACCTTACTACCACATCAGTAGGGCCCCTGCATCATAACAGGGGATTACAAACGAAAGAACTGCATATCTCAGGCCATATTTTGAAAGTCTCTAGGGAAATAAATACAAAGATAACAGGGGAGATAAAAACAAGAACACCAGAGGAAATTTACCTTTAATACCTACAGCCAAAGCAAACAGCAAACACAGTCTAGCTCCTAACCATATCAAGCATAAAGCCTCACACTTAAGGCCTATTGTCTTCCATTCCTTTTACATAGTGTATCATGTTTGGCTTTGAGCATAAAACTGTAAGTCATACCAAAAGACAAGAAAACACAGCTTGGACAAAACAAGCATCAGAACCAGATTCATAAATGGCAAAGATGTTGGAATTATCAGACTGTGAATTTAGAACAACTGATTAATATGCTAAGGGCTCTAATGGAAGAAGTGGGCAACATTTAAGAATAGATGAAAGTGTAAACTAAGAGATAGAAACTTCAAGAAACAATCAAAGGAAATGTTAAAAATCAAAAACATTTTAACAGAAATGAAACATTACCTTTGATGGGATCATCAGTAAACTGGACATGCCAAAGAAATAATCAGTGAGTTTGAACATATATCACCAGTAACTTCCAAAACTGAAATGCAGAGAGAAAAGGGAATGAAAAATATGTAACAATATATCCAAGAACTGTGGGACAATTACAAAATGGGTAGCATACAAGGGATACAGGAGTGCTGATGCATAGGGGCACTTGTACCCCAATGTTTATAGCAGCACTTTCAACAATAGCCAAATTATGGAAAGAGCCTGAATGTCCATCAACTGACAAATGGATAAAGAAGATGTGGTTTATATATACAGTGGAATGCTACTTGGCAATGAGAAAGAATGAAATCTGGCCATTTGCATCAACGTGGATGGAACTGGAGGGTATTATGCTAAGTGAAATAAGTTAGGCAGAGAAAGACAGATACCATATGTTTTCACTCATATGTGGATCCTGAGAAACTTAACAGGAGACCATGGGGGAGGGGAAAGGGAGAAAAAAAGTTACAGAGAGAGAGGGAGGCAAACCATAAGAGACTCTTAAATACTGACAACAAACTGAGGCTTGATGGAGGGTGTGGGAGAGGGGGAAGGGGGTGGTGGGCATTGAGGACGGCACCTGTTGGGATGAGCACTGAGTGTTGTATGGAAACCAATTTGACAATAAATTATATTTGATATAAAAAAACCAAAATGGGTAGCATACATGTAATGGGACTACTAGAAGAAGAAAAAAGATAGAAACAAAAGAATTTTTGAAATAATAATGACTGAGAATTTTCCAAAATTGACAGACAACAAACCACAAATCTAGGAATCTTAAAGAATACTAAAAATGATAAATACCAAAAAATCTACAATTGGGCATATCATATTAAAACTGTAAAAATATATATCAGAACGCCTGGGTGGCTCAGTGAGTTGAGCGTCCAACTCTTGATTTCAACTCAGGTCATGATCTCATGGTTCGTGAGTTTGAGCTTTACACTGGGATCTGCACTGACAGTGCAGAACCTGCTTAGGATTTTTTTTCTCTCTCTCTCAAAATAAAATAAGTCATTAAAAAAGTCAAAGACAAAGAGAAAATCTTGAAAGAAGCTAGAAGGGAAAAAGCTTACCTATAAAGGAACAAGGATAAGAATTACATCACACTCCTCTTCAGAAACTATACAAGTAAGAATGCAGTGAAATATTTAAAGTATTAAAAGCAAAATCATGTAGTGGCACCTGGGTGACTCAGTCAGTTGGGCATCCAACTCTTGATTTGGGCTCAGGTCTTGATCTCATGGGTTCGTGGGCTCGAGCCCCACATCAGGTTCCACACTGACAGCACGAAGCCTGCTTGGGAGTCTCTCTCTCCCTTTCTGTCTGTGCCTCCCCAGGTTACATGTGTTCTCTCTCTCAAAATAAGTAAACTTAAAAAAATTTTTTTAAATAAAAGAAAATAAAAATGTAGAATTCTATATCTAGAAAAATTATCCTTCAAAAATGAAGAAATACTTTCTCAAAATTAAGGGCATTTGTTACTAACAGAGCTATGTACAGGGATAGGAAGAATCAATACTGTCAAGATGTCAGTTCTTCCCAATTTGATCTATAGAGTCAATGTAATCCTAATCAAAATTCTAGCAAGTTAATATGTGGATACCAGCAAATTGATCCTAAATTTTATATGGTGAAGCAAAAGACCAAGAATAGCCAAAACAATATTGAAGAACAACAAGTAATTTGGAGGACTGCCTCTATCCAACTTCAAGACTTGCTCTAAAGCTGCAGTAACCAAAACAGTGTGGTATTGGCAAAAGAATGGACAAGCAGACCACACAAATATAGTCAACTGGTCTTTGAAGAAGAAACAAAGACAATTGAGTGGAAAAGGGATAGTCTTTTCAACAAATGGCACTGGAACACTGGACATGCACCTGCTGGAAAAAAATAATAAAGAATTTAGAAACAGATCTTTCACGAAAATCGACTCAATGTGCATCAAAGACCTAAATGTAAAAGGCTAAACTATAAACTCCTAGAAGATCACACAGGAGAATATCTAATGGCCTTTGCTTTTGTGATGAGTTTTTAGAAACAACACCAAAAAGTACTATCCATGAAAGAAAACATTGATAAGTAGGATTTCACTGAAATTAAAACCTTCTGCTCTGTGAAAGGCACTGTCAAGAGAATGAAAAGTCAAGCCACAGACTGGGAGAAAATACTTGGAAAGACACATCTGGTAGAGTACCCAAAATATACAAAAAGCTTCTACAACTGAACAATAAGGTAAAAAAAAATGACCCAATTAAAAATGGGCAAAAGACCTGGACACCTCACTAAAGAAGCTATACAGATGGCAAATAAGCATGTGAAAAGATGTTCAGCATCACATGTCATTAGGGAATTTCAAATTAAAATAAGCTACCCCTCACCTGGGTGGCTCAGCCAGTTAAGTGACCGACTTCAGCTCAGGTCATGACTCATGGCTCGTTAAGTCAAGCCCCATGATGCACTCTGTGCTGACAACTCAGAGCCTGGAGTCTGCTTCTGATTCTCTCTCTCTCTCTCTCTCTCTCTCTCTCTCTCTCTCTCTCCCCCTCTGCCACTCATGCTCTGTCTCTCTTTCAGAAATAAATAAACATTTTTAAAAATCGTTTAAATAAGCTACCCTTATATTCCTACTAAAGTGGTTAAAACTCAGAACACTGACCACACCAAATTCTGGCAAGGATGTGGAGCAACAGGAACTCTCATTCATTCCTGGTAGAAGTATAAAATGAAACAGCCGCTTGGAAGACAATTTGGCAGTTTCTTATAAAACAAAACATATTCTTACTGTATGGTCTAGCAGTTGAGCTCCTTGGTACTTATGGGCTGAAAACCTATGTCTACACAAAAATCTGCACCTGAAGGTTTTTATTCATAATTGCCAAAATCTGGAGGCAACCAAGATGTTCTTCTTCAGTAGCTGAGTGGATGGATAAGTGGCGGTACATCCATGTACAATGGAATATTTTCATCAATAAAAAGAAATAAGTTATCAAGTCATGAAAAGATGGGGGAACATTAAATGCATATTGTGCTGTGAGAGAAGCCAATCTGAAAAGGCTACATACTGTGTAATTCCAACTCTATGACATTCTGGAGAAGGCAAAACTAGGAAGACAATGAAAAGATTAGTAGTTGCAGGGGTTGAGGTGCGGGTGGGAGAGATGAGTACATGGAGCCCAGGATTTTAGGGCAGTGACACTTCTGTGAAGTTTGTAATGGTGGTTACATGTCATAGATTCGTCAAAACCCATAGAATGTACAACACAAAGAGAGAACCCTATGGGCTATAGCTAATAACATATCAATATTGCCATCAGTTATGGCAAATGTACTACACTAATGCAAGATGCTAATAATAGGGGACACAGTGGAAGAGGCCTGGGGAGTAGAGAGGATATATGGATACTTGACTTTCTGCTCAATTTTTCACTAAACCTAGAATTGCTCTTTTAAAAAGGGTGGGAGGGAAAGATGAGGACTAGTAGCAGAGAAGAAGAGATGGGGACAGGGGACCTCTTAATGGGAAGAGGCTGTTACTTCCCACAGCTTCCTGCAGTGGGCTCCCGAGCTTAGGGACAAAACCCACAACATAAAGAAGACTGGGCATGGATAGTTCCTTATTCAGGTGCCATTCTAAGTGCTTTACATAAATTACCTCATGTAGTTCTTGAGCAATAATCCTATATCAACTATTAACATCCCTACTTTACAGAGGAGGAAATGGAAGCACAGAGAAATTAAGTAGCTTGTTCAAGATTGCACAGTTTTTAAGCGGAGCCAAGATTTAAATCTAGATATTAGACTATGTAAGTAAATCACTACATACAACTTGTTCTCATTCTATAAACTGGGCAATCTTTTGAATGAGAAAAATCATCCCAATTTATTATTTTTCACATTCAAGTCAGTTCAGATGCCTCTCTTCCAACCCGGAAAGACAAAGGGTCTCTTTCTTTCAGCAAGAGGTCAGCTTTGTAGGACCCCTCCCACACACACCCTATCTAGGGACTGCCTAGGGGAATATTAAACAGGAACCCAATTTTCTCATTTTCCCTTTTTTCAGGGAAGCCTAGAAATGCTAGACTGTTGCCAGAGACAGAGGAGTGGAATAGGTACTTATCAACCAGGACAACACAGCATGTCCTTGGCCTATGCATATTGCCTTAGCAGTCCTCTCCCCATTGCCACTCAGTTATGGATTGTCTGGCCATTCCCTCTGCTTAATCTTCACTGCAACCACCCCCTGTCCCCTGCCTTCCTGTCTCTCAACTGGACCCTTGCATAGCTGTTTACAGGCTCTTTGGGTACCTGTCAAGATCCAGCCGAGACAGAAACCACATCAGTTATTTGAACAGAGAGATGGTTGTGCAATCATAAGCACTATCTAATTCCAGAACATTTTCATTACCCAAAAAGAACCCCCTGCCCGTTAGCAATCACTACACATTCCCTTTTGTCAACCACTGACCTACTTTTTGGCTCTATAGATTGCCTTATTCTAGACATTTCATATCAATGGAATCTATGATAAGAGCCCTTTTGTGTCTGGCTTCTTTCACTTTGTATCGTTTTCAAGGCCCATCCATGTTGTAGCATGTATCAGTGCAGATATATATTGTATGGACTGTATGGATATATCACATATTCATCCATTCATCAATCGACATGCATTTAAGGTTTTTCCACTTTTTGGCTATTATGAATAATGCTGCTGTGAACGCTCATATATAAGTCTTTTTGTGGACATATATTCTCATTTCTCTTGGGTATATGCATCCAAGTGCAATTACTGAGTCATTGTGGTAACTTATGTTTAATATTTTGAGGAATTTCCAGATAGTTTTACACAGTGACTGATAGTTAATGGTGTTGAGCATCTTTCCATAGTGTTATTGGCTATTTGTATAATATCTCTGGAGAAATGTCTATTCAAATATTTTGCCATTTTTAAATTGGGCTATTTGTCTTTTTATTATTGAGTTGTAAATGTATTTTATATATTCCAAAAATAGACCCTTAACAGATACAGGATTTGCAAATATATTTTCCCATTCTGTGTGTTGTCTTTCACTTTCTTGATGGTGTCCTTTGACACACATTTTTTTTTTTTAATGAGGTCCAATTTATTTATTTTTTCTTTGGTTGCTTGTGCTTTTAGTGTCATATCTAAGAAACCATTGCCTAATGAAGAGTCGTAAAGATTTACACCTATGTTTTCTTCTAAGTGTTTTATAGTTTTAGCTCTTACATGTAGGTCTTTGATCCATTTTGAATTCATTGTATATGGTGTGAAGTAGGAGACCAAATTAATTTGTGTGGATAGCTAGTTGTCCTAGCTACATTCACTGAAAAGACCCAATTTGGGGGGAATCTGGGTGGCTCAGTCGGTTAAGCATCTGACTCTTGGTTTCGACTCAGGTCACAATCTCACAGTTTGTGGGTTTGAGCTGCATGTCAGGCTCCAAGCTGACAGTGTGGAGCCTGCTTAGGATTCTCTCTCTCCCTCTCTCTGCCCCTTCCCTGCTTGCTCTCTCTCTCTCTCTCTCTCTCTCAAAATAAGTAAACATTTAAAAAAAAAAAGAAAGAAAAGACCCATTTTTACTCATTGATTGGTCTTAGTGCCCTTGTCAAAAATTAGTTGGCTATAGATGTATGGGTGTATTTCAGGACTCTATATTTCATTGATCTATGTGTCTATCTTTATTCTAGTACCACACTGTTTTTATTACTGTAGCTTTCTAATAGGTTTTAAAATTGGAAGTGTGAGTCTTGAAACTTTGTTCCTTTTTGTTCGTGATTTGTTTTACCTATTCTGGGTCCCTTGCTAAATGAATTTCAGGATCAGCTATCCATTTTTGTCAAAAGGCCATTGAAATTTTGATAGGGATTGTATTGAATCTGTTAGATCTATATGAGGCACATTTTAACAATATTAAATCTTCTGGGGCTCCTGGGTGGCTTAGTTGATTAAGTGTCTGATTCTTGATTTCAACTCAGGTCATGATTTCAGTGTTCATGAGATCAATCGCCACATCAGGCTCTGTGCTGTCAGTGTGGAGTCTGCTTAGGATTCTCTGTCTCCCTCTCTCTGCCCCTCCCCAGCTGGCATTCTCTCTCTCTCTCTTTAAATAAATAAACATTTAAAAAAATATTAAATCTTCCAATCCACAAATAGGAATGTCTTTCCATTTATTTAGGTCTTTAATTTCTTTCAGCAATGTTTGGATTTGTATTATATCAAATTTTTTTTCTGCATCTATTAAGGTGATCATATGATTTTTATCTTTCACTTTATTAATGTGGTAGACAACAACATTGTCATTATCATATTAATGGATTTGTATATGTTGAACTATCTTTACATCCCAGAGATAAATCCTACTTGATCATGGTATTATCCTTTTAATATGATGTTGAATTCAGTTTGCTAATATTTTGAGAATTTTTGCACCTATATTCATCAGGGATATAGGTCTATAGTTTTATTCTCTTATAGTGTCCTTATCTGTCCTTAGTATCAGGGAATTCTGGCCTTGTAAAATGAGTTTGAGAGACTTCCCTTCTCTTCAGTTTTTTTGGAAGATTTTGAGAATGATTGGTCTTAATTCTTTAAATGTTTGATAGAATTCAGCAGAGAAACTATCTGGTCCTGGGCTTTTCTGCATTGGAAGATTTTTGATTACTGATTCAATCCCATTACTCATTATGTGTGTTTAGATTTTCTATTTCTTCATGATCCAGTTTTGTTAGGTCCATGTTTCTAAGAATTTATCCATTTCTTCTCGATAATCTAACTTTTTGGTGTATAATTGTTCTTAGTAGTGGGGCATTCACTTTCAAATGCCCCTTCTCTGTAAAGAGAGCTTTCCTACTATTCTTACTTTCTGATCTTATACTCTAATAAACTTTTGTCTGCTGCTCAAAAAAAAATGTTCATTGTAGTTTCTTATGCTCTTTTATATTTCTTTGGTATCATGTATAATGTCTGCTCTCTCATTTTTTATTTTATTTAAGTCTTCTCTCTTTTTTTTCTTTTGTCTAGGTAAAGGCTTATCAATTTTGTTTACCTGAAATCTTTTTTTTTTTTAACATAGACATTTATCACTATAAACTTTTCTATTGTAACACTGCTTTTACCGTGCATGTGGTATGTTGTGTTTCTGTTTGTTTCAAGATATTTTTATTTCTCTTTTGATTCCTTCTCTGACCCGCTGGTTGTTCAGGAGTGTGTTGTTTAATTCCCACATATTTGTGAATTTTCCAGTTTTCCTCCTGTTATTGACTTCTAGTTTCCTACCAATGTGTTGGAAAAGATACTTGGTATGATTTAAATCTTAAATTTGCTAAGGCTTGTTTTGTGACGTATCATATTATCTCTCCTGAAAAATGTTCTGTGTTCACTTAGGAAGAATGAGTATTCTGCTGTTTAATGCAGTGTTCCGCATATGTCTGTCAGGGCCATTTGGTTGGTAGTCCAATATTTCCTTTTGATTTTCAGTCTGTATCCATTGTTGCAAGTGTGGTATTGAATTCCCCTACTATTATTGGATTGTTGTCTATTTCTCCCTTCAGATCTGTTAATATCTGCTTAATATAGTTACTTTTATGTTGGATGCATATATGACTGTTAAGTTCTCTTGATGAATTGAACTTTTTACCATTATATAATGACCTTCTTTGTCTTTTGTTATAGTTTTTGGCTTAAAGTCTATTTTGTCTGATGTAAGTGTGGCTATCCCTGCTCTCTCTTGCATAGAATATATTTTTCCATCTCTTCACTTTGAGCCTATGTATGTCCTTAAAGCTGAAGTGAGTCTCTTGTAGGCAACATATTGTTGGATCTTGTTTTTTAATTCATTTATATCAAGAGTAATTATTGATAGGTAAGGACTTACTAATGCCATCTTACTAATTGTTCTCTGGCTGTTTTTAGTTCCCTTGTGCCTTTCTACGACTTTTTCTGTCTTCCTTTGTGAATTGATGATTTTCTGTAGTGTTATGCTTTGATTCCATTGCCTTTATCTATCATTGCAGGGTTTTGCTTTATGGTTACCATGAGGCTTACATAAAACATCTTATAGATACAAGTCTTTTCCATGCTGGTAACAACTTCACTTCAACCATATGCAAAACTCCTTTTTTTTTCTTTTTAGATTTTATTTTTTCAAATCATCTCTATACCCAGTGTGGGGCTCAAACTCATGACCCCAAGATCAAGGGTCACACACTCTATCGACTGAGCAAGCTGGGTGCCCCTATTTATCTTTTTTTATGAGCATTTTTTTTCAAGTTAGTTAACATACAGTGTAGTCTTGGCTTCAGGAGTAGAACCCAGTGATTCATCTCTTACGTATGACACCCTGTGCTCATCCTGAAAAGTGCCCTCCTTAATGCCTGTCACCCATTTAACCCTCCCCTCCCTCCAGCAACCCTCAATTTGTTCTCTGTATTTAAGAGTCTCTTATGGTTTGCCTCCCTGTCTAAAATCTCTCCTTTTACCTTCCTTCTTTTTATGTTTTTGATGTCACAGTTTACCTTGTTTCATATTGTGGATTCATTAACAAATTATTATAGTTATAATTACTATTTTTTAATGTTTTTTATTTATTTTTGAGAGAGAGAGAGAGTGCAAGTGGGGCAGGGGCAGAGAGGAGAGAGAGACAGAGAATCCCAGGCAGGCTCCATGCTGTCAGCACAATGAGCTGAAATCAAGAGTTGGCCATTCAACCCACTGGGCCACCCAGGTGCCCCAAGTAGTCATAATTATTTTTAATACCTTTGTCCTTTAACCTTTATACTAGAATTAAATGGCTAATACACTGCCATATTACAGTATTAGAACATTCTGAATTTGACTGCACAGTTGACCCTTGAACAACATGGATTTGAACCGTGCAGGTCTGCTTACACGTGGAATTTTTTTAGAGTTGACAGCATAAGCCACAAGGCATTTATTTACAACTGCTGACCCCAGTCACCACAGACTGAATAGAAGGTTACTGGTGCAGAGGTCATACCTGCTGCTCTGTAGGTACCTGGGGAGGCCCACAGAGACTGTCAGCAACTGCAGGGGACTCAGGACCAGGCAGGGATGCAAGGTGCCCTGTGTGTGCAGACACAGTGCTGCACAGGGGGCCTTGCACCCCAGCACCCCTGCCCCCTGAGTGCTCCAGATGGGTTTCAGGGCTGTGCCAGGGCAGCCATAGACCTTGGGCCCCTCCCTCCAGGGTTGGGTGTGGACCCCTTCCCACAGTGGTCCCCATCCCCACCCTTGGCTTCCCAGAAGCCAGTGCATTCACATGTAGCTGCAGCTGCCGATGGCCACAGGCCAGTGATGTACCTCCAAGCAGATGGGACAGCTCACCTCCAGGCCACTGTCATTGCCGCAGACCTTCCTGGTGGCCACTGCTACTAAGCCACAAACCACCAGGCTGTGGAACATTGCCATCCCAGGCCACACTGCCCAGCTGGCTTGGCCCACTTACACGCAGATTCTTTTTAAATAAATATACATATGGTACTGTACTTTTTCTTTCTCACGATTTTCTTAACATTTTTTTCTTTAGCTTACTTCATCGTGAGAGTGCAGTATATAATACATATAACATACAAAATATGTGTTAATCAACTGTCTATGTTATCAGTAAGGCTTCTGATCAACAGTAGGCTATTAGTAGTTAAGTTTTTGGGGAGTCAAAAATTATAAGGGGATTTTTGACTCTGCAGGGGTCAGTGCCCTGCATAGTTCAAGGGTCAGCTGTACTTACCTTCCCGGTGTGTTGTATATTTTCATATGTTTTCATGTTACTAATTAGCATACTTTCATTTCAGTTTGAAGAAGAACTTCAACATTTCTTATGAGGCACATCTAGTGGTGATGAACTCCCTCAGCTTTTGTTTATTTGGGGTAATCTTTCTCTCATTTCTGAAGGGCAGCTTTGCCAGATCATTCTTGGTGGGCAATTTTATTCTTTCAGCACTATGAATATATCATCCCACTCTCTCCTGGCCTGTAAGGTTTTTGCGGAGAAGCCCACTGATAGCTTTATGGGGATTCCCTTGTAAGTTACACTCTTCATTTCTCTTGTTGCTTTAAAATTTTTTTTAATGTTATTTCTATTTTTGAGAGAGAGTGGGAGAGAGACAGAGAGAGAGAGGGAGACACGGAATCCGAAGCAGGCTCCAGGCTCCGAGCTGTCAGCACAGAGCCTGACGCAGGGCTTGAACTCACGAGCCATGAGATCATGACCTGAGTTGAAGTCAGATGCTTCGCCGACTGAGCCACCCAGGCACCCCTCTTGTTGCTTTTTAAAAAATTATTGTTATTATTTCAGGGATTATTTTTACAATTGTATTTAAATCCAAATTAGTTAACATATAGTGTAATAATGGTTTCAGGAATAGAATTTAGTGATTCATTTCTTACCTATGACACCTAGTGCTCATCCCAACAAGTGCCCTCCTTAATGCCCATCACCCATTTAGCCCACCTCCAAGTGGACACCCCACCCGACACACCACCAGCAACCCTCAGCTTTTTTCTCTGAATTTAATAGTCTCTTATGGTTTACCTCCCTCTCTGTTTTTATCGTATTTTTCCTTTCTTCCCCCTGTGTTCATCTGCTTTGTTTCTTAAATTCCACATATGAGTTAAATCATATATTTATTGACTATTTTGCTTAGCATAATACATTCTAGTTCTATCCATGTTGTTGCAAATAGCAAGATTTCATTCTTTTTGATCACCAAGTAATAGTGCATTGTACATATACACCACATCTTCTTTATCCATTCGTCAGTCAATGGACATTTGGGCTCTTTCCATAATTTGGCTATTGTTGACAGTGCTGCTACAAACATTGGGATGCACGTGCCCCTTCAAATCAACATTTTTGTATCTTTTGGATAAATATCTAGTAGTGCAATTGCTGGGTCATAGGGTAGAGCTATTTTAAATTTTTTGAGGAACCTCCATACTATTTTCCAGAGTGGCTGCACCAGTTTGCATCCCCACAAGCAGTGCAAAAGTGTTCCCCTTTCTCCTCATCCTTGCCAACATCTGTTGTTGCCCGAGTTGTTAATTTAGCCATTCTGACAGGTGTGAGATGGTATCTCATTGTGGTTTTGATTTGTATTTCCCTGATGATGAATGATGTTGAGCATCTTTTCATGTGTCTGTTAGCCATCTGGATGTATTCTTTGGAAAAGTGTCTATTCATGTCTTTTGCCCATTTCTTAACCAGATTATATGTTTTTTGGGTGTTGAGTTTGATAAATTCTTTATAGATTTTGGATACTAACCCTTTATCAGATGTGTCATTTGCAAATATCTTCTCCCATTCCTTCGGTTGCCTTTTAGTTTGTTGTTTCCTTCACTGTGCAGAAGCTTTTTATCTTGATGCTCTTCTAAGAGTTCATTTTTGCTTTTGTTTCCCTTGCCTCTGAGAACATGTCAAGTAAGAAGTTGCTGTGGCTGAGGCCAAAGAGGTTGTTGCCTGTTTTCTCCTCTAGGATTTTTATTGTTTCCTGTCTTACATTTAGGCCTTTCATCCATTTTGAGTTTATATTTGTGTATGGTGTAAGAAAGTGGTCCAGGTTCATTCTTCTGCATATTGCTGTCTGGTTTTCCCAGCACCATTTGCCAAAGAGAATGTCTTTTTTCCATTGGATATTCTTTCCTGCTTTGTTGAAGATTAGTTGGCTGTACATTTGTGGGTCAATTTCTGGGTTCTCTGTTTTGTTCCATTGATCTATGTGTCTGGTTTTGTGCCAGTACCATAAAGTCTTAATGATTACAGCTTTGTAATATAGCTTGAAGTCCAGAATTGTGATGCCTCCAGCTTTGGTTTTCTTTTCCAGCATTGCTTTGGCTCTTTGAGGTCTTTTCTGGTTCCATACAAATTTTAGAATTGTTTTTTCTAGCTCTGGTGTTATTTTGATAAGGATTACGTTGAATGTGCATATTGCTCTGGGTAGTATCGACATTTTAACAATATTCTTCCAATCCATGAGCATAGAATGTTTTTCCATTTCTTTGTGTCTTCTTCAATTTCTTTTATAAGCATTCTATAGTTTTCAGCATACATATCTTTTATCTCTTTGGTTGATGCCTAGGTATTTTGATACTGAGGTATTTTGGTTAATACCTAGGTATTTTATACATTTTCCATGTAGGTTGTCTGTAAAGAGTGAAAGTTTGACTTCTTCCTTGTCACTTGTTACTTTTAAGATTCTTTGCCTTTGATTTTTGACACTTTTATCCTAATGTATCTTGGAGGAGATCTATTGAAGTTGAGACCTTTGGAATTCTCAGCCATTATTATTATTATTTTTAATTTAAATTCTACTTAGACCATTATTTCTTTAAGCTTTCTCCCCCCTCCCCACCGCCCCCCCTTTCTCCCTCTCTTCTCCTTCTGGGGCTCTAATAATCTGCAGATTGCTTCTTTTGATGGCATCCTATACATCAGATAGGCTCTCTTCACTCTTGCCTTCTTTTTCCTTTGTCACTCTCTGGATAATATCAAAGTCCCTTTGTTGTAATTCACAGATTCTTTCTCCTGATTGATTCATTCTGCAGCTGATGCCCTCTGTAGCATTTTTCACTCATTCATTGTATTTTTCAGCTCTAGAATTTGTTTGGTTTTTTATTGATATGATTTCTATTGTTTATTAAACTTCTCATTTTATTCATGTATTGTTTTCCTGATTTCATTGAATTGTCTTTCTGTGTTTTCTCATAGCCCATTGAGCTTCCTTAAAGCAGCTATTTTGAATTCTTTGTCAGGTAAAATGCAGCTCTCCACATCTTTGGGGTTGGTTACTGGAAGATGATTGTGATCCTGTGGGGGTGTCATGTTTCCTTGATTCTTCATGTTCCTTGAAGTCTTGCTTTGCTGTCTTCATGTTGTGGTAGCAGTCACCTCCTTCAGCTCTTGCTAACTGACTTCAGGGGAGAAATTCCTATCAGTCGTGCTAGGGAGACTGAAGCTTTCTTTTTCAGACTTTCTATGGATACACCTCCTCCATACTTCTTGCTCCCACTTGTGTCCCTCATCAGATATGTAATTGCAGATATTTTCTCCCATTGTGGGGGTTGTCTTTTCTCTCTTCCATATAGGCAAATTATAGCTATAAATTTCCCTCTGATCACTGCTTTCACCCCAAAAGTTTTGGTATGTTGTATTTTAGTGTTTTGGGTACATTTTATGTTCATTTTCATTCATGTCAAGTATTTTCCCTAGTATGTGATGACTTGCTTCTGTCTTGCTTCTTTCAAAATTCTGCCTTTGTCTTTTGAGAGTTTGGTTATGCTGTGTCTAGGTATGCATCCCTTTGAGTTTATCTTATTTGGAGGGTAAATTCATTGAATTTCTTTAACGTGTAGCTTAATTTTTGTCATCAAATACGGGGAACTTTTAGCCAGTATTTTTCAAATATTCTTTCTGCCCTTTCTCTCTTCTTCTGTGTATGTTGCTATGCTGCACGGTGTCTCGTAGGTCTCCGAGCATCTGTTCATTTTTCTTTTCTTCTGTTCCTCAGGCAGGCTAATTTCAATGGCCCTATCTTGGAGTTTGCTGATTTTTTTTCTGCCTGGGCATGTCTGCTGTTGAGCCCCTCTAGTTAATTTTTTTTTTTATTTCAGTTACTAGACTTTTCAACTTGTAGGTTCCTTTCTGTAACTTCAATATCTTTACTGATATTCTCTATTTACTGAGACATCATTCTTATTATTTCCTTTAGTTTAGTTTAGTTTTTTGTTTTGTTTTATTTTATTTTTTTAGAGAGCATGAGAAGGGGAGAGAGGGTGAGGAAGGGAGAGAGAATCTCAAGCAGGCTCCACGCTCAGCACTGAGCCTGACATGGGTCTTGATCCCACAACCCTGGGATCATGACCTGAGCTGAAACAAAGAGCTGGGCACACAACCGAGACACCAGGTGCCCCTCCTTTAGTTTTTTTATACATGGTTTCCTTTAGCTCTTCGAACATATTTAAACTAGCTGATTTAAAATCTGATACTAAGGTAAATTAAGACATTAAAAAAAAAAAGACATTAAAAAGCTTGCTCTGTTCTTACCAAGATTCAACTGTCTTTCTTAACTGAATACTCTCTGGGCTACTGCAGACTTTTGGTTAATTTCCAATGTTCTATGAAAGTTGATTCTGATAATACGTGGCAAGGTTTTCATTGCTTTTATGGAGGGAACAAACATTTGGTGGTTAATACTGGACCATTTTTTGTTGACTTCTTGCTTCAATTTTGATTCAAATAAACTATAGGAAGATATTTTTGAGACAGTTGGCAAAAACTGAACACAGAATGGTTGTTAGATTATTAAAAACTTAACTTTTTGGACAGGAAAATTGTATTAAGGTCACATATATTAAGGTGACCTTAATATACTCTATACTTATATACTCTAGCTCACAAGAAAAAAGTATGTGTAGGAAGAAAGATATGAAATAATGGCACATATTGATGGTTGTTAGAACTGAATAATGGGTACATGGAGGTTCACTGCACCATTTTATTTTTGTGTTTGAAAATTGTTATAATAAAATAATTCTTAAAAGAAGAGGTGTGCCCTTGGATCCAAACAAGACTGCCTTGAACTGGGAAAAAATTGAGTCCCTAACTGGCTGTGGGTAGAAGAGAATAAAACAATGCCTGGAAGATAGGCAGGGTGTGATGTTGACAGCATGAAGGCTAAAAGGATAGAATCAACCAGGCACCCCCAGGATAAAAGTACAAGTTCTATCACAAGTGAAGACATGCAACCGTGTCTCAGTCTGGAAGGCTGCTCCCTAATCCTGACTCCCAAGTCCATGGTCTCAACCGCCATCCCCTGCCACATCCCAGGGTAGTGGGAAAGACTTCTTTCCTGGGACTGGCCAAAGAAGTGTACCCACCTGAGACCATTCCATTTGGCTAAAACAGCACTATGATCAAGACCCAAAGCTGGCGCTATGCATGGGGTGACAGGCCTCCAAGGACAGAGGCCTGGGATGTGGTAGGTTTCTGACCTTCTAAGTAACCCACAGCCTTAAGACATCAACTGGGGAAGGAGAATGCTCTCTGATGACTCCAGACTCCATCAGTGAAACCCCAGTAATCTTAAATGACGTTGTAAAATATGTACTTGTAAGTTCTTTACACCATATTCTAAATACCAGTGATGAAATTTGAAGTAGGGTTCAAGAACGAACTGCTAAGAAAGAATTCTTGAGACATTTTGGTGCAAAAAGGTGATTTTATTAGAGCACAGGGACAGAACCCATGGGCAGAAAGGGCTGCACCTGCAAGTGTGAGGGGTGACTGATTATATACTTTCAGTTTGTAGAGGCAGGGGAGGTTTCTAAGGAATTTCTGTATGCTGAAAGCAGGGTCTTATAGGACACTGAAGATTTGACTATTGTCAAGATAAGATTATTTTTAGTTTTTAATGAAATATAAACATTGAGGC
The DNA here is from genome assembly GCF_022837055.1 of Prionailurus viverrinus. NCBI lineage: Eukaryota > Metazoa > Chordata > Mammalia > Carnivora > Felidae > Prionailurus > Prionailurus viverrinus. Next base: position 132,555,112 of record NC_062567.1, read on the forward strand.
ATTAAGGCAGCCATGGACTCCTTGAGGAATGTCACATACTGCATGTCTCAGGTATCTGTCAGTGGGCTGCAGGCTGTAAGGAGATTTCATTTAAACTACATTATTCTTGCCTTTGTTCTCATCACAAGGATCTCAAACCCTGAGGGAGGGAGTATGGGAGATCTACCCAGAAGAGTTCCACAGGGCAAGACAGTGCAGACCCGGGGCGCTGTGTGCTCCCACATTCAAGCCCAAGGAAAACCTACCTAGCCTGCTCTGCTGCCAGCTTTCCAAATGGGGACAAGAACCATCAGGGACCACAGGTACCCTGTGGCCTTAGCTAAAGGAACAGGGCTTGGAAAATAGCAACAAAGGCAGGCAGTCAAGAACCTGCCACTCTTTTACTTTCCTGAAGAGGAGGAGCAGGAAATATATTTTAAGATACAGAGAGGGGCGCCTGGGTGGCTTAGTCGGTTAAGCGTCCGACTTGGTTTCGGTTCATGTCATGATCTTGTGTTTTCTGAGTTTGAGTCCCACATTGGGTTCTGTGCTGACAGCACGGAGCCTGCTTGGGATTCTCTCTCCCTCTCTCTCTGACTCTCCCCTGCTCGTGCTCTCTCTCAAACTAAATAAATAAAACTTAAAAAAAAAAAAAAGACGCAAAGAGCCCCTAGACTTGTCTTCGGACACTGGTGGGGGGTGGGGGTGGGTCTGAACCTCCTCTGAAGCCAGGTTAGGAGAAGAGAAATGAATGGAGGGGCTGGGGGTGCTGCCAGGCAAAGGACCAACTGCAGCAGCCCGGTGGGAGAGAGGCTAGCTGGCCCTCACTGGCACCCAACCCCAGAGTGCCACTGAATGAAGCCCTGGCAGAAAAGGGGACATGAGCTGAAAGGTGCAGAAGACAATGCAAAATCCTTAGCAGATCAGGGTCTGTGTGCAGCAGGAGGGCTGAGGAGTGAGCCTGAAGGGGGTGGGGAAGGGGTGCGCGAGACAAAAGGCCTGTGCCTGGCTGTGTTGTCACCACCACTTGAGTTGGGCAGAGCAGGATGGCTCCCTGGTGAGAGGCAAGTCTGGCATGTCTAGGAAGTATAATCTGCAGGTCACTTTGGAAAATAAGGAGCCAGAAGATGCCACACATCTTCCACGTGAGGTGAGATTTCAAACCAGCACCCTGTGCACTGCTGCCCAGAGTCCCTAACTGAAGGTGCCCATGACCCCACGTCCATATTGCAACTACCCAATTAAAGAACAGCTTTATTGGTAACCAGAGGGAACCAAGGTAACCTGGCTGGTGTTAGCCTGCAAGGCCTTATCCAGGCAGGCAAACCGATCACACAATTTGTGGGAGTTCCTGACAAGAGGTCAGATCTCCAGTCCTAATCATAAGAAAAATTCCAAGTCCTGATTTCAGAGTCCACAGAAAGAAGATTGGAGGGTATCAGTGGCCCTGCTTGTGGGGGCTCAGGAAGCTGGCTCAGTCGTTCAGTAACATCTGTGGGGCCATGCAGACAAGGTAGAAACCAGGAAGGCCATAGGAAATCGCCCTAAGACAAGTTTCCAAGAAGGTTCACACTTGGGCAGGGTGTGGAACCTGGCCCTCAGATTGCACTTTGGGTCTCATGGGGCCAGGTCACCGAGTGGGCCTGGGTGTCAGAGAACCCCACTTACTAGCCCTCGGCATGTGGAGGCTCCATGGTCTGGTCTCAGTGATGCCGCCACAGCCTGTCACATGTTTCAGTTCCTCATTGCTGGGACTTCCCCCAGCTTCCTGGTGGGATACAGGTACCACATCACTACCCCTGAAGGGTTGATGACCACCGTGAAGTTGGTTTTAGGGTGGAGGCCACTGATGACATCACCCGTGTAGACGTTCTGGGCCTGTAGTGGAAAGAGACATCGCCGGTACTACTGAAGAATGGCTGCAGAGACCCCCTCAGAGGGTGTGAAAGCCTGGACTCTGGCCTGCCTGGGGTGGGTCTCCAGCGTGCCCTACAGAAATGGGAGCTCGGAAGGGTACCAGCCACAGCCCTCGATGCCTGCAGCTGCCCCTTGCGCCCCTGCCAGAGGACCACCCCCAGCGACACCCACCCGGGGAAGCCCGAAGCCCCACCGGTAGTAGGATACTCACCTCATAGGTGTTGGAGCTGTTAAAGTTGAGCCGGGCGAGGGAGGAGTGGTAGCGATAAGGCATATCCGTCCGGCGGCTGAAGAAGACTAAGGCGCTAGCCTCGTCGGCCAGGGGCCTCACGTACACTTCAATGTGGGATTTCTCCTGGACACAGAAGGTGGCTACCGGCTGGGCTCCCTGCTCAGGCAGGCCCTGAAATCCCCTCCCTGGCCCTCCTTTGAGCTTTGGGCCCCCCTAACCCATGGCTCCATGTGATGCAGAAGTTTGGAGGATACCCCATCCCTCCAGCACCCCCAACTTATTCTTCCCTGACTCAGCAGATGCTCCCCGACACTTAATCTGTGCCAGGCCCCACGCTAGAACACAGACACAAGTGCATAAGGTCCTGTCTCAGACAGTTCATAGGCTAACGGGAGGGATAGACGTGGGCAGCTGCTGGCACTGGAGCGGAGGACACTGTCCATAAGACTGATGAGCTCTGCCCGGAGCGGCCGGGAGGGTGATGCCCTGTCCTTCAGAAGGTCCGTGGGCCTGGTTCCACCATCAGCTCCTCCAGCAGGATTAGTTCCCTCCTCTGGGGATCACCAGTTCTATATGTGCCTTCTATAGTTGTGTGGATTTCTTTTAACTAGAGAGGTGAGGATCTGTGCAAAGAGCACAAGCTGGGAGGCTATACTGTTGGAGTCAAGTTCTGTTGCACCCTTCACCAACTGTGTGGCCTTGGGTTATTTAGACTCTTCAAGTCTCAGTTCGCTCGTTTGTTAAGCAGGGAAGTATTTACCTTCTCAGAAAAGGGACCCAGAATGCCCAGCACACAGTAGGTGCTCAATAAATAGTAAATGCTAGTCTAGTGCTAGTAGCAGTTGCATCCCTTGGCTCAAACAACTCCTAAGCTCTGGAAGGAAGCCCTAGCTATTTGCCAGACATCACAGACATGTGCAGAAGTCTCGTACTTCCAAACCTAGGGGCCCCACTGTTCCCGTGTGCACTTGTGTGGTAATGTCTCCCTTTCCCAGATCCCATGAGCTGTCCTGCTCTGGCCTTGTTCTCACCCAGGCAAATGGGGGGACGGTTGGAGCAGCTCCCGGTAGAATCCTTGACCGAATACAACCAGGAAGGTGAGCTGAGCAGATTTGTGGCCCAGCCTTCCATAACCTCCAGGCTGGCAACCTTGTTCTCAGCGGGGGGCCTAGTCCCTCAGCCTTCCCTTCCCTCCCCCCAAACTCCAGTACCTTGAGAATCCTGCGTCCTTGGATGCCCAAGGGATCCTGGTTGATTTTGATCATGAGTGGATTCTGCAGAATGTCCATATTCTGGGCAGAAATGGTACGCAGGTCCGTGGACATGAAGAGGGGGGCTGCCAACACTGTCCATAGGGCCATCTGGGCCCGGGCTTGCTCAAAGCTGAGGCCAAAGTTCCCTATGAGCAGCTGGGGGCAGAGGAGAGGATCGGTCAGCTCTGCCCTCTTTAGGAAAGTGGGCACGGGGACCAACTCTAGACATGTAGCCTGGGCAAGAGAAGATGGAGCGGGAGGACACTGTGGGGCCTGGTTCAGCGAACACTATTCCCTAGGAGCGTGGCCTTGGGGTGCGTCAAGTAAGTCACTCTCCCTCTGAGCCTCAGCTTTTTTATTTCACCAAGATTATGGGGTGGTAATATGCCATGGCATCGGTTGTTCAGAGGATCCAGTGGGGTCCTGTTGCCAAAAGCATTTATACACCGACACACTAAAGTCAAAAAATACAGCCAGGGTGGCAGCGGTAGGTACCAGACCTGGACAGAGTCCCTGCTCCTGCCACAAGTCACCCACCTGCCCTAAACACAGGTGGCAAGACTGAGGGGGACACTTCCTGACCCTAGGGCAACCAATCCACACACTGGACACAATTACCGCTAAGCAACATGGTTATATACTTAGTGATACCCATGTAACACAGCACTGCATGTGCCAAACTGTGCCAAGCGTGTTAAAGGGTCATCCATTTTAATACCCAGAACAACCCTATATAAAGTAGCTACTTTTCTCATCTTCCAACTGACAAAACCGAAGCACAGAAAAAATGAAGTCACTTTCCCAAGGATAAGTGGCCGAGCGGGAACCAGAACTCGAAAGCAGGCTAATTGGTGTTTCTCCAGGTGTCTATCTGGCCTGGTGTCTGTAATTATTATAATCACTGGTAGTAAATGCTTGTTGACTAAACGAAGAGATAGCTAGCAAGTCATAAGATAAAGTGCAAAAACACTGAAGTCAGGGCTATGAGTGAGGTAGGTGTGAGGGGCCGACTCTGCCTGCCGAGGCTCTGTGGGAGGGGAAGAGGGCACGGGGCCTTGAAAGGTGGTCAGAAGCAGGCCTGGCAAGGACAGTCTAGGGAAGGAATGACTGGAGTATGTGGACTCTTCATTATCTTCACTGTCCCGAGGAATAGTGTCCCACAAAGAGTCACTACAGACCAAGTTCTCAGGTTTCAAGAAACATCAGAACCGCCAGGGAAGACTGTTAACAATGGATATTCCCAGGCCCTGTTCGAACATCCTGATCCAAAAAGTGGAGGTGGGGCCCTGGGAACAGACATGTAAACCAGCTCCCAGGGTGAGTCTGATGCAGCTAGTTCAAGGACACATTTCAGAGACACTGATCTAGAACCTGGCAGTGAGCATCCAGGAAGACAGCACAGGGCAGTGGGGGAGCAGGTCTGTCGCGGCCCGCAGGCCTTGGGCCATCCCCCTCCATGCTGGTACCATGTCTGGGTCGTTCCAGTGTCCAGGGCCTGCCACCGGCTGCAGTATGTCCTGGTGGTCCACAAACCAGTCCAGGATGGACAGCACGCTACTCCAGGAGTCCTGGATGTCATCGTAGTTGCGCCAGACATTGCAGATTTCTGCCAGCAGACTGTAGTTCACCTGGATGTCGGGGGAAGGCAGAGTCCAGCAGCAGAGTCACGCCTTGCTGCCTGGAGGCCTGCACGGGGGCTGAGGAGCCTCAGCAGGAGACACACAGGGTGCAGAAGGGGGAAGAGAACAGGCCCTGAGCTAGATCACGAGGAGGAAGGTCTCAGAAAGCGGGGTCCTGCCCTGGGGCTTCCCAGGCCTCATCTCCACCTGTGCTGGTGCCGGAAGTCTGCCCTGCCCTCTCATGCCCGTTGGGGCCAAGCCCGGGGAACGGGCCCAGGCTGGTATACCCACAACCCTCGCTACTGCACACCCACCCCTGTATTCTCTCAGTGAGCCCCGCCTCTGCCAGCATTCTCCCTCAGGTCTACAAGTCTGATCCCACCCTTTCTAGTGTCCTAGGTGCCGAAGGGCCCCTGGTGATATGCCCACAATGCCTTTCAGAGGCTCAGCCCCACTTGCATGGCCTCACTAGCCTTCTAGATGTCCTAGCCCACTCAGTACAACCAGGATTCTGACCACTGGCTGGATGATGTGTGTCAGCACATGACATGCAGTTCCATGCCCTGGACGCCCATCCCTTCGGCCCACCTGAGAAGTGCCTCCTCTTCTCTAGACCCGGGGTTGGCTGAGGCCCCCTCTGGGGCACTCAGAACCCTCTCCTAGACTGACAAATCAGCACACCGGCAACTATGATGAGAGCAACCCTGACTGCACAGGAGGGGAGGAGGCTTGGGTGTGGGGAGCATTGCCAGGTGGGCTCACGGAATGGCTTACCTTTGGGGGAAGGCCCCCTTCATAGGCCGGCCAGCTGCAGGAGAAGGCAATGGGGCGGCCTGTGGCATTCAGGGCAGCTGCCATCTTGGGGTATCCTGGAAAAACCCCACCCCTACATTTTAGGCCTGAGGAGGCACAGGATGAAATCTGGGGCCTCAGCCCAAACCTCCCACCAAATGTGAGGGAACTGAGGCTCAAAAGAGGAGGTGCCTCCCCCTGTACCCAGAGCTACAAACACTTCCTGGGTGGGCATGGTGCCAACCCATCTTTAGGAAGCCTGGGAGGCAATAATCTTCCCAGCCTCTGGATGCAGGGAATTGGAAAATACTACCCCCTGGGGGCCATAACAGACAGACAAGCTCGGCCAGGTAGGCCCCGGTGAGCTTTCCATGGCCACCCCTCCCTGTCTACCTGATGGCCCCTGGCCAGCACCAGGACCCACCCATGGCCCGTTCCTCGGGGGTCGAAAAGCAGCCATCCAACTTCAGCATGTCCACCTTCCACTCGGCAAAGGTTTGAGCATCCTGAGTCACCTTGTCTAGCGTGATGCCTGGGTAACCCATACAGGTGAAGTTGCCCACGTCCTCGTAGATGCCCAGCTTCAGGCCCAGGGAGTGAGCCTGTGGAGGGTTGAGGACACAAGTGGGCTTAGGCAGGACCCGCAGGGAGCCACCTCACAGGCACATCTGACCAGTCCTCATTAGAAAATTATCGGCTCCCCACTATCGAAAGGAAAGAGTGTGTTTGCTGGTCTGTCTCCTGCCAACCAACTATGGTCCTTCTCCTCACTCCAACACACACCTCCCATGGGCAGCTGCTGGCCTCCAGGCCTTGCTTCTGTCATCCCCTCTGCCTCGAATGTCGTCTCTCTATAGCAGCTCAAGAATTGCCTCCTCCGGTGAATCTTTCTGAAATCCCAGGCTGGAAAAGATGCCCCTCCTGGCTCTTACCCACCTCAGTGGCCGAAACTAGCTGTCCATTTATCTGTTTTCCCCACCAGACTGTGATTTCTCAAGAGGGATTGTGGAAATAAGCCCTGAGCAGAGGGTGGGGGGATGCGTGGAGACCCTGGTCTGGACCCCAGGCTAAAGGGCAGGGCTGGGGTGGGGCTCACATAGTCAGCCAGGAAGGCAATGCCATGGGGGAAGCGCTTGGGATCTGGTATCAGGCGGCCTTTGGCGTCACGCCCACCAATCCAGCAGTCATCCATGTTAAGGTATGTGTAGCCCAGGTCCCGCCATCCGTCTTGTGCCAAGTGGTCGGCCATCTCCATGAAGAGCCGCTCGCTGGTGAGAGGCAGGGGATGGGGCAGCTCAGTCACCCCCCACCCCTTTCCTCAGAGCTTTTCAGACTTTTCAGAGGATCTGAGTGTGAATCCAGGCTATGAGAACCATAAGCAGGGTGGAAAGAAAGGAGCCGTTTGGCCCCAGGCTGCAAGACTGAGCCAGCCTGGCTGTAGCAATGATCTCCTTTCAGTGATCTCAGGGGCTGGGCCCGCCACAATGCCCCTGCCCCACAGGCCTGACAGCTCCCACAGAAGCCCCAAGCAGGTCACAAGGCTGTCAATGTCCCAAAGGTCACCTATGGTTGCATCCTCTCTGGCACGGGCGCTCTTTTCCTGCCCTCCGCTCCCTGCCCCTACTCCCCGGGGTCTTGGGCAAGGCTTGTTAGGTGGTGTGGACCTCGCTCACCTGATGCAGTTCTTCGGGTCCTCGTCGCAGTCAGTGTTGCAGCGGAAACGTTCCCAGGCCAGCCAGCCCATGGGTGGCTTCCGCAGGAGCCCATTCTCTAGCACCAGCACCCGGGCCACCAGGGCCAGCAAGAGCACTGCAGGGGAGTCAGAAGGATGACTGTCAGTGGCTCCCCTAGCCCCAGCCCTCGCCCCACCCCACCCATATGCTGTTGGGCTCTGCAGAGGCCGCTGGACTTCACATTAGGGGAACAACCAGACTCCTGGGCTTGAGAAGAATTAGCTCCTATCGTAACTGCCGGCTCCAGCAGTTACAGTGAGTGGGCTCGCGGTGCCTGGGGCAGGGCAATGTGTTTGAGGCCTGAGTCCCCACCTGCTATTGCCACAGCGGTGCCGGAATCGGTAAAAAACTAACACTTGAGGTTGTATCCTTTCTGCACCCTGACTAGCTCCCCCAACTCGGTGTACACAGAACTTGGCCAGACTCCAGGTCTCCCGAGTCTCACCCAGGGCCCTTTGCTCTCTACCACAGACCCCCAAAAGGCCTCAGAAGGGCTTAAGAGATTAGCCAGGTTTGGATCTGCATCTAGCCATCTACGGAACAACTACTGCGGTGTTGATAACACATAAAGCAGGTCCTCTGTACTTTGAGGGAGAAGGGGAGAGAAAGGAAGTGGCCTCTTTGGAAGGGAACTAACTGATTCCTAGGTGGGGAGCATCTCCTTCTTGCTGGCCCAGCTCCAAGAGTAAGAGAGAGGAACATGTCTCCCACATACCCACATCAAAGAAAGAGGCCCAGACGCCAGAGGGCTGGAACTTCCTCCAGGGAGCCCCTATCCCCATCGGGTCTCCTGCCCTCCCCAAACCACCCCCACCCGCGTAGGTACCTGTTTTCAGCAACATCGCTCTGGACTCAGCGTCTCAGGACCCGACCGGATCTGCTCTCCTTTCACCAGCTTTATACGTTGGATTCTGGAAGGTAAGAAACGTTAGGTAAGCACCGGGGTCCACTACTGCCTCGCTAGCTCTACCGCTCTCAACCCTGAGCGTGGATCCCACAAGCCGCCCTCACTGTTCACCACCCCCGGCCCCCAGCTATCACTTCCCCGAGCCTGGGTTCTTCCTTCAGAAATACTAAACAAGATGTCTTAGACGTTAGACCCCACCCCCTCTGTAGTGCCGGGAACCCCCGGCTCCCCGGGCGGCCCTCCGCCGAGCCGGGGCCAGAAAAAGGCAGCGACCGCCTCTGGGACGCCCAGGAAGAACGGAGGCATCGGCCTGGGACCAGGCTTCGGACTCCCACCGGCTCTGGGTTGCCCCCGCCCCCACCCCGTCCCCAAGGACAGCAGCCCAGCAGCCCTAGGGCGGGGACCGTCCCTCAGAGTGCCCCGCTCGCGGAACTCACCCTGCGGACGCACCCAGAACCGCCACAGGCTTCGGCCTCTGGAACGCCGACTGCTGCTGTAACCTGATTTGCCTACAGCGTTCCACAGGGGGCGGAGCCTGACGGCGGCAAGCCTTCCCGGCGGAACCTATCAGAATCCTCCTAGCGAAGTCGTGTCCCGCCCCCTGTGGGCCCACAAGCCCTCCCCCGGAGTTCCCAAAGCCCCGCCCCCTCAAGTTCCTTCTCCGCGCCCACCTCAGGCAGGCACCACCCGCGGAGCAAGTCTGTGGACTGGGTGACCTGACTACCTTGGCTCCCCGACAGGCTAGTCCTTTCACCTCTGCGGGATCCCTGAAGGCGAGCACAGTGCCCGACACAATGTAAACGCTTAATAAATACTATGGAGTGAATATCTGCTTTTTAAAAAGGAAGTGAGAAAATGCCATGATGCAAGGTGTAGGGCACTGTTTTTGCAAAGCCAGGAGGCTCTCCTCCCCTACCTGACACTCTGGGCCAGCCACCCATTGTACTGGCCCCAGGCACTCTACATATTCCTTCCCTCCTTCATTCATGAAATGTTGTGTGTTTTTTTTTTAATGTTTTATTTTTGAGACACAGAGAGACAGAGCATGAGAGGGGGAGGGGCAGAGAGGGAGGAAGACACAGAATCTGAAGCAGGCTCCAGGCTCTGAGCCGTCAGAACAAGGGCTGGAACCCACAAACTGTGAGATCATGATCTAAGCTGAAGTTGGACGTTTAACCAACTGAGCCACCCAGGCACCCCTCATCAAATATGTTTTTAAAGTTTATTTACTTAGAGAGAGAGAGAGAGAGAGAGAGAGAGAGCGTGCACATGAGTAGAGAAGGAGAGAATCCCAAGCAGGCTCCACGCTGTCAGCACAGAGCCTGATTCAGGGACCTGAGCCAAAATCAAGTTAGATGCTTAACTGCCTGAGCCACCAAGGCCCCCCTGGAGTACTCCTTTACAACATACCTCAGGTCACTCCTTGCTCAAGACCCTGTGACAGCTGTTCATCTCAGTCTGGAGACTCATAGATTTACAAAGCCCAACCCCACGCATTCCGACCACATCTCCTGCTGCTGTCCCCCTCCTCCCTGCCTCTCTGCCACACTCTTGCAGTTCCTCAAACACAACTGGTCTCAGGGCCTTTGCACTAACTGTTCCCTCTGCCTGGAATCATCTTCCTCCAGATTTTGGCATGACTGGCTCCCTTATTTCCTACCAGTATTTCTCAAATGCCACCTTCTCAGTGAGGCCTACCCTGACCATCCTATTTGAAATTGCAACCTCGCTGCTCCAGCAATTCCCAAGCTCAGTGTGACTTCCTATATTTTCCATACCACTTATTACCTTCTAACACATTTGTTATGGTTTCTGTTATTAACTGAATAAAAGTTAGTGGGAGAGACAGATAATAAACAGGAAATAAAAGCATGAGTATAGGGAATGTTCTGTAGTGGCTAGTGCTATCATGAAAATACACCCCAGGGATGTGATAGACTTGAGGATGAGCTACTTGACATCGCATAGTCAGGGAGAGGACATTTAAGCAGAGACCTAGTTGGTGTGAAGGAGCCCTGAGAAGTTAGAACTGAGGGATAGAGGTAAGAAGGAACATTCTAGGCTGCAGGAACTGCAAAGGCTAGAGCTCTGAGCTGGGAACCACCAAATTCATGGGCAGATATTCCGACCTCCCTGGCTTCCAGGGCCGTCAGGAACCCCCAGCCTCCTGCGTTTGGTTGTGCTTTCGGGGAACCCTCACCACAAGCCTACCCTTGGACCAATTCCAGGCAGAGCCCTGGGGACCGCGGGTGGGTTGCAGGCCGGTGGGAGTGGCGGAAGCAGAAATCGATAATCCCCAGAAACAGAAATGTGGGCGCTTCTGGAGCCGGGTGGGGTTGCCAGGAAGCTCGGCGGGGCCTCGCAGACTGGATAGGAGCCCGCCCAAAGGAGGCGCCGGGCCCAAGCCGTCCCAGGCTTGGCTCAGTGGGAAAAGTGGGCCGGGCGGGGAGAGGGGGCTGGAGAGGGGAAGAGAAGGACTCCGAGTTCTGGCGGTGGGCTGGGTCCGAGGCCCGCGGACGGCCTGCGGCGGGGCCCTGGGTTCGAGGTCGCCCGCCGCTGACCAGCTCCGTGGTTCTGGCAAGTCTCGGCCTCTCCGGCCTCAGTTTCCCTCCCGCGTGGATCCAGAAGCCGCTTCGCAGATCCCCGGGTGAGCTGTGGGAGGGGAGGGGGGGGTGGTAACTCGAGCCGCCCGGAAGGGGTCTCCCGGCGTCCGCGGCCACGTTCCCGCCCGGGCGGAGGCGCGGGGGCCGGAGCCCGGATCGCCCCAGGCCGCGGGCGCAGCCCACCGCGCGGACCGCCCTCCCGAGCTTCGGCGCGCCCGTCGGCGCGGAGGTGAGCGCGGGCCCCGCGGGCTCTGGAGGAGGCGGCCCCCGGGAGGGCGTGGCCAGCGGGGACGTGGCGGGGCAGCCCCACTGCGCGGACCCGGAGACTGAGGTTCCCGGCGAGGCGACCGCTGTTTTAGGGCGGTGGCGGGTCAGGGGTCCACCCGGTGGCCCCAGGCCGGTGGGTCCAGCGCCCCAGCCCGTCCAGCTCCTCTAGCAAAAAGACCGGCGAGACGCGGCGCACCGACTCCCCGCCGGCTCCGCGGTCGGGGCCTCGCACCCCTCCCCAGGCTCGCGGCGGGGGCGGGAGCCCTGCTCCTCCCGCTCCGGAGCCCCTCTCCGCGCCCCGGTGCCGGGCGGACGCAAGGCGCGGCCGGGGCAGACCTCAGTGAGCTCCCCCTCCTCCTGCGACCACCCCACCCTCGTGGGCCCCCGCTTAGGCCTTATCATGACTGATCCTTACTTTATTTCTTCCGTAATTCATTTTTACATTCATTTATTATTTACTTTTGTCTGTTTACACTGTGTCTCCCCGCTTGAATTTAGGCTCCAGGAGGGAGGGGCTGCTTTGTCCGTTGGCGTTCTCTCACTTATTTGAATACTTTCTTCCTGGATATTGGAAGTCAAACGGGGAGGGGGGGGTGGAGGGGGGCGGGCAGCCAAGGTGAGTCAGTCCTGCCCATTCTGGGGTTGGGGATAATGCTGTAAACACAAATGAGATAGATCATTGTGGCATGAAGGAAATGCAAACAGAAGTGAGGGGGCTGCTGGTTGGGTCACCTTAGATCAGGTCACCTTGGTGATCAGGACCACTTTAGATACAGCCATTAGGACAGACCTCTCAGATTAGGTGACTTAAAGCCAACCTGCGACATGTGCTAGAAGGGAAAAGCAGGAAGCTGAGGACACTTAACTCTGACCTAGCCTTAGGGAGTAGAGTACTGAGTTCTGAGAAGTGATATTCAATTGCTCCTCATTTAAGGGCCTGGCCTGGGTGAGTGGGTGGGTAGGGAGATGATCAGGGTAGGCCTCCTGGAAGAGGTGGTGGTTTTTACTGGGCTCCTAAGACTGAGCAGGAGTTCTCATCCCCTAGGAGGGGGGGGTCACTGGGTTTGACAATTGTTTTGCAGGTGCCCTAGGAACCACATAGTCGAAGGGCTGAGCCGTGTGGCCAGACAAGCCAGGCCCCTGCCCTCTTGCTGTGAGCTCTGCTGGTAAGTGAGTCACTGCCAAGGCTTGCCCCTAGAAGATATGAGGGAATCGGGAGACCCAAGTTCTGCTTCTGGCTGGTCATGCAGCCTTGGGCAGTTCATCTTCACTGCTCTGGGCCTCAGTTTTTCATGAGTCAGGAGGACAGTTGAACTAGGTGTCACTTATGATCCGTGAGGCACCGACAGTCAATGGCTGAGGATGGTCCTACCCAGCCACGCCTTGTGTTTGTACCACACTCGTTTACTGCACAGATCCATATCTAAGCCCCCGCTGATGGAGGAATGGGGCAGGCCTGCCTCACCCTGCCCTCATCTGGCCTTGAAGGCTGCGGATTCTTACTAAAGGGTAATTGCGCCATCAACAAATGAGAGGCCGCAGGGGCCCAGGAGGGTCACAGAAACCCTGGAGGTTTGGCCTCAGGGTTGGAGCTAAGGGGCCCCTGGATCAGGGGATGGTTTAGGCATAATGATTTCTATGGGTTCCGTGGGCTCAGGATCCATTTCAGCTCAGCTGATACCTTTTTCTTTGGATTTTAAAAAGCTGTGTCAAAGCCCTCCATACCTCCTGGTCTGGTACACGTTATCATTTTCTCTGAGCCCTCTGGTGTCCAGTTTTTTCCATGGCCCTCACAACAACCCTTTGAGAGAAGAGTCAGGGGAGGCTAGCCCATTTCACAGATGAACACAGTGAGAGCCTCAGGGCACACAGCAAGCGAGTAGAGGCCACAGAGCTGGGGCCCAGGTCTCCAGAGCCAGCGTTCTTTTCCCCACAGGAGCACAGAGGCTGCCTCCCTCTCTGGCCCTCTCCCGCCGCCACTTTTTTTTTTTTCTTAATGTTTTTATTTTATTTTTGAGAGAGAGAGACAGAGACAGAGTGCGAGTGAGGAAGGGCAGAGAGCAAGGGAGACAGAATCTGAAGCAGGCTCTAGGCTCTGAGCTGTTGGCACAGAGCCTGATGCGGGGCTCAAACTCATGCTTAACCAACTGAGTCACCCAGGTGCCCCCCCCTTTTTTAATTTTTAAAAAATGTTTTCCCCTCACAGTTCTTATGGGAGCCATGAAGCTGAACGAGAGGAGTGTAGCCCACTATGCACTGAGCGACTCCCCAGCAGACCATACGGGCTTTCTGCGCACTTGGGGCGGGGCAGGGACTCCCCCCACTCCCAGTGGCACTGGCCGAAGGTGCTGGTTTGTTCTCAAAGGCAACCTGCTGTTCTCCTTTGAGAGCCGAGAGAGCAGGGCCCCGCTGAGCCTGGTGGTGCTGGAGGGCTGTACGGTGGAGCTGGCCGAGGCTCCAATGTCTGAGGAGTTTGCCTTCGCCATCCGTTTCGACGCCCCTGGTGTGCGCCCACACCTGCTTGCGGCAGATGGGCCCGCGGCCCAGGAGGCCTGGGTGAAGGCACTGTCCAGGGCGAGCTTTGGCTACATGCGCCTGGTGGTGCGCGAGCTGGAGAGCCAGTTGCGAGATGCCCGCCACAGTCTGGCTTTGCATCGCCACTCATCCTGGAAGGCCATCACCAGCCGCTATAAGCCCCAGGCTCCTGACCATCGGCCTCCGGGCCTGGAAAACGGCCACTCCCTCTCCAAGGATTGCAGCCCTGTGGACTTGGGTGAAGAGAGGGGCAGCAGGCCAGCAGGGCAGGGCTTGGCCGAGTTGCAGGGCCCTGCCGGCCTCTTCCTGGGCAGGAGGCAGAGCCCCCTGTTCCCTGAGACCTTCTACTTCTCTGCCTTGCACAATTGGTATGGCCAGGAGATCTCGGAGCTGAGGCAGAGGTGGATGCAGAGGGCCCGGGGGAGCCGGCCAGAACGTGAGAAACAGGATGGGCACTGAGCCTCGGCTCTTTGGGTTCTGCCCTTGTCCTGCTGGTCAGGACACCAGAGCCAGTGCTTCTCCAGGAATTTAATGTGTATTTGTTTTAAAGTTGCTTTTTTTGAGAGCGTTCTCTCCTTCCTGCTTTTTAGGCCTCCTCCAGGCTCCAGATCCACCTTTGTGGCTGGAGGGGGACCAAGGAATCGTTAAGTTGCAACCCCTTTGTTTCCTGAGGCCCAGAGAGGAGGGGATGCTTGCTCAGCAACCACAGGGCCAGACCCAAGTCTCCTGACTCTGTGCTGGACTGCTCCGCTCTCAGGGAATATTAATGAAATGGAGGAAGTGGGGACTGTTGCATGGCCTCAGGCTGCCCTGCCTGTTTACCTACACAACAGACTCTACAACCACAACTTCTAACAACAGACTCTACAACCACAACTTCTAACACAGGGAGTCGTGTGTACATTTAAATGCCAGAAGCTGGCTGAAATGTTGGCTCGAGGGACTGACACTGTCAGAGAAAGTGGATTTATTGTCCTGGGGGTTTCTGGGGCCCAGCTCTTCCTGAGCGGTGGGAAGATTGGGCATAGGAACTGCAGTTTGGGTGGGGCCCTTTGGAGGGGCAGGGCCTTCAGCCAACGAAGAGGGATTGATTCTTCTCAGCAAGTGTTGGGGCCCCCATCTTCTCTCCCTGGCTGCCTTGTCTATAGATGGTGCTGGTCATTGTCCCAAGAGGGGCTGGGAGCTTTTTATGTCAGCAGAAATCCTTCCTGTATTCTGTCCTTAGCAGCCAGCTCCTGGAGCTGCCAAGTGGGAAGCCAAAGAAGCGAGGAGGCAGTGTGGCTCCCTGGGGAAGCCAGGTTGTTATTTTGGTTTTCAGTCGAGGGCATTCTGGGAGTTTGAACACCAGGATAAATTCTTCTAACTGCTCCCAGAGAGCTGTTCCCAACCCTGAACCCCTCCTAGGAACTCATTCACCATCCTGCTTGTCAGCCAGCGCGTATCTGCCAAGACCCTCTCACTGCTACTCTCAGCAGCATGGCGCCAAGTGTTTTATCGATTGTTTTGGGAGGCAAAGTGGCTGCGTCTAGAGAGCCAGCAGCCAGACTAGCCTGAGCCCTAGAGGTGTGGCAGCAGTGGGTGGATGGAAGATGCAGAACCTGGTCAAGACATCCCCCCCCTCTCCATACACACAGTCTGCCCCTTCTTAGACTCTCAATCCCTTATTAGGGCCTTGGGCAGCCTGACCAGGGCCAACGAGGTCCAGAGGCTGTGACCGACAGCCTCTTAAGTCCAGCACGCCCAAGGCCACCCAGAGTCCAGAACCGGTTCCTGCCAGGCTTGTGTCCTAAGAAGAGGGGCTACCTTCCGAACCCTGTACAGGAGTCCCACAGCCCACTGCGCCTTGTTTTCTACACAGACACTGTAGGCTTTTATCTTTCTTATGGTTACAGTATTTTTATATGATTAAAACATTAGGCTTTTATTACTCATTTTGGTTCCTCAAAGTTTATTTTAACAACCACTTGACCAATTTGTGCAAAAGCCCCATTTCTCCCCTTCAGTTATGGTTTACATTTGCCTATAGAGAACGTATACCTTGGCAAGAAATAAAATTCCCAAATCACCCAAGTAGTACAACTAATACATTTATATTTTTTAAATATTAAAAAGAGAAATACAATTGTTTCAAGCTCAATTAAAGTGATTTCTCTTCTCAACAATCACCCACTCTGCCAAACCCTGGCTGTTCTGGGTGGGTGAACAATTCGAGGGGTCCACGAGGACCGCCAGCCAGAAGACCCCGCCCGGCATGCCCAGAATCAGCCGGCTGTTGGGGCATCGGCATCCTCCTCGTGACGTCACCACGTCCGGCCGGTAACAAACGCCTCTTTTCTACCGCATAGAGGAACTAGGCGCACTGCGCAAGTGTGAGAGCTGGGCCTCTCGTCTGATCTCAAGGGTCTCGCGAGGCTTGCGGCCGTGCTCTCCCTGAGGACGTCACAGGGGCTGGGCGGTGGGGCCCGGGTGCCGAGCTAGGGGCGGAGCTGGGAGATGGCGTCCGCAGCGGCTCGCTGGCTGGCATTGGCATCCGTCCGATCCGGGGCTTTACGGAGCGGGCCGAGCTTGAGGAAAGGTGGCGATGTCTCCGCCGGAGGGGGTGGCTCAGGTCGGAGCCTGGTACCGTCGAGGTCAGTCATCGTTACTCGCAGCGGCGCCATTTTGCCCAAACCGGTGAAAGTGAGTGTCTGCCTGGAGGCGGGGCGAAGGGGTCGAGGCCAATCATTATGGGGAATATGTGCGGGTCGACGCCGACTGATAGGTGCAAAGGCCAATCATACAACCGCCTTAGACCGGAAGACGGATCAAGGACAAAGTTTAGCAATGATGCCCTGCGAATTTTGACAGGTGGGAGGAGATGGTCGGGTCAGATCCCGGTGTTGATTGAGTTGGGCGCAAGGAGACAGAGGATGGAGGGGTGGGGGAGCGAGAGCTGAGGACTGCACTTTGCACTAGTTTATCGTGAGGAGCGCGGTGCGCGAGTTCTCCAGGGCCACAAGACTCGGCTATATGCACCCAGTATAGACAAATCACGTAACCACTCTGTTCTTGTCAGCCTCAGAGTTGATGGGATGAAATAACGAGTTGTGAAAGGACTTTGTAAATAAATTGTACGTGGGACAGACCTTTTCTTCGTAGGAGTTTTGACCTAGTGTTTAATTCATGTAAGTTGCAACTCTGAGAGGTGTGCAGGGAGGTATTACAGTCAGTTTTTATAAATGGAGAATGGGGCCAAAGCAGTGAAGCCAGTGAGGCTCCAAAGCGAGCAGCCCGTCAGGTCCTGGAATCCAGGTTTCTTGCTGGTCGACCCTCCTCCCCCGCCCACCTCCACCAGGTCCTATTTTTTCCACCACTGAATGCTCTCACGTGCCCTGAGTACCCTTGGATTTTTCTAAGTAAAATGGAAACAGCCCTTTAAGCCAAACAAGTTTGCTTTTTTACTCCGGTGCTGCGTGGGAGTTAACAAAACAAAAACAAATTCTCTTAAAGCTAATCCGGCCAGTGAGCTCAGGATTATTTCATGGCAAGCAGCAGCGTCCATGCTGGGGAAGAGCTGCCTTATAAAAAGGCACAGCTGAAAAAAAATTTTTTTTGGAAACTCTATAGGAAAATATGAGAGGATATGTTGAGATTATACTGAAACTCCCTTAGTCCATCTAAAACAGCCAGTCTTTTAGCGTGAAGACATGCTCACTTTTCAAAACATGCTTGTTTTGAACATTTAATGTGGTGCAATTAAACTTCTCAGGCCCTGGGGAATCAGCTAAAGGACTGTATCCTTTCACTGTACATGTTCATTGTTTTGTAATCCATTTTCACGTATTTGGTGTCTTCAAGTAGAGGCGAGCTCTGTTTCCACAGTCCAGCTCTTAGTACTTTCTCACCTGTTAGTATCTGCAAGTAATTACCAGGTTGTGCCCTAATTTTTAGATGTCTAGAATGCCTTATGCTTTTCTTCCCAGTATCCACTTTGATGACCATCATCTTATCAGTTCTTCGAATTATCTTTCTTGCTCTTTTTCCGAGGACTTTAAAATCAAGTAGTTGCTTATCACAGGTCTGGGGTCCACAGGAGTGCCCCTGAGGGCCGGGCCTTCTGTGGTCCCACCAGAGTGGGCTCTGGAACTCACAGCCACCACTCTGACCCTCTGCAGATGTCCTTCGGCCTTCTCCGTGTGTTCTCCATTGTGATCCCCTTTCTCTATGTCGGGACGCTCATTAGCAAGAACTTTGCTGCTCTGCTTGAGGAGCATGACATTTTTGTCCCAGAGGATGACGACGACGATGACTAACCGGTAAGACTTCTTTTCCCCTACATGGACTGGGAACAGGAAGTGGGGTGGGGCATCTAAACTGTGATGCAGTTTGGCCCTGTAGTAGTTTCCCTCACTTGAAGCAGAAGTGCAGACCCTTAATAAAGTGACTCACTTGGCTGATGTTTTTATTTTGCCTTTTCTCTACATTGGATGAGGACAACTATCTTACTGACTCAGAACTTCACTGGGATCTTTTCCGACTAAGTTGATCCCAACCAGCCTTTTTATTTGCCCTTTATGTACCCTCGTTCTCTCAACCCGTAAGTTTTCTTAACGGTTTAATATGCTTTAGACACCCACCCCGAACAGCTTCATTCTCCACATTGAAATTTAGAAACTGCACATCCTCACCATGGTTCACAAAGTTACCAAACTCCGTACCTGTACAGGCTGTACAGGCACCGCAACCTGGCTGTTCACAAACCTTTCCCCCGGTGCCTGTCCTTTTCACCTTTCGCGTCTTGGCTTCTGGTGCTCTAACGTGGGCTGCTTGGTTGCCTCTCTGTTGTAGATAAAGACAGTTCTGGCTCCGTAGTCTGGGATTCAAGGCTTGCCATGATCTGGTCACATGATCTGGTCACACCTCTTATTCCAGCCGCATCTTCCATATTCCCAACCACACACCTATCCCCACTATTCACTGTTTCTTGAATTACCGACAGGCTTACCCACCCCCGAGCAGTGGCTCACTCTTCCTGCCATTGGAAGGCTATTTCTCACTACACTTACTTTCACAGTTCTTCGTGATCTTTGATGAAGTCTTCCCTCATTCCTCCATCTGAAAGTGAGGCTGTGCCCTCTGCCCAGTCCCTCTTGTGACACTATTAGACACTTAAGCACACACACACCTCCAAATTCTACTAGACGATGAGCTTCCTCCTGGCAGGGGACAGGGGGTTTTGTTTTGTTTTAAAGTAAGTTCTACACTCAGTATAGGGTTTGAACTCATGACCTAAGGTCAAGAGAGTCTCACGCTCTACCAGCTGAGCCAGCCATGTGCCCCAAGGAACATGTCTTTTATACCTTTGGGCCCCCAGTGCCTGGTCTCCGGTGAATGTTCAGTACATGTATGAAAGAATAAAACTGCCTTGCTCCTGCCTTGTTTGGTAGAACCTCCCTGGAATTCTCTTTTTGGTGTGTGGCTAGAGCGCTGCTCCGTGCCCAGTTCACTGCTACTTTCCTTTCTTACAGGACATGGAGGAAGTACAGAAAGGAGACAGCCCTAACTGAATTCAGATATGGTGATCCTCATAGCCTCTCCTACTTCCCTATCAGCAGAAGGGCCCAGGGAACCCCCTCAGCCTCCTGACTCCAGCGAAGCCTCCTGCACCGTCTGTGACCATACCCCAGATCCCCAGGCTCTGGGAGGTTCCCCAAAAATGTGCTATCCACTGAGCACAATCAACTTACGAATAAACATAATAAATATCAGCTCTGTATGACTGAGTGGTGGCTGAAGTGTCTCAATATGAGTAAGACCCTAGTTGCCGTTTCCTGTCCCTGCTGACCTTTCTCTAGCAGCTCAACATAACAGGTCTTTGATTTATAACCCAAGATTCCCAGGCCCCTCTGGAGCTACGAAAGTAATTAGGGGTGCCTTGGACCTATTTTCATTATTTACAAAAGCCCAGCAGAAACTTTCCCTTCAGTAAAGATGCACAGGCTAACTAAAGCCTCCAGCTTTTTTTGTGTTGAGGAATGCTGGCTAGTTTTCACCTGCTAATCATAAGCTTTGTTTAAAACTCCTTAAGAAATACCATTATTAGGGGTGCCTGGATGGCTCAGTTGGTTAAGCATCCGACTTCAGCTCAGGTCATGACATCACGGTCCATGGATTCAAGCCCCGCATCGGGCTCTATGCTGACCGCTTGAAGGCTGGAGCCTGCTTCAGAGTCTGTGTGTGTCTCTCTCCATCTCCTCCCACCCCCTTGCGCTCTGTATCTCTCTCTCTCAAAAATAAATTAAAAAAATTTTAAAACATCATTCTTGGAATGAATCTTTCAAAACTTGGGTTCCTTAGATGGAAAGATAGTAAAGGGGTTGGTGGTGCTAAAAAATGTGGCAGTGCCCAGGGTGACCGTGTACTCAAATAATGAACCCATCTCCAGCATTTAGCCGCCCAGGGAAGGAACCACCAAAAGCAAACAAAGATGAGTTATTTAATCTGCGTCATCACTGATTCTCCTGTCCCTGGAGCCACAGTCCCATCTGCAAACAGTAGAGCTATTTCTGTTGTCTGTGCACTAAACAGCTGTGTTCCTAGCAGAGCGCCTAACTGGGTAGGAAGCTCATGTCATTTTAAGAACGGACGCTTGCTGCAGGTGGAGGGGCTGGGCCTCTGAGCTGCCGTTCTCTCCAGAGCCCAGGGAGGAGCAGCCCAGCCCGTCAGCCCTAACTCTGCGCCGCTCAGCGTTACTCTCATCTCTCCCGAACACTCTCATCTCTCCCGAACGGCAAGAGCTAATTTTGGATAATCTGTGCCGTGACACCAAGCTATCCTGGAGGCTGTGGAAACACAGCTAAATTAACAGAGTCATCCAGCCTTACACCCGGAATGATGGTTTCTGAGCAGATGGCCTCATCCTTCCTGTTTACTGACATGCAAGGCTCTGAGAAAAGAGAGTCTGATTTATAGGAAACACCACACTTGAGGAAAGGGAAAGAACAGGTGGTGTGTATACTAAGACCCCACTTGTTCAGGCAAAAAGGGAGAGAGACTGCAGAAGGAGAACTTCCCCCTGGCTCACCAGTGGAATTCTATTAGGAAGTGACCATCACATACTGAGTTTATTTGTGTTCTAAAATATTTAAATGTCAACATGCACCTTTCCACTGAGTCACGGGTCGTGGCCAATGTAGAACTTGGACAGGAAATCCGTCGGCCTCGGCGCTTCTGTTTCATGGAAGAACCGCATAACGTGTGTCCGCTGCTTCCAGACGTTAATTGTTTCCTCCAGTTCCATCTTTCCCTGCACAGGTGAGGGGAGAGGTGTTCAGTCAGAGTGGCTGCAAAGAATACCACCATACAGGCCAGGATTCTGTGCTCTGCTCTGCACGGACTTGTCGAGTGACTCTGGGCAAGTAACATCCTTGGTCTAGACCACATTTCGGCATCTGGAAAACGAGGTGGTTGTACTAGCTGATCTCTAAGGCCTCTCCAATATTCTTTAACTCTGTAGCTAACTGATTCCGAGAGGAGAGACTCCCAGGTCAGTAGGCCCCTGCCCCATGACTGCCTAACCTGACTGGCTGGTTTCTGCTTAACATTCCATGCGGTGTACTGGTCCGTGCTAAAGTATGCACTGATGCTAATGTGACTGACTGGAGATCCAGAATCAGGTCTGGGATTTGAACTATGTACACAGGGCTCAGCTAACCTGCCTGCCTCTTCCAGCTGTAAGCAGCAACCCAGTGAAGCAGTAACTTCCAGGAAGGAGGTTCAAGAAGATTTCAAACTTTCCTCATCTTTTTTTATTTAAAAAAAATTTTTTTTAATGTTTATTTATTTTTCAGAGAGAGAGAGAGAGAGACAGAGTGAGATCGGGGGAGGGGCAGAGACAGGGAGTCACAGAATCCAAAGCAGGCTCCAGGCTCGGAGCTGTCAGCACAGAGCCCAACGTGGGACTCAATGCACAAACTGTGAGATCATGACCTGAGCGGAAGTCGGACACTTAACCAACTGAGCCACCCACGCGCCTCCCCCTCCTTTTTTAAAATTTTTAAATGTTTTCCTCATCTTTTTTAAAAATGCAAACCCCAATGTTTTTTTTTTTTTCTTGAACAATCTTAGAGGTGATAACCTCTAAGTTCATCTGTTTCTTTGAAACCCTAAGCAAAAGTAGCTGACCTAGTAGTTGCTTTTCAGGCTTGGGAGACAAACGGGACGACTGAGAAGCTCTGGACGAGGTGGCTGCTCTTTTAAGTCAGTCCGGGAGGGGTCAGTTACCTTAATGACCAGAAGATCAACCACCCTGGGGTCCGTGACGTGGGCATTCTTCATGAACATTTCTCGGACTTTATCCCGTCCCTGTTTCACGGTGATGTCTAGCTGGAATAAGTGCACTAAAGAGAAAACATGATTCAGGGTAGAAACTATATGATCAAGACATGTCTTACAAAAATTGAGTCAGTGGATATTCATAGACACAAACAGGTTCCCCGTTCGTTTCATTCACCAAGTATTTGCTTGACCCTAAACTAGGTGCTTGAGGCTGCAGAGAAGAGTGAGACACGGCGCTTGCTCTCAAGGAGTTTAGTTTGTTTGAGGAGACCAGACCCGAGGCAGCATAGTGTAGTTTGAATATCAACGACCTGGCTTCAAACCCCAGCTCTGTCAACTTGTCACCTACATGATCCTGCGTACGTTAACTTCTCTGTGCCCGAGAGTATTTATTTCTGAGTGAATGAGGATGATTAAGAGCACGTATAATCCCCTGGGGTGCCCGGGTGGCTCAGTCGGTTAACTGTCTGACTTTGGCTCAGGTCGCGATCTCACGGTTTGTGGGTTCAAGCCCCGCGTGAGGCTCTGTGCTGACAGCTCAGAGCCTGGAGCCTGCTTGGGATTCGGTGTTTCCTCCTCTCTCTGGCCCTCCTCTGCTCGTGCTCTCTGTCTCTCAATAATAAATAAATGTTAAAAAAAAAAATTAAAAAAAAAAAAAAAAAAAAGAGCGAGGTGCCTGGGTGGCTCAGTCGGTTAAGCATCTGCCTTTGGCCCAGGTCATAATCTCACGGTTCGTGGGTTCAAGCCCCACATCGGGCTTTGCACGGACAGTGTAGAGCCTGCTTGGGATTCTCTCTCCCTCCCTCTCTCTGCCTCTCCCCTGCTTGTGCTCTCTCTCAGTGAATAAACTTAAAAAATTAAAAAAAAAAAAAAAAAAAAAAAAAAAAAAAAAAAAAGAGCATGTATAACCCCAGAGCCATTGTGGATTCCTGGAGACGATACAAGATGCTTAGAACATGCCTGGCATGGAATAAGCTCTCAAAAACGTTAGCATGATTATTACATAGAACAACTGGCAAAAGAGGACAGGGTTGAAATTAACCAACAGTGATGGGGGTATAGGTCTGTGCAGCACACAAGCTTGGGGTTGAGGGAGGCTGCTGAGTGTTTGTGCAGAGAGGAGGGGCTTCAGTCCAGCCAGGGACGACCACCACATTAGGTTACTCGGGGGAAGGAAGGAGTAGTTGACGATGGGACTCCTACTCTCTTGAACTCTATAGTCAGAGGTAGCCACCCACGAATGCAAAGAAAAATCACCATATTCAGCAATCCCGAAGTGCCTAAAATAGTGGCACAGACTTAGGGACCTGGGACTTCAGAGGAGGCCCATGTTATGTCCTTTGAAAATTAGGTTTTAGTCATTTGTGTTCCCATCCTCTGGAAGTCAGCCTTCAGTGGATTTGCTGAGGACAACAAGGGCACGAACAGGGCCTTGTGTGGTAGGTGGAGTTAGGAAGAGGGGGTGCATTAGGCTGAGTGAACAGCATAAACAAGGCTCACAGTCTAGAATGAGCCTGTGGTTGAGGAGACCTGTGTGCTCATTTGGTGAGGATCCCTTGCATTGTGGCCATTCCTGGGACATGTCCACTCTAGTCTACAGGATTCTCAAAGCCAGCTCTGAGGGCTATGTAGTGACTGAATTAATCAACAATAAAGTTTGAGTCTTTAACTCTACTCCTA
Source organism: Prionailurus viverrinus (assembly GCF_022837055.1). Taxonomy (NCBI): domain Eukaryota; kingdom Metazoa; phylum Chordata; class Mammalia; order Carnivora; family Felidae; genus Prionailurus; species Prionailurus viverrinus. The sequence continues at coordinate 132,578,945 of NC_062567.1, forward strand.
ATTTAGCGACAGTGTTAGAAAAATAAGGCTTCTGCTGAGGGAAATCCCATGCCGTGCTGATCCAACCAGGGAGTAAGCAACAGTGGAAATCTAATAGGAGAAGCTGTATCCCAGCTTCATAGGTGTTAACAGAGGAGAGAAATTACTCCCACTGGAAAGAGTTCAACTCGGTTCCAGCGGTGTGATGGAGCTGGCTCTCATGGAGGCTCTCTTCCCAAATCGGCCTTCAGAGACTTCACTTTGGCAGCTTAAAATCAATCGTGGTGGGAGTACTGGCACCACGAGAAATGGTCGATGCTCTAAATCTCGGTTCCCACCACAGTCAGTATCATAGTAGGAATTTTAGAAAAGAGGAAACACAGGGATAATAAGACAAAGAGACACAAAAACAAATGCAAACCAACAAGCACCCAGGAACTTAGAACCTTAGTTGGTTCTTAGTTGGGGAGATTGGGGCCTACAGCACTGTGGGTACCTGCCTGATGTCATACTATTGGCAAGCCTGGACCTGGAATCCAGGTTTAGTGTTTTTAATGTTTAATTTTCTATTTTTTTTTTTAAGTTTATTTATCTTGAGATAGAGAGAGTGTACCAGCAGGGAGGGGCAGAGAGAGAGAATCCCAAGCAGACTCCGCACTGTCAGTGCAGAGCCTGATGCTGGGCTTAAACCCATGAACCGTGAGATCACGACCTGAGTGGAAATCAAGAGTCTGACTCTTTTTCTTAACATTTTTTTTTCAACTTTTTAAATGTTTATTTATTTTTGAGAGCGAGAGAGACAGAGTACAAGCTGGGGAGGGGCAGAGAGAGAGGGAGACACAGAATCTGAAGCAGGCCCCAGGCTCTGAGCTGTCAGCACAGAGCCCGACGCGGGGCTCGAGCCCACCAACCGTGAGATCATGACCTGAGCCAAAGTCAGATGCTTAACTGACTGAGCCACCCAAAAGCCCTTATTTTTTTTAATTTACAATCTGGTGCTTTTTAAAGGAAATGAATATGAGGAATCTTCCCCTGCTGTCAGTGCTTATCTCTCCTACATTTTTATATTAGATCCCTGTCCAACCTTGGGAGTTTAAAAAAAACAAGGTTCCTCTGTACCAGGGGAGCTGGTGTCCATCCGCTCCCATTCCTCATGACCTCCTGAACCACACACCAGGGCATCAGGTGGACAAACCTTCTCCTCAGGAAAATGTTCACAGGCACAAACGCCAAGTTTTGCTCACAGTGTCAGTTCACAGACCCCTGAATGCCCATCCTCTGAGGTTAAGAACCCTTGTCTCTAGAGAGACAAGTTCCATAGCTTTCTCCTAATCTCCCTCCTCCCATCCCAACCCCTTGAACATGCCCCCCACCAGTGAGAAAGCCTGCGGGAGGTAAATAGCTACAGCCTGCGGAATTGTTCTTTGGTCTAGCTTGGTGGTTCTTAAACCAGCAATGATTTTGCCCACCAGAACATTTGGCAATGTCTGGGGGCGCTTTTGGTTGTCACAACCAAGGAGAGAGTGTCACTGGCATCCAGTGGGTAGAGGCCAGAGATGTTGTTAATCTACAACGCACAGGACCGCCCCCACAACAAAGAATTATCCAGCACAAATGGGTCAAGAAACCCTGGTATAACTTAATTCCAACTGCTCTTTGGCTTATTCTTCGAATTCTGAATATTTAAACTGCAATTTGAAAGACCCGAGAGGCTCAAGAGGAAGACATCAATGTGGCCCTTCTGGATGAAGGTACCTTTTCTACAGCCTCTGTGTGTTTTCCCAAAGTTACTGTTAAGGTTCTTCTGAGTCAGAAAGGCTCTGACACGTTAAGAAAGGAAGACAGTGATATGGTTCTCAGCTGTTTGCTCCAATTCATCTTGGTAGCGTTCATAACAGGCGCTGGGAGATCCTTAGATGGGAAGGCAGCCCAGTGTGCTGGAAAAGAGCATGGGCTCAGGGGTCAAACAAGCTGGGTAAGGTCTCCACACCTCTGTGAACTATGACCTTACCTAGGGTACAGCCTCCTTAGCCTGTTTCCTCATCTAAAAAATAGGAAAGAGGGGCACCTGGGTGGCTCAGTCGGTTGAGCGTCCGACTTCGGCTCAGGTCATGATCTCACACTCCGTGAGTTCGAGCCCCGCGTCAGGCTCTGTGCTGACAGCTCAGAGCCTGGAGCCGGCTTCAGATTCTGTGCCTCCCCCTCTCTCTGCCCCTCCCCTGCTCATGCTCTCTGTCTCAAAAATAAATAAAAACATTAAAAAAAATTTTTTGAAAAGAAAAATAAAAAATAAAAAAAATTAAAAATAGGAAAGAATGGGGCACCTGGGAGGCTCAGTTGGTTGGGCCTCTGACTTCGGCTCAGGTCATGATCTCGTGGTTTATGGGTTCGAGCCCCGTGTCCGGCTCTGTGCTGACAGCTCAGAGCCTGGAGCCTGCTTCGGATTCTGTGTCTCCCTCTCTCTGCCCCTCCCCCATTCACACTCTCTCTCCTTCAAAAATAAATAAACATTAAAAAAATTTTTTTAAATAGGAAAAAAAAATAACCTCTGACTTAATTCCTTTATAGGACCATGGCAAAACTCAAGTGACAACATCTTGTAAACAGTAAAGCTAATGCAAATGTTAGTTGTTAAAATTTTCAGCACTTATTCCCCATATATCTATTTTAAGTTTTAATAATCTGGATATATGCCGATCTTCCTGACTAGTCCATAAGACCCCTGAAGGCAGGGTTGTTTTATTCACATTTGTATCTCTAAGCATTTAGTACTGACCCTGTAGTACAAGAGATACCCGATGAAATGGAAATTAAATGGTTTCTACAGAAAGTCTCCTGTTCTGTAACCACCAAGCCTCAGGTTAATATTTTTTCAGTGGAGGGATTCGGCAGGTAGTTCTGTCCCTGTGTTCCCATGCAAGGCAGCCACCACCCAGGCACGTGGCTGCTCTCCAAGTGCGGCATAACTGGGTCCCCTGAGATTCAGGGAAAACCACAGCAGGAGCCAGGTGTAACAGCTGGACAGTCAGGGTCTCCTATGTCACGCTCCTCCCCTTACTAATGGTGTGATGTGAGATACATTTACATGCCTCGGTTTTCTTCTCTGAAAGACAGGGAAACAATCAGAACCTACCCTAAAAGAAAGCAATGTAAAGCATTTAGCATAATGCTGGGCTCTATGTATGCAATTCAATAAACGTTAGTTACTATAAATGCTATTACTTATTCCCAATTCTTTGCTTTGGTTCCTCAGCTGGAATCCCAATGATGGACAGTATGACATTGGTGTAGACACAGGCCTGAGCAACTGACCAGCTACAGACCACCAGTCCTCCCCATAAGAATGTACCACCCCCTTAGCCCCTTCCCTCTCATCCCTTCCCTTGCTCTCTAGGCTCCTCCTGTCAGGACCTTTCTGACTCTGGGTTTATCTTCCCGAACAGTATTTGTGGGGAATTCCTGGGAGGGGATGGTTTAAAAAGAGCTGGTTCCTGAGAGTGGATAAGTGGATCTATCCTCAATTCAGCCACCGGATTTTTTTTTTTTAAACCCTATGCAAACCATTCTTCCTGCATCTGGGTCTTGCTCCCCACCTCCTGCTCCTCTCTGCAACAAGAAAGGGTTCTGGACACTCACAGAAGTATTCTGCCAGGCAAACATTGTTTTTAAACATCTGCAATTGAATACACCGCCCCCCCCCCCCACACACATCCGCACACCCTTGCTACAGTCACTCCCCTTTACCTATTATCCACCTGCCCCCTGAAAGCATTTAAATTTGCAGTCCCCAAACCAGCAGTGCACTCAAGTTTCTCCCTCCCTAGTATCCTGTGAGTCTAAGTTCTGGTCATTGGCAACCTCTCAAAAAGTCAGGGACACTGGGGAACAAACTGTTCTCATACATCAAAAAAATTGGATTCTGGGGCACCTGGGTGGCTCAGTCAGTTAAGCATCCGACTCTTGATTTTAGCTGGGGTCATGATCTGATGGTTTGTGAGATCCAGCGCCGGAGCCTGTCTGGGATTCTTTCTCTCTCCCTCTCTATCCCTCTCTTGCTCTCTCTCGAAAATAAATAAATAGGGGCGTCTGGGTGGCGCAGTCGGTTAAGCGTCCGACTTCAGCCAGGTCACGATCTCGCGGTCCAGGAGTTCGAGCCCCGCGTCGGGCTCTGGGCTGATGGCTCAGAGCCTGGAGCCTGTTTCCGATTCTGTGTCTCCCTCTCTCTCTGCCCCTCCCCCGTTTGTGCTCTGTCTCTCTCTGTCCCAAAAGTGAATAAACGTTGAAAGAAAAAAAAAAAAAGAAAAAAAAAAGAAAATAAATAAATAAAGATGAAAAAAAAAAACTGGATTCTGCATGGAGGCTCCTGCTATAAATAACAGTGATAATAATAATAATAATAATAATAATAATAATAACAGTAGCAGCCAACATTCAATGCATGCCTAACTAAGTGCCAGGACTTACCCTAAGCACTTTAGACATATTTCCTATTTAATAAGGAAGGTACTATCATGATGCTCATTTTACAGATGAGGAAACTTGAGGCATAGCAAGGTGAAATAATTTGCTCAAGGTCATACAGCTATATTAAGGGGCAAGGTCTGGAGGCAAGTCTCTGTAACCACCACATTCGATTGCTTCTCACAGGCAGGGAAGAGGCAGCCCAGAAGGGTGCTATTATGCTCCAACTCGCTTAAAAACACACCTCCCCTCTCAGACTGGCAGTCACAGTCCACCTCAAACTAAACTAAATCAAATCAACAAAATAAAATATCGACAGCCCATTCAATGACATTTGTACTGCCCTTGACGGTTTAGTGGAATTTCCCCCAATCTTCCTTTCATTAAGTACAACAGGCAGCACCGAGGGGGGAATACCAAAATGAGAAAACAGAATCTCTGTACCCAGGGAGCTTCTATTTCAATCCTTCAGGTGAACAGATTGGTTCTCCGACATCTAAGTGAAGGCAGGGGACAGGGAGGTAGTAGCGAGCAGGCCATTAGTGGGATGGGGGAGGAGTTCCTGAGAAATACTACACACAGACAGATCTAGGGAACAAGCTTGGGAAACGGGAAACGGGAGGACACTCATCTCACCTGGACTGGAACAGGCATCACTGACTTAACTGGATGACCTTGGGAAAATCACGTCCCTTCTCTGGTTGTCTGTTTTTGGGGGGGGGGGGGGGGATGATCGCTCAAGTCCTACGGCCACTTTGTTTACATAACCTAATGGGCACCTGAACATATATTCAGGAACTCTACGGTTGACTTTGGGTTCCAGATCCAACAAGAGCTGGCTCTGGGCCTCAGGGGCGTCACTTCGCCTCTAGGTGCCTCATATGCAAAATGAAGCACGTCAATGACAGTCCCTGCTTTCCCTCCCACGGGTTCGGTAAGAATTACTCAAGGGCCAAAGCGCCCAGGGCGTCTAGAAGCGCGATCCGGATGCGGGGCACGGCTGGTCTGACTCGGGCGCGGCCGCCAGATCCGGTCCACTAATGCTCGAGGGACCCTCCTCCCCTGAAGCACCCAGAGTCGCCTGTTCCCAAGTCGGTGACCTCAGCTCGTCCTGGGAGAAATAAGAGGCCAGGACAGCTGCGACCTTGGGCGACTGCATCCGGAGCCCCGCGTGCGCCACTGCCTCTCACCAGTGTTCGGCACCTCTCGATACCAGGCGCGGTACAACTCGCGCACCCTCCGCTTGGCCTCGTTCACGTCCCGACTAAAAATGGGTTTCACTGAAGTGGGAGCCGCAACGGCAGCTCGCCGGAGGCCGCTCGCCGCCATCTTGCTAAAGAAACCCCTCCCGCGAGTACGGCCTAAGGACGAAAATCTTTTCTCATTGGCTAAAACTGAACGCCATGCCCCTAAACGTCACGGGTAGGCGGGAGGAGAGCTGTCGGGCTCTCTGATTGGCTGGGAGGCCTCGGTGATGGCCGCTGGGGGCTGCGCATGCTCCTGTGCGGAAACTTCAGCTCAGACATTGGTGGTCCTAAGCGTGGCATAATGGCGCCGCCAGGGGACGCTCGAGCGCCAGGGTGGCCGTCGAGCAGCTGCCCGGCCTCCCCCAGCGTGGCGCCGGCCACCTGCCCGCCTCGCTCCTTTGGTTGCGCCTGGGGGCGCGCGGGCGTCGCAGAGCTTCGCCGGTCAGCCTCGCGGCGCTGGCCTTGGCCCCAAAGGGCGGCGGAGGCACACGTGGCGCCTGGGCTGTCGTGGCGATGGCCTGGCCCCTGTGCGGTTTTTCTGCGACAACATTTTTTCCCCCCCTATAAACCAACCCTTTGCAAAGGGCTGTGTAGATGCCAAAGCGTTTTCCTGGCCATTAGCTTCGGGGCGCTTCTCCACACCCTGGGAAGGTAGGTTCTATCATCAGCCCCATTTTATGCAAGAACATTTTCATGCCAAACTGTGGATCTCTCTGAAAAACAGCCTAGCAATTTGGGGCTGGAAGGAGCCTTGCATTATCCATCCTGGGTATCCCCGTCGTTGCTGGCATTGAGGTTACCCCTGACCACCCCGGGGAAAAGTAACAGTTAACGTGCGCTAGGTATTCTACCTGGTCGTATTTAAACTCATGGATCAGAGAGGTTCTGTTAGCACCCCTTTTCTACAGGTGAGGAAACTGAGGTGTAGCGTCTGGGCCACCTGCTACCTGATGTGACCCTCCTGTCCTGACCTCCAAGCGCAGCTGGGAGGCACCTTGTGAGTGTGTTGGGGGAGGAGCAGGAGCCAGGGCTGAGGTCAGCCAGCATGGAACATGGCCCTGGCATCTGTCCCAGGCTTTCCCATTCGAAAGGGTTAAGAATCAGATTTTTGTTCCTGTAGTACCTTTTAAAATGAATCTGTGCATTTAAGCGTGCTGTGCGTTAAAAGAAAGCATGCACCGTCTTCAAGTTTAAAGCATTATAAGAAAATGGAAACTTCCGAACCTCCGTGCCCACCTTAAGAAGTTTATATAAGCATACTGTGTTCTTGACAGCCACTGGCTTAAGTTCTCCGGGGGCATTAACTTGTTTATGCATCACACCACACCAGTGGAATAAGCACTGTTAGACCCATTTTACAGATGAGAAAACTGAGACGGAGAGCTGAAGTTACTTGACAGGGTTGGTTTGAGACCCAGGAGCTGACCCCGGAGTCGGTGCTCTGTCTCTCACAGCACCTACATCATTATATCTCCTTGCCGCAGTCTAACCCGCTCCATGCTCCTGCCTCCTCCAGGAGTAACCACTATCGTGAATTTAGTAACTATCATGAATTATTTTTTTTTCAATGAAAAAAAAAAAAGGCCCCTAAAACAACCCACAAACGGGGGAGAAACTATTTGCCAATCATATATTCTATAAAGCACTTATATCTAGAACATGTAAAAGATTCTTACAACTCGACAATAAAAAGACAAATAGCCCAATTTAAAAACAAGCCAGGGCGACAGCACCGCATGGCAGTGAGGATGTGGAGCAGCAGGAAGGAGCTCCCTCTCATCGCTGGTGAGAATGCAGAATCACACAGCCACTGCGGAAGTCGGCTTGGCGGTTGCTCACAAAAGTGATCGCGCTCTTACCATATGATCCTGCGATCGCGCTCCTTGGTGTGATGGGTAGGAGTTGAAAACTTTCGTCCACCCCAAAACCTGCACACAGAGGTTTACAGCCGCTTTATTCATAATTCCCCAAACTTGGGAGCAACCAAGAAGTCCTTCAGGAGGTGAATGGGTAAATACACTTTTGTACATCCGGACAGTGGAGTGTTCTTTAGCGTTGCAAAGAGATGAGCTATCGAGCCGTGAAAAGGCACGGGGGACAGTTAAACGGATATTACTAAGCGAAAAAAGCCAACCTGGAAAAGCTGTATACGGTATAATTCCAGCTACAAGGCTTAACGGAAAAAGACGAAACTATGGAGACAATAAAAAGATCATTGGTTGCTAGGGGCTGGCGGGGAGGGGGTGGGGGGAATCAATGAATGAATAGGCGCAACACAGGATTTTTAGGCCAGTGAGACTCTGTATGATATTATAGTGGTAGATGCGTGTCATATACCTTTGTCCAAACCCATAGAGTGAACCGAAATGCAAACTATGGGCTTTGGATGACAATGATATGTCAGCGTTCACCGACTGTACCGAATGTTGCGCTGTGACGGGGGATATTGATAGTAGGGGAGCCTGGGGGTAGGGGGGGGGCGGTATATGAGAAATCTCTGTACTTTCCACTCAGTTTGGCTGTGAAACTAAAACTGCTCCAAAAAATAAAGTCTTATTCTTTTTTCTTCTTCTTTTTTTTTAATGTTTATTTCTGAGACAGAGAGAGACAGAGCATGAGTAGGGAAGGGGCAGAGAGAGAGGGGGACACAGAATCCGAAGCAGGCTCCAGGCTCTGAGCTATCAGCACAGAGCCCAATGCGGGGCTCGAACTCACAGACTGTGAGATCGTGACCTGAGCCGAAGCCGGACGCTCAACTGACTGAGCCACCCAGGCGCCCCAAAGTCTTATTCTTTTAATGGGCGAAGGATGTGAATAGCTATTTCTCCAAAGAAGAGCCACAACGATCAACAAATAACATGAAAACTCAGCATTGTTAGTCATTAGGTAAGTACAAGTCAAAACCGTAACAAGATGCCATTTCTCACCCACTCGAATGCCCAGAACAGAAGAGAAACAATAGTCAGTGTTGGCGAGGATGTGGAGAAATTGGAACTCTCCTTCACTGCTGGCGGGAATGTGAAATAATGCAGCCACGTCGGAAACCAGTCTGGCAGTTTCTTAAAAAGTTAAGCGTAGGGACACCTGGGTGGCTCAGTCCGTTAAGCATCTGATTCTCCATCTCGGCTCAGGTCACGATCTCACGGTTGGGGAGATCGAGCCCCACGTTGGGCTCTGTGCTGACAGCACAGAGCCTGCTTGGGATTTCTCTCCCTGCCCCTCCTCCACTCTCACTCGCTCTGAAAATAAATAAATAAACTTTAAAAAATAAATAAATGTATCCCTGGAAGAAAAGTTAAACATAGACTCACTATGTGATCCAACAATTTCAATCCTAGGTATCTGCCCAGAAGAAATGAATACCTTTGTCCGTACAAAGACATATAAACAAATGTTCATAGCATTATTCACAGTAACTAAAAATCTGTGAATTGGATGGATCTAAAAAAAAAAAAAAGGATAAACAAAATGTGGCATATCCATACAATGGAATACTTTGTAGCTATGATGAACCTTGAAAACATTATGCTAAATGGAAAAAGCTAGATACAAAACACGTATGATTTCAATTATATGAAGGGTTCAGAAAAGTCAAATCTATATAGACGAGTGGGCTGAGTGGAAATGAGGAGTGAATGTACCATGAGGTTTCTGTTGAGGCTGATGGAAATACTCTAAAATTAGTTTGTGGCACAGTGTACAACTTTGTAAATAAACTAAAATTCATTACATTGTGCACTTAACACGGATGGAGGATAAATTCTACGTTATGTTAATTATATCTCAATAAAGCTGCTGGAAAACATGGAATCTGATGATTTCTCAAATGTGTAAAGCCCAGATAATAATGCCTTCTTGCTCTCATCACCTTAAAAACAGAAAGAAAAAACAACAACCCTATTTGTCTTTATTAAAAATGACTTTAGGGGCGCCTGGGTGGCTCAGTCGGTCAAGCGTCCGACTTCGGCTCAGGTCACGATCTCGCGGTATGTGAGTTCGAGCCCCGCGTCGGGCTCTGTGCTGACCGCTCAGAGCCTGGAGCCTGTTTCAGATTCTGTGTCTCCCTCTCTCTCTCTGACCCTCCCCCGTTCATGCTCTCTCTCTCTCTCTCTGTCTGAAAAATAAATAAATGTTAAAAAAAAAATTTAAAAAAATGACTTTAGAAGATTGGGAAATAGGGCAGTACAGAAAATAAATACCTCTGTAGAATTAGAAGCAATGTAGTATATGGTGAAAAACATTCATTGTCAGTTCCTGATACCAGTTACAAGCTGTATGTCAAGTTACCTTTCCCCCATGAACTCTGGTTTCCACATCTGTAAAATGGGGATAATGGTGGCTACCACCCAGGGTTGTGAGGAGTAAGTGAGATAATCTAGATAATGTGAAGTGCCTAGGAGAGTGTTTCGAAGCACACAGATGTTTGATAAGTATTAGTTTTCTTTCCTGTGTCTACCAATCAGATTATGAGAATCCTGTTAACTTAAAAAAAAATTTTTTTTAATGTTCATTTATTTTTGAGAGAGACAGAGCACTAGTGGGGAAGGGGCAGAGAAAGAGGGGACACAGAATCTGAAGCAGGCTCCAGGCTCTGAGCTGTCAGCAGAGAGCCCCTCGTGGGGCTCGAACTCACGAACCACGAGATCATGACCTGAGCCAAAGTCAGCCGCTCAACCAACCGTGCCACCCAGGGGCCCCTAATCCTGTTAACTTCTGTAACCTCAATCCCTATCACATGTCACACAGAGTAGATCCTAGTGATCACAAGCCAGTGAAGGGTAGCAGTGTTGTTGAGGGTGGAGGTGGGGCAGATTGTATCCAGGAGATTGTCTTGGTCCTATGTTTGCATCTAAGCCCCTATTTACACTTACATTAAACATTTTACTCCAAATTAAGAAAACGTCAATATTCTGTAGCAAACCATATTACTTTATTGGGGCGGATGTGTTGATATAGATGTAGGTTAAAGGCTACCCACTACCCCCAGCCCCTCTTGCCACTGTCGTTTCCTTTAATGGATTGTGCTTTTGGTGTCAAATTGAACACTTTGCCAAGCCCTACATTCAGAAGATTATCTGTTTGTTTTCTCTAAAGGTTTTATGTTTGGGGGTGCCTGGCTGGCTCAGTTGGAAGAGCATGTGACTTTTGATCTTGAGGTTCTGAGTTCGAGCCCCACGTTGGGTAGAGAGATTACTTAAACAAATAAAACTTTAAAATAAATAAAAGTTTTATGTTTTATATTTAAGTACATGGTGCATTTTTCATTTTGAATTAACTTTGGTATAACATGTTAGATTTAGATATTCTTTTTTTTTTTTTTTATTGCCTGTGGATGTCCAATTACTCCAGAACCCATTTGTTAAAAAGCTAGTTTTCCTCCACTGAATTGCTTTTGCACCTTTACCAGAAGTCAGTTGAGCATATCAGTTGGTGACAAGTTCTCTTAGTTTTCCTTTATCTGGGAATTTCCTGATTTCTTCCAACATCCAATGAAAGGACATTTTCATTGGATATGGGATTCTGGGCTGACATTTCAACACTTGAAAATGTTGTGTCACTTTCTTCTGGCGTCTGTGGCCTCTGATGAGAAATTAGCTCTCGTTTGAGTTGATTTTCCCTTGTAGGTAAGGAGTTGCTTTTCCTCTGGCTACTCTTTTTTTTTTTTTTTTTTTAATGTTTATTTATTTTTGAGAGAGACAAAGACAGAAAGCGAGTGGCTTAGGGGCAGAAAGAGAGGAAGACACAGAATCCGAAGCAGGCTCCAGGCTCCAAGCTGTCAGCACAGAGCCCCATGCGGGGCTCGAACCCACGAGCTGTGAGATCATGACCTGAGCTGAAGTTGGACACTCAACCGACTGAGCCACCCAGGCGCCCTTCTTCTGGCTACTCTTAAGATTTCTCCTTTATTTAGTTTTCAGAAGTTTGACCATAATGTGTTTTGGTGTAAACTTGTTTGGATTTATCTTGTTTGGAGTTCACTCAGCTTCTTGAGTCTGTCATTTTATGCCTTTCACCAAATTTGGAAAGTTTTCTTTGAGTATTTGTTCAGCTCTGCCCTCTTTCTTCTCTCCTAACATTCTGATAACATGATGTTTGATCTTTTGAAATAGCCCCACACGTCCCTGATACTCTGCTCGTTTTTTCCTCAGTCTGTTTTTGTGGTTCAGACTGGATAATTTCTATTGTTTTACCTTCCAGTTCACTGGCTTTTTTTCCTGTCCTCTCCTTTCTGCTTTTGAGCCCATTCACTGAGCTTTTTATTTCAATTATTGTTCTAGAATCGCTATCCGGTTCTCCTTTCTATTTAGTGTTTCTTTGCTGAGACTATTTTTTATTTTGTTTCAGGCATGTTCATAAATGCTTGTTGAAGCATGTTTACGATGGCTGCTTTAGAATCTTTACAGATAATTCTGCCTTTATCATCTTGCTGTTGGCATCTAGTGATTTTTTTTTTTTTTTCCATTCAGTTTAAGATACTTTGTTTTGGGCATGATGAGTGATTTTTTTTTTTTTTTATTGAAACCTGGACATTTTGGATATTATGTTAGGAGACCCTGGATCTTATTTAAACTTAAAGAAAAAATTTTTAAATGTTTTTATAATTTATTTTTGGGAGGAGAGAGTGACAGACAGACAGAGTGCAAGCAGGGGAGGGGCAGAGAGAAAGAGACACAACCGAAGCAGGTTCCAGGCTCTGAGCTGTCAGCATAGAGCCCAGACACAGGGCTTGAACTCACCCATGAGATCATGGCCTGAACTGAAATCAAAGCTTAACTGACAAGGCCACCCAGGTGCCCCTAAACTTTTTTTTTTTTTTTTTAAGGTAGCTTCCTTCGAGACCACTCCTGCAGGGGAAATGGTGGAGCTTCCTTATTACTGCAAGTGAGGAAAGAGGTCCAGGCCCTCCACTGAGCCTCAGTTGACTGTAAGCAGCGGGGTGGGGAGCCCTCAGGGTAATTAGCAGGAGTGGGCGTTCGGCCCCCTACAAGTCTTCCTCTCAGACCTCCCTGCTGTCTGGCTGGTAAGGGTGGGAGTGCCTCATGACTGCTCCTCCCCTTGTGGCTTCCACAGACACCATGAGAGGGAGGTTTCTTTTTACCCGTGATCAAAGGTGAAAGTCCTGACTCTCCACTAGGTCTCCCCTGACAATATTCAGTAGGAAGGGGGAGATCACCAAGTGTGGTACAGCCCAGCACAGGGCCCCACGGGGCTGCATATGTTGCACAGCAGAGAGTAATGGACAGGAGTCTGGATCTCGGGCCCGGCCACTTACCCTCTGTGTGACCATCGCATGCATTTTCCAGACATTTCCTGAGTGGCGTTCTCTGCTGGTCATTGAGCCAAATACAGAGGACCTGGAGAAGACGGAGACACAGTCCTTGCCCTCACAAGCCTCGGCGCTGCCCAAAATCTGGGTAAAATTCTGGGTTGAGGGTGAGGGGCAGCAATGCCTCGAGAATTACTTAGGGTTCATTTCCCACAAACTTGAGGGCTCGGAGTTTTGTTTTTTGTTTTTAATTTTTTTTAACGTTTATTTATTTTTGAGACAGAGAGAGACAGAGCATGAATGGGGGAGGGTCAGAGAGAGAGGGAGACACAGAATCCGAAACTGGCTCCAGGCTCTGAGAGGTCAGCGCAGAGCCCGACGCGGGGCTCGAACTCACGGAGTGTGAGATCGTGACCTGAGCTGAAGTCAGATGCTTAACCGACTGAGCCACCCAGGCGCCCCTTTGTTTTTTTTTTGTTTTTGTTTTTTTTTTAATATTTATTTTTGAGAGAGAGAGCACGTGCATGCGTGTGAGCAGGGGAGGGGCAGAGAGAGAGGGAGACAGAGGATCCCTGAGAGCTTGGAGTTTAAAATGTTTATGTAACAAGAAAGAAGTGTGCTATTTTATCATTTCTTGCACATTTGAATTTGTGGGCTGAAATTTTGGGGGAGGGTGTCCATACCTAACTTCTATCATACCTGCTGTTTTGCATCTCCCTTTTTTCTCCAAGATCATGCTCTCAGTTCATCTAGATCTGATTCATTTTAGTTCTGGAAAGAAGTTGTAATGTGGATATAGCATATTTCCTATGTCAGTTGTTCACCTATTCATAGGCCTAAGCGATTTCCAACTCTGTGCTATTAAAAACAAGAGACAGGGACACCTGAGCAGCTCAGTCGGTTGAGCGTCTGACTTCGGCTCAGGTCATGATCTCGTGGTCTGTGAGTTCAAGCCCCGTGTCGGGCTCTGTGCTGATATCTCGGAGCCTGGAGCCTGCTTTGGATTGTGTGTCTCCCTGTCTCTCTGCCCCTCCCCCACTCATGCTCTGTCTCTCTCTCTCTCTCTGTCCAAAATAAATAAACATTAAAGCAAAGAAACAAACAAGAAAAACAAAACAAAACAAACAAACAAAAAAAAAAAACAAGAGACATACGGGACGCCTGGGTGGCTCAGTCAGTTAAACGTCCAACTTGGGCTTAGGTCATGATCTCGCAGCCTGTGAGTTCAAGCCCCGCATTGGGCTCTGTGCTGAAGCTCAGAGCCTGGAGCCTGCTTCGGATTCTGTGTCTCCCTCTCTCTCTGTCGCTTCCCTGATCACACTCTATCTTTCTCTCCTTCAAAAATAAATAAACATTAAAAAAAAAATACATACGGGGTGGCTGGGTGGCTCTGTTGGTTGAGCATTTGACTCCTGATTTCAGCTCAGGTCATGTTCCCCGGGTCAAGGGATGGACCCCCCGTCAGGCTCTGCATAGAGCTTAGATCCTGCTTGGGATTCTCTCTCTCTCTCTCTCTCTCTCTCTCTCTCTCTCTCTCCCTCTCTCTGCCCCTCCCCCGCACATAAAAAAAAAGAATCTTTAAAAACAAAGTAGATCCTCGTTCATGCCTCATTTATGCCTGCCCGAGTGGGTATTTCTCTGTACTAGATAACTAGAAATAGAATTGCTGAGGCAAAAGGTATGTATGTTTTGAATAGATGTTGCCAAATTTTGCTCTCATCAGTGATTGAAAGTACTGGGTTCCTTGTACCCACTTGAACATTTAACATTGTCAGTTTTACAGTTTTGCCAATTTAAGGGGAGAAAATAATAGCTCTTTTTTTGTTGTTTGTTTAAAAATTTTTTTAATGTTTATTTATTTCTGAGACAGAGACAAAGCGTGGTCGAGAGAGGGGCAGAGAGAGAGAGAGGGAGGCAGAGAATTCAAAGCAGGCTCCGGACTCTGAGCTGTCAGCGTGGAGCCCGACGTGGGGCTCAAACCCATAGACCACGAGATCGTGACCTGAGCTGAAGTCGGCCGCTCAACCAACTGAGCCACCCAGACACCCCAATAGCTCTTTGTTTTAATTTTCATGATTACTAATGAAATTGAGCTTTTTATGTGGCCACTTACATTTCTTCATCTTCTTTGCCCATTTTTCTATTTCATCGTCCTATTGATTTGTAGGAATGCCTTTTGTAGTCTCTCTATTAATCTTTGTCACATACACTGCAAACCTCCATTTTTTGTTTTTTTTCAATTTTGTTGATGGCTTTGTCATATAGAGATTTAAATATTTATATAGTATAAATTTACTTGTAAGAAGATCTCTTCTACTCCTGGGTTACAACATACTCTTTTTTTTAAAGCATTTTTTTAATGTTTATTTATTTTTGAGAGACAAAGAGACAGAGTACACGTGGAGGAGGGGGAGAGAGAGAAGGAGACACAGACTCCGAAGCAGGCCCCAGGCTCCGTGCTGTTAGCACAGAGCCTGATGCGAGGCTCGAACTTGTGAACCATGAGATCATGACCTGAGCCAAAGTCTGACGCTTAACCGACTGAGCCACCCAAGTGCCCCCAAACATACTTTTTAAATACTTTGGTAGACTCTCTTTGAATCCTTTTATTTATTGTGGAGTGCTATTAGTCTATGTAGGGTCATGAAAACACACTGCTAATCAGGGTATGCTTGTGGTTAGACTTTGGGGCACCGGGGCTCCCCATTCCTGCTGGGTGTTAGTTACCAGCCATAAAGCACTTCTCTGGCCAAGAATTCTCACATTTGGGGCACCTGGGGGGCTCAGTGGGTTAAGTGTCAGCCTTCGGTTCAGGTCATGATCTCAGGGTCTGTGAGTTCAAGCCCCACATGGAGCTCGGTGCTAACAGCGAGGAGGCTGCTTTGGATCCTCTGTCTCCCTCTCTCTCTGCCCCTCCCCCTCCCTCTTAAAAATAAAATTAAAAAAAAATTCTCACATTCATTGCTCTCACCTGGTGATTAATCCATGTTTTTGTCTTTGCCACAGGTGAGGAGAGAGGAAGCCCATCAACTTTCTGCTTCACACGAATCCCCCGAGCAGTTATCCTAATAGGTTCTGTCCTGCTCCCGAGATCTAGCATTTTAATGAACAGAGACCCCCAGAGACCTTCCACCTTTCACGGTGATGCTCCCGCCTGTAATCTGTGCTTTGGTTTCCTCTGTCAACCTCATTCTGCCTGCCTTCCATTCTTGAGGGCTTCCTTATAGCTTCTAGTTTAACAGGGCCCCGCTCTTTGTTTTCCAGCACTATTACGGATTTATTTTCAGGTCTACTCTCTTTTACCTCTGTGGTTTGAGGCAGGAGAGAGGCAGTGTCCACAGGTGGCAGGCTGCTGTCTGGGCCCAGTGGCCACGGAGACCCTTTCCGTTGTCCTGACACTGACAGCTTGGCTCAGCATAGAATTCTTGGGTCACAATCAATCATTTTCTCTCAGTACTCTGTAGAACGTCATCCACTCTCCTCTGACGTTCTGGATTGCGTGTGGTAATTGACGCATTCTGATTCTTTATTCTTTTTAGGTAATCTGGGGTTTTCCTCCCTCTGCCTTAATGTTTGCTTTTCTTTTTCTCTTTCTTTCTTTCTTTCTCTCTCATTCTTTCTTTCTCTTTCTTTCTTCCTTCCTTCCTCCCTCCCTTCCTCTCTCTCTCTCTCTCTTTCTTTCTTTCTTTCTTTAGATTTTAAGTAGTGTCTACACCCAACGTGGGGCTTGAACTCACAACCCTGAGATTAAGAGTCACATTCTCCAGGGGCTCCTGGGTGGCTCAGTCCTTTAAGCGTCTGACTTTGGCTCAGGTCATGATCTTACGGTTTGAGCCCCACATTGGGCTCTGTACTGACAGCTGGGAGCCTGGAGATTCTGTGTCTCCTTCTCTCTCTGCCCGTCCCCTGCTCACACTCTGTCTCTTTCTTTCTCAAAAATAAATCAACATAAAAAAAAAAAGTCACCTTCTCCACTGACTGAGCCAGCTAGGTGCCCCCTTAATATTTTCTTTATCCTTAAAATTCAAAAATCTTACCAAGATATATATGCTTAGTGTTATTTTTGCCTTATTAAGTTAATCTAAAAGCATGTGACTGATTAAGAGTCAAAGCTTCCTTTATTTCAGGGAATGTTTTTATTTCATTGCCTCTCCCTCAACTCTCTTTCCCCCCGGTGTTCTTATTTATGACTATTTGGTCTTCTAGGTTTGTCCTCCATCTGTTTTCTCTCAAATGTGTCCATTCTTTATCTTTTGCCTCTGTGTTCTGGGAGAATTTCTTGGTCTCCTCTCTTAATGCACTAATTCAGTTTTGTTTTGTTTTGTTTTGTTTTTGTAGTCTCCAACCTGCTAGTCAGTGTTTCCATTACATTTTTTAAAAGTTTATTTATTTATTTTGAGAGAGAGAATGAGCAGGGGAGGGGCAGAGAGAGAGAGTGAGAATCCCAAGCTGGCTCCACACTGACACGGGGCTCAATCCCACAAACTGCAAGATCATGACCTGAGCCGAGATCAAGAGTCAGACGCTTAACTGGCTGAGCCAGCCAGGCGCCCCTCTGTTACATTTCAAAACTTAGTGGGCCCTGGCTGGCTCATGTGGTGGAACGTGCCACTCTTGATCCTGGGGTTGTGAGTTCAAGCCCCAAGCTGGGTGGGGAGATTACCTAAAAAATAAAATCTTCCAAAAAATAAAATAATAATAAAATTTAACTATCGGCCTGCATCAGGGTAAGTTTTTGTTACTGCTTACAGTTTCATAGATTCAATGTCTTCTTGAATATTGTTGAGAATACAAAATAGGACATTTCTAGTTTTCTGCTATTTTGGGGGGTAACTGTCGCTTAGGAGGCCATTGATTGCTCTGAATCCTCTTGCTGAATTCCTCCTTTTGGGTCGCCAGTTCTTTCCACAGGCCTTTTTTTTTCTGTTTCTTATCCTTATAAAGAAATACCTATGTGTGCTCTGTTAGGAGTTGAGGTAGGTTCTTTTGGAGATTACGCGAATACCTGTTTAAACGTTTAAAGGATGTTTGCAGTGTTTAAAGTCTGGAGGAAGAGAAGATAGGACCGTTCATATAACTTTACTCTTTTTAAAAACAACTTTATCGATGTATAGTTGACATACAGCAAACTGCACGTGTTACCGTTTGATATTTTGATATGCACTTGTGAAAGCATCACCACAATTAAGACAGTGAGCGAAGCTGTCACCCCTAAAAGCTTCGTCATGTGCCTTTGTAATCCCTCCATCCCATCTCCTCCTATTCCTACCTCCATCCCCAGGCAACCGCTGATGTGCTTTTCTGTCGTGAAAACTTACTTGCATTTTGCAAAATTTTATATACATGGAATCATACAGTATGTATTCGTCTTTATTTGGCTTCTTTCACTCAACAAAATTATTTTGAGATTCATCCTTATTGTTATGGGGATCAGTAGCCCATTCCTTTTATTGCTGAGTGTATTCTGTCATACAGATGTGCCGCCACAATTTGTTCATGGGTATTTGGGTTGTTTCCACTTCGGGGCTATTATAAATAAAGCTTTTATGAATATTTGTGTGTATGTCTTTGTACGGAATATGCTTTCTTTCTTGGGTAAATACCTAGAGGGGAATGGCTAGGTAACATGGTAGGTCTATGTTTTTGTTCTTGTTTTTTTAATAATTTTTTTTAAATGTTTATTTATTTTTGAGAGAGAGAGACAGGGAGCGAGCAGGGGAGGGGCAGAGAGAGACACAGAATCCAAAGCAGGCTCCAGGCTCTGAGCTGTCAGCACAGAGCTAGACATGGGGCTCGAACTCACAAACTGTGAGATCATGACCTGAGCCGAAGCTGGGAGCTTAACCGACTGAGCCACTCAGGTGCCCCATGTGTTTTTATTTATTTTTTTAATGTTTATTTATTTTTGAGAGAGACAGAGACAGGATGAAAGTGGGTTAGGGGCAGAGAGAGAGGGAGACACAGAATCCGAAGCAGGCTCCAGGCTCCGAGCTGTCAGCACAGAGCCAGATGTGGGGCTCGAACTCACAAACCTGAGATCATGACCTGAGCTGAAGTCGGGCGCTTAACTGACTGAGCCACCCAGGCGCCCCATGTGTTTTTATTTTTAAAGAAACTCCCAAACTCCAAAAAGTGGTTGCATCATTTTATATTCCTATCAGCAGTGGTTGAGAGTTTCAGTTACTCCACTTTTCATCAATGTTTTGTATGGTCAGTCTTTTTAATTTGAGAGAGTCTTTAGTAGGTGTGCAGTGATATCTTATTAAGGTTTAATTTGCATTTTCTTTCCTAGTGACCGGTGATGTTGAGAGTCTTTTCATGTGTTTATTTTCCATCTATCTATCTTCTTTGGTGAAGTACCTATTTAAATCTTTTGCCCGTTTTAAAAATCACTTGTTGGGGCGCCTGGGTGGCGCAGTCGGTTAAGCGTCCGACTTCAGCCAGGTCACGATCTCACGGTCCGTGAGTTCGAGCCCCGCGTCGGGCTCTGGGCTGATGGCTCAGAGCCTGGAGCCTGTTTCCGATTCTGTGTCTCCCTCTCTCTCTGCCCCTCCCCCGCTCATGCTCTGTCTCTCTCTGTCCCAGAAATAAATAAACGTTGAAAAAAAAAATCACTTGTTTGTTTTCTTACTATTGAGTTTGAGAGTTCTTTATATATCCTAGACAGATTTCTTTATTAGATATATAATTTGCAAATATGTTCTCTGAGTCTGCGGCTTACCTTTCTATTCTCTTAATAGTGTCTTTAGAAGGGAAGATTTAGATTTTTATGAAGTCCAGGATATCAGTTTTTTTCTATTATGGATCATGATTTTGGTGTTATATTGAGAAATCTTTGCTTAATCTATAGTCACGAAGATTTTTTCCTATGTTTTCCTCTAGAAATTTTATAGTTTTAGGTTTTAGATTTAGGTCTATGATTAATTTTGAGTTATTGTTTGTACATGGTGTGAGATATGAATCAAAATCCACTTTTTTCCTTATGAATATCCAGTTTCTCTAGGACCATTTTTATTGAAAAGACTCTTTCCTCCAGTGAATTACCTTTGCACCTTTGTCTAAAATCAATCGACAGTGTACGGACCTTTATCTGGATTCTATTCTCTCCAGTCTCTCTTGACATCAACAACTTCATATTGCCTTGATTCCTAAACAACTTTATTTTTTTTTTTATTGTTTGGCTATTTTAGGCCCTTCATATTTCCATTATGAACCTTAGATAAAGCATATTGATTTTAACAATGAAAAAAAGTTCGCTGGAACTTTTATTACAATTACACTGAATTTATACATCAGTTTGAGGGTGGAATTGACATCTTAACAATCTTGAATCCTCTGATCCATGACCGTGGTATATCTCTTCATTTATGTAGGTCTTTTTAACTTCTTTTATCAGTGCCTTGTGGTGTTTACTGTACAGATCTTGCATACATCTTTTGCCACATTTTCCCCTATAAATTTCATATTTTTGATGGTATTATAAATGGTATAATTAAAAATATTTCAATTCCCAGTTGTTGCTATTATATAGAAATATAGTTGATTTTTAAATACACTTTATTTTTTAGAGCAGTTTTATGTTCACTGCAAATATAATTTATTTTTACATATTGATCTAGTATCCTTCAACCTTGCTAAACTATAGCCGTTTTTTGTATGATCCATAGGACTTTATACACAATCATGTTGCCTGTAAAATAAAGATAGTTTTACTTCTTCTTTTCCAATCTGATCGCCTGTTACATCTCTGTCTCTCCAGTTTTCTTTCTTTTTATGTTAAGCTTTGAAGTTCATTGGAAGGATCGGTCTTCTTTTATAATGGCTAACGCTGATTGTCAAATTTGAAAAACATTAGTTTAATCAATAAGCAACATTATACATTTGCAAGTGAAAGGCTTTGGTCTCATTTGCAATTTGCTACAGAAATTGATGGAGAAAATGTTACAGCTCTTTTATGAAATGGACACAAACAGTATTCTAAGTTATATAAAGGGATGAATCATTGCAGTAATGAGGCTCTGACTCTAGAAATCTGTTACTCAAAGTATACAGTTTGACTTCAGGAAAAACAACTGGCAAGTGGTAATAAATCAGATTTGCAGACATTAGGTTGGTTATTGGACTAGATTAGGCATGGTAAGGGATGTTCGATGTATGCTTTCTCACTGACATCATTGCACCATTCAGGAGTAGGGTAGGTTTACAAATGGTGTAAGGGGCAGTTACTTCTCTTTTTTCATTGAGTTCATTGTCTAAAACTCCCAGCACAATATTGTATAGAAATGATGAGGGCAGACATCCCTGCCTTATTCCTGAACTTAGGGGGAAAGTATTCAGTATTTTCCATTGAGTGTATTGTTAGCACTTTTTCATAGATGTCTTCCATCAAGTCAAGGATATTCTCAACTACTCCTAGTTTTCTGGAAGTTTTTCTTCAGGAACAGATGCTGATTTTTATCAAATGTTTTTTATGCACCTGTTGAGATAATCACATGATTTTTCTTTTTTATTTAGTTACAATGGTGAATTATGTTGATTGCTTTTTGAAGGTTGAGCCAACCTCGAATTCCTGAGGGTTAAACTCCTTTGGTATTATGTATTATACTTTTCATATGTTGTTGGTTCCAAGTTATAATTTGTTAATAATATTTACACCTATGTTTATGAGGGATGTTGTTCTGTAGTTTTCTTGTCTGGGTTTGATATCAGATAATGCTGCCCTCAATGTCTTGAATAGACGTATTATTCAGTGGGGCGCCTGGGTGGCGCAGTCGGTTAAGCGTCCGACTTCGGCCAGGTCACGATCTCACGGTCCGTGAGTTCGAGCCCCACGTCAGGCTCTGGGCTGGTGGCTCAGAGCCTGGAGCCTGTTTCTGATTCTGTGTCTCCCTCTCTCTCTGCCCCTCCTCCGTTCATGCTCTGTCTCTCTCTGTCCCCCAAAAAATAAATAAACGTTGAAAAAAAAAATTAAAAAAAAAATAGATGTATTATTCAGTGTTTGTATTTCTTCTTGTCTGAGATGAGGTATTTAGTGCCTTTTAAAGATTTTGTCTATTTCCTCTATGTTGTCCAATTTATTGGCATGACATGTTCATAATATTCCCTTATTATCATTTTGGTATCTATAGAATCTGCTTCATTGTCACCTTTATCATTCTTGATATTAATCACTCATATCTTATTTTTTTTCCTGGTTTAGTCTGTCTATAGAATTATGCATTTTGTTCTCACAAAACAAGTTTTTGGTTTTATTGATTTTTTCCTATTGTTTTTCTGTTTTCTATTTCAATTATTTTCAAATTTTTTTTCAACGTTTATTTATTTTTGGGACAGAGAGAGACAGAGCATGAACGGGGAAGGGGCAGAGAGAGAGGGAGACACAGAATCGGAAACAGGCTCCAGGCTCTGAGCCATCAGCCCAGAGCCCAACGCGGGGCTCGAACTCACGGACCGCGAGATCGTGACCTGGCTGAAGTCGGACGCTCAACTGACTGCGCCACCCAGGCGCCCCTCAATTATTTTCACTTTAATCTTTTTTATTTCAATTCTTGGGCTTACTTTGGGCTTTATTTGCTCTTCTGTTTCCAGTTTCTTAAAGTAGAAACTGAGGCAATTCATTTGAGACATTTGTTATTTTCTTTTTTTTAAGTTTATTTATTTTTAAGAGACATAGAGCATGAAAGGGGCAGAGACAGAGGGAGAGATAGAGAATCCCAAGCAGGCTCTGTACTGTCAGCACAGAGCCCTATGTGGGGTTTGAATTCACAAACCATGAGATCATGACCTCAACTGAAGTTGGACATTTGACTGAGCCACCCAGGCACCCCACATTTGTTATTTCCTTTTTTAAGAATCTTTAAAATTTTATGTATTTTGAGAGAAAGAGAGAGAGAGAGCAGAAGAGGGGCACAGAGAATGGGAGAGAGAGAATCTCAAGTTGGCTCTGAGCTGTCAGCACAGAGCCCTATGCGGGGCTTGAACTCATGAACCAGGAGATCATGACCTGAGCCGAAACTGAGAGTCCAGCACTTAACTGAGCCACCCAGGTGCCCCTGTTATTTTCTAATATAGATATTTTTAGTACTGTGAGTTTTTCTCTAGGTAGTACTTTAACTGCATTCCACACATTCTGATATTTTTTTCATTTTCATTCAGTTCAAAAAACATTTGAATTTTCTCTTAGATTTTTTATTTCACTTATATGTTATTTAAACGTGTGTTTAGTTTCTAAATATTTGGAGATTTTCCAGGGATCTTTCTGTTACAGATTTCTAATTTAATTCCATTGTGGTCAAAGAACATACTTTTTTTTTTTTTTTTTTTTTAAGTAGGTCCCACACCCAATGTGCAGCATGAACTCACAACCCTGAGATCAGGAGTTGGATGCTCTCCTGACTGAGCCAGCCAGGCACGCCCCAGAAGTGACTTTAATCTTTTAAATTTAGTGAGGCTTGTTTTATGGCTGCAAATGTGGTCATCTTGGTAAATATTTCATGTATATATGAAACTATTCCTCAGGGTCTTTTTTAAACGTTTTATTTATTATGGGGGGGGGGAGGGGCAGAGAGAGGGAGAGAAAGAGGGAGACAGGATCCCAAGCAGGCTCCGTGCTGTGAGCACAGAGCCCCACATGGGGCTCGATCTCATGAATTGTGAGTTCATGACCTGAGCCGAAATCGAGAGTCAGATGCTTAATGGGCTGAGCTACCCACGTGCCCCTAAGCATTCCTCAGTTTTACTCACCCATACTTCTGTCAGTTACATAGTAATTTGGGGAGGGTAAAAGTTACTGTCTTGAATCAGAATATGTCTATTTGGTGTTGTCAAGCTCCTCGAAGGCAGGCTCTATGTCCTGTTTGCCTTTCTATCCCCTCCACGTTTTTCCTGGCCCCAAACGGAGGCTCAGGGGACCCTGGTTGAATGAATGGATGACAGTCAGAAATGGTTAGGCTGTGTTCCTGTTTTTGATGCAGAAAACATCCTCTTGGGTTACGTGACAAGACTGAGCCTTACACACCTTTGTGTCTTTGAGTCCCTACAGGACTCGGCACGTAACTTGACACATCGTAGGGGCTCAGGCAGCGGTGGTGGCCTTGAATGGAACTGAAGAGACAGCTCCAAAGGTCCCGCCCCTGACCTTTGTAGGAGGTTTAAAGCCGCCCTGAGGCAACTGACAAGCTGTTCTGGCCACAGGTGGAGAGGCTGTCCTGTCATAAAGCCCCCTGGGACGTGATGTCACACACAGACACCACTCTCCTTCCAAAAGGGAGGGGCCGCGCCCCAGCCCCCCACACTGAGCCGGGCTGCAGTGCCCTTCACAGCTCGGTCCTGGAGCCAGAGGGAGGTGAGTGGGCTGCCTGGACACTGAAAGGGTCGAAGGGCACTCTGCAAATCGCTGACATCAAGGTGGGCCGCTGTGGTAAGGCGGCTCGAAGGGCGGCCCTCAGTAACGCGCCGGCCGGAGCAGGTGGAAGTCGTCTTTGCGACTCTCAGCTCACCGTCCCCGCAGCCCTTCCTGCCTGGCCTTCCCCTTCTCCCTCTTCTCTCCCTCTCTCCCTCTCAAGACTCATTTACTCTCCTCTCTGCCCCCAAACCGCCTCTCAGAGAAAGCCTGATAACTTTGCTCACGCCAAGTTAGAAATGACTAGAAAGCTTCCTGCCGAACATGTTGCCGGCACTTTTCTCAGAGAAGGTGACTCCGGACAAGGGAGGCACCGTAGTGACCTGCGGAGAGCTGAAGTCAGCCACGCCTGGAAAAGGCCCACTGGCTTTGGTGGCTCAGCGCTGTTGGTGACCTTGGCGAGAGAGGTTTTGGAGGTTTGCGGGGACAGGACCACGCTGAAGCAGCCGTGGACCGAGGGGAGGAGTGAAGACGCTCCCTGCAGACGGCCCGAGGGCTGGTGTGAAGGATAGGGCGCCATTACAAAGGTAGCTGGGAAGGGATCTGGTTCAAGGGAGAAGGCCTTTTTCAAAAATTCTTTTTTTAATGTTTTTATTTATTTTTGAGACAGAGAGAGAGACAGAGCATGAGCAGGGGAGGGCCAGAAAGAGGAGGAGACACAGAATCCGAAGCAGGCTCCAGGCTCTGAGCTGTCAGCACAGAGCCGGACGCAGGGCTCAAACTCACGGACTGTGAGATCACGACCTGAGCTGAAGTCAGACGCTTAACCGACTGAGCCACACAGGCGCCTCGAGAAGGCCTTTTTTTTTAATGGAACACATGAGTGATGTGTGAAATGCTGATTAGGAGCCAGTAGAGAAGGCAAGGCTGAATATACCAGTAAGAGAGGGGACCCCAAACACCCGGACTGTGAGAAGACCTGATGGCGTGGAGCACACAGTGGGGCTGGGCCCAGAGAGGTTTAAAGGGAGATTCCGAAATAGTCCCTGGTGAGAGTAGGGAGCTCCCTGGGAAGCAGAGGCTCCAGGCCACACTGGGTCCTGCTCACAGTGGAGACCTTGACTTCACAGTGGTGGTGGTTCGTATGGAATCGGCCACCGATGGTGGGATTTCAGTCAGAGAGGGTATTTTGAAGAGGCCAGGGATATCCCCAGGACTCCTAAATTATACTAGTAAATAATAATGATTAAAAGCTACCAATACTTTTGAGTAGTTTCTGTTATGCAGCATTTCTGAAATAATTAGCCACCTACATCTGGGGTCATTTTTTACCAAATGTTCAATAGAGCGATACCTTTTTCCTTACTCCTCTCCCAACCCCCTTTTCCCATCCCGATTCCCTGGGAGCTGCCTTTCCAGCTCTGAGGGTGTTGAAACCAGCTTTTGCTTGGGGCTCTGAGGTCTTGGGAGGAATCCCTGAGTGTTTTCCAAGCTCTCATCGCTAGCCCACTCCATCCTGAGTTTGGCTTCCGGCTGTGACCTGCAGGCCATCCCCGGGCTGAGCCCTGTGGGCAGATGTCCTTGCCATTCCCCCCACTGCCTCTGGCCCACTGCAGTCCCCACAAGCCACCAGGTAAAGGAACGCTGGGATCCCCGGTCTGCATGATGCATTGACTGCTGACCATCTTTTCTTCTTAGACTGAAAATGGTGTTTGGACTATGCTGCCAGAGAGAGAGGTGAGGTTTCAGCGGGCCCTGTTCCAGGGCCTCCGATGACCAGGAAGGGGGACCCGACCCCCCCCTGCCCCCAGGTCTAAGAGGAAGGAAAATAGGGTTCTCTCTTCCCTTTTCCTTGACTGTTACAGTATCCCTGGGACTCAGGGTTGGGGTGGAGGGCCTGGTCCTGGCACGTGGGGGACATGCCTCTGTGTGTGTGTGTGTGTGTGTGTGCATGCTTGTGTGCGTGCGTGCGCGCGCACACACACACACACACACACTGGGAGCCAGTGTCCTGGCAGCATCAAGATGCTCTGCTTCTCCCAAGGGAGGGGTCCCAGAAGAGGAGGGTGAGTCACGGGGATACTATTTCTGATCTGGATTGTGGGATCTGTCCAGAGTAGGGGGAGCTTTGGAGGACTTCAGGGAGAAGAGCTGACCCAGCGCTGCATGAGCAACGATGAATGCCCAGCCAACGCTGGGTCCTTGCTCTCTGGCAGGGAAGGCAAGGTGGACCCGTGGAACAAGTACAAGAGGAAAGGAGAAGGGAGTGTGCTCCAGGCTCCAAGGCTGGCTGTCAAGTTGGCAGAGGCACTGAGCCTTGCCTGCGGGGCAGCAGAAAGCCCAGGCTGGGCCCTGTTACGGCTGAAGGATTTATTCACCCACAGTGTCGGACACGCTCTGGTGGATGTGGTCCTGGGGTTTGGGTTGGGAGGAAAGCCGCTACCCACCCACCAGCGAGGGCATGAGACAACACCCCAGCCTTACACTCAACTCTGCTTTCCTTCCAGGCTCTACAAGTCCCTGTACATAGTACAGGTCTTCGTTCTTGCAGGTAGGAGCCTGGGAGTGCGTGACGGCAGGAGCTGGGAAGCTGGTTCCCGCCCCAGGGCCACCCCCACCTCCGACCGCCTACCGGGGCTCCTAAGGGCCCCTCCAAGGCCGCCCAGCTCCCAGGGACTGGCCGTGCAGCTCAGAGTCAAGGCTGCCCTTCTGTCCCTTTCTTCCCTTCCCTTCTTTCTGCCCTTCGTAGTTAAACTAGGATTTGAACCCACGTTTGCTTCTAAAACCCATGCCTCCACGCTCCCCAGAAAATCCAGGAACCAAAACTCCACGCTCCCCAGAAAATCCAGGAACCAAAACCCATACAATCACAGCAGTGATCTTCCAATTTTTGCTTGCATACCTTTTGAGAAATCATACATTCTGCATACATTTTGCTGCCTACATCTTTCATTATAAGTTCAGTTTAAAAGGCTATGGTTTCTGGTATATTGTAAATACTGACATTTTAAAGTGATTGCATCACTCTTTTAAATGTTTTAACTGGTCTTTCTCCACCCGTCCTCAGGAGTGGTGTACTACTATTTTCAGGAGTCTGTGGGGAAGCCAGTCCCGGACCATGAGATCGCTGGGGAATCCTCACAGGTAGGCACCTCGGGGGCCTAGAGGCTGGGATGGTCTCACTGTAGCCTGAACAGGGGTCACGCTCCTTGACCTCAATTGTTGACTGACCGTGTGTGTGTATGTGTGTGCATGCGAGGGCTCTGCAGAAATTTGCCGTGTTCCTGGCAAAGTGTTAAAACAGAGGCCCCCACCCCCCACGGGCTGGCTGGCTGGTCACCGCGGGCCTCTGTGGCAGTGGCCTCCACCATCTAAAAGGAACAGATGATCCCCCATTCATGTGAGTAGCCGTGGAATGTGGTTCAGCGCCCATGGGTGGATGAGGTGGTGGCGGGCAGGACACCTGCCTGGGGTTGCATACTCTCCCCCATGTCCCAGATCCGAGAACCTATGGCCGAAGCCCCTGCTCCCAGCCCTGGGTCAGAAGAACGCAAGTGGATGCTGGACGCTCACCCAGGGCCACGTGCTAGATTACGTGCTGTCCATCTGTTATGTCATTTGAGCCTCACGGCAACCCAGCAGCTCACACTTTACACAGATGGGAAACAGGCCCCCAGAGGGACTAGATCCAGGTCGCCCAAGTGATAGTATAGAGCCACATACCTGATCTCTGGGGGCCTCCTTTTTCTGCACAGCGCTGTTGGGAAGAGGAGAATCCCATAGAAACAAGGTTATCGGTGGCCCAGAAACTCTGAGAAGTATGTGCTACACCTTCTGGGGGTGACCATTCAGAGGTGGGGAGACCCTAAGAAGGCCCATGTTGGCAGGTGCCTTGGAGACCACTGAATCCAACTTCACCTCCTTTCTTTGTTGTTGCTGATTCTTAAAGCAACCGGTCAAATTTCCATTTAAAAATTTATTGTCACGGCACCTGGCGGCTCATAGGGTTAAGCTTCCAACTGTTGATTTCGGCTCAGGCCGTGATCTTGTGATTTGTGAGATGGAGCCCCAAGTCGGGGCAGTGTAGAGCCTGCTTGGGATTCTCTCTGTCCCTCTTTCTCTGCCCCTCCTCCACTCGCTCTCTCTCTCTCTCTCTCTCTCTCTCAAAAATAAAAATAAACATTAGCCAATGAATTCCTACAGTGGAAGCTGAGGATGTAGCTCTCGTAACAACTGCACATTTACTGCCCCTCCAGCACTTCACCTCCCCCAGCCTTCCAGTGTAGACAGCTATAGCCTTGTTCTGGGGGTGTAAAATTTTTAATTTGAGTAATGACAATTTCGCTTGTTAAAATCCTTTAAGTAACATTGCTGTTTTGCTGTATTTATATCATTTTGGCTTTTAAGCCCCCCACCACGGCAGTGGGCTCTTTTTTCTTTTTCTTTTTTTTTAATTTTTTAAATGTTTATTTTGAGAGAGAGAGAGAGAGAGAGAGAGAGAGAGAGATCATAAGTGGGGGAGGGGCAGAGAGAGAAACACACACACAATACAAAGCAGGCTCCGGGCTCTGAGCTGTGCGGTGCTCTAACTCATGACCCGAGCCAAAGTTGGAGGCTTAACCGACTGGGCCACCCAGGCGCCCCAGTGGCCCCTTTTTTGACAGGCATACACAGCTGTGTAAGCAGCACCACAACCCAAACCACAACAGTTCCATCCCTTCTGACAGTCCCTCCGTACTCACGGGCAGCCAGTCCTTCCCCACTGCCCCCGCCCCGACCCAGTGAAGAGTTTTCCGTTCCCACACTGCTGCCTTGGCCGGATTGTCCCGGAAGTGGAGGCATCCCCGACGCGGCTGCGCTTCTGGTCCCTCGCTGCGCTGGGTGCGCCTGAGGCCTCTCTGGGCGCATGCGCAGCAGTAGTTTGTGCCTTGCAGCGGCGCAGGCGTCCTTCGTGGGGACGGACCGCAGTTTGTCCACTCACCACTTGAGCTATTTGGGTGTTTCTAGTTTGGGACAGTGACAAATAAAACCGCACTAAATATTTGTCTACAAGTTTTGTGTCGACACCGGTTCTCCTTCCGCTTCGGTAAACACCGGGCCCCGGGAGTGGGGCGTGTGGTTAAGTGTGCGTTTAGTCCCGCAAGAAAACCGGGACTTTTCCAGAGCGGTTGCTGCCGTTCGGCGCTCACACCAGCCCCGAATGCGAGATTCCCGTTGTCCCACATCCTCCCCAGCACTTGCCATTGGTTTTTAGCCATGCCAATGGGTGTATATCAGAATTTTTATTAGACCAATATTGAGGGTTTACATTTTTAAACTATGAAAAATAATATTCCTAGCAGAGCCAGAAATAGTATACCGTGGCCGCTCTTCGTGTGTGATTTTGGTCTTGCCTCTTTTTTAGTTTTCTACCTACAACTTATCCAAGCTGTCTGCCGAAAAATCAGTCTCCTTGCAATACATTTAGAAAAATTAGGTGCTTTATCAATATGATGGTTTTCGTGGAGCCATGGAGCCCTCCCTCCCTCCTATTTCCATATGGACAGGACACCCTTCACGATGTTCACGGCTGAGCTGTCCCGGGACCTCTCTTTCTCATGGGCCTGGGGAGCACTCCACTTCCATGTTGGGGAGCCTACATCACTCCTTCATTTGGGTGGGACCCAACCTCTAGGAGAACCCCTGCTTCCCGAGGGGGGCGTCTTTAGATCTCACATATCTGAAACAGTCTTAATTCATATTCGACCAAGAGTTTGGATAGATACAGAATTCTAGACTAGAAGTATTTTTCTCATAGGGTTTGAAGATCCTCATTGTCTCCTGGCTTCAACGACTTTCAAAGGAAAGTCTGACGGAAGTTGAATTCCTGAAACAGACTTTTTTCTTTGTATTTCTGGAAGTCTGGGGGTTCCTTGTCCTCAGTGCTCTCAAATGTATTGATGGAAGGCTCTGGGGGTGGGTCTCCATCATCCCTTGTCCTAGGTACTTGGTGATTCCTTCTCTTCTGGAAACTCCTGTCCCTCACCTTTGGGAAATTGTCTTGATAAAAAAGGGGTGTATTCATTTGGTATCTCTCCCCTGCCACCTCAGTCTGTTGTCTCTGTTCCCTCTCTCAGAAAGATCTGTGATTTAGCTGTGGGAGCTCCTGATCTCCTCTCTGTTCTTTCTGGGAAAAAAAAATTTTTTTTTTCCAACTTTACCTTCCACACTTGGATTGGATTTTTCATTCCCATTATTATATCATATTTTTGTGTGCAAGAGTTAGAGGTTTTTTGAACATTTCTGTTTTACAGCCCATTCTTGTTTCATGAACGCAAAGTTACCAATTATTGTTTGAACTTTTTCTCAAATGACTGGTAGTTTTTAGGTGTCTGTGCATGCAGACATCGACAGTGGATTAGTGTGTAGCTGAGGTGGCCTTAGACGTCACCTCAGCCTTGCCTCCCCCCTCTCCCTCCTTGTCACGCAGCCCATAGGGGAGACCTTAAGGCCAGTGTGGGGGCTGATGGATAAGTGCTACCCTGCGACCACTCAGGTAAGGGCCGGGGACCCCTCTTCCCCTGGAATGGGGTGGCTGTCCTGGGCGTCCTTGGTAGGTTCAGTGAGAGGATGGGCCAGGCAGGGAAGGACTCCCAGCCCCTCGCAGCTGTGAGTCACTTCTGTTTTCCTCTGTTAGAGACGCAGAGTCAGGAGTGGGAAGAAGCAAGCCTCCGAGGTAAGTGAGGCTGGCTCCTGTCAGAGCTCCATGAGGCGCAGAGACACCCCAGCTCGTGGCAGGGGAATCCCAGGGGTAGTGGCACCCCCCCCCCCCGCCCCCCAGGAAACTCACCACTCACTGAGCAGGGAAGGACTTCCTTGGAAAGGCAAAGAAGTACACACGCTCCGGGTGTAGAGAGCGGGGAGGGAGGAGGCATTCTGAGGGCCTTTCTGCCCACCTCTACCCTCCTGACCCTCCCTGCAGGCCATGACCCCCGAGGCAACTGGAGGACTGAATGATGCTGCCAAGGAGGATCCTGACATCTTGGCTCAGCGTGAGGGGGAGGGGAGGGCCCCAGAGGCGGAAGCAGCCAGCTCCATTCCCGCCAGGAGGGAGACGGCTGAGGAGGAAGAGGTGGCAGGGATCCCAGACTGGGAGGTAAGGAACAGCCCCAGCGTGGGCCCCGCTGAGAAGCCCCAGAGCCCGGCAGGGTGGGGGCCGTGAGGGAGAGGGCAGTACTGGGGGGATGGGGCACCCCCAAGACCACTGGGCCGAACCGCCGTCCCAGTGGCGCAAAGAGCCGTGCGGAGCTGAGAGGCCGCACTCCTGGTGTGAGCGGAGCGGGTCTGAACCCTGCCTCTCCTGACTTCCTGTGAAGTGAGGCCTTAGTTTCCCCATTTGTGTAGGGTAGAACCTGTCTCAGCCCACCACTGTGTCCTTTCTTTCTTCCCAGGAAAATAAAAAGGTCCGTAAGGAGATGGCAATATACCCTTCTGGTAAGATGGCAGGCCCCACCCCGATGCAGGACTGCCTCCCTCCCTGATCGCAGCGACCCTGCAGAGGTCACAGATCACTCCTCTCAGACCTCCTGCCCTGGGTGGGGAGGGGAGGGAAGAAGCCCCTGTGTCCAGATGCCGCATCCCCCCTAATGTCTCCCCTGCCTCCTGCTTCCTTCCTGGTAGCCGGGAACTTGGAGCCACTCCCCTCGGGCTGGGGGAGCGGCCAGCCTTTCCTGAGCCTGTCCCCCCAGCATCAGAGGGCGCCCTGGCCCTGGGGAAAGGTCCTCCCAGCAAGGGACCCACAGGCATGCCTGTTTGTACTTTCTAGAGGCTTCTGAGGTGGCGAGTGAGGAGGAAAGGCCCGGGGCCTGGGTCCCCCAGCTCCTGAGGAGGCTCTGGCTGGGCTGGTTCCCAGCCCCTGACACCCAGAAGACACAGAACCACGAATGACAAAGTAGCCAATAAATCCACAGTTACTGCTTCTGCAGACCCAGCTGCCTCCTTTCAGAGGCTTCGTGTCTTCAAAAACCCAGTGAGACCCTGTCCACAGTCCCTGTCCTGACAAGCTGCAGGAACACCACCTCCTGCCGCTGAGCCCTGACACGACGGCAGATACTCTGAACGGGCCCTCTGACTCAGTGCCAGGGGACAGACCAAGTCCCCTGAGTGCTGAGAGCCGGGCGGCTCCATGTCATGAAGGCATTTAGAAGGTGCTGGTGGGACCTCTGTCAGGGATGCTGTTGGGTGTGCGTGTCCTCTGGTAAAAGAATCCTGGGGGAGGGGGCGCTTCTGACCTGAGTGTCTGTGGTCCCCAGGCTGCTCCCTAAATGCACCAAGGGGGTCTGCACAAGACTTGGCGAAACATCCATTGTCAGAAAGCCTCAGGTGCTCCCCAGGTGCGCAGTCCAGAACCCGCCGGTTGTGGGGGTGGGCACGGAGGGGGAACAGCAGTCCGGCTCCTGGCCACGGCTCCAAGCTAACAGGGTCACAGCCCGAGAAGTCAGAGCAGGAAGACAGGACCCGGCAGCCATCTGACGCCAGCAGCTCATTGGCTGAAGGGGAAATAGAAGCCCGGGGCAGGGGAGGGACTGGCCCAGGGTCACACGGTATCCTGGCAGAGCAAGGATGAAAGCCAGGTGTCCTCCTCCAGGGTCTCCACATGGCCTCCTCGTCCTCTGACCATTCCACTGTCACATGGGTCCAAGGTTGACCCCCGTCCCTAGGGCGTGCCTGTGGCCCACAGGCCTCCCTGCCTACCCCTGGCCAAGTCTCCCAAGAGCTCAGCCTGACCCAGCCGCTCAGAGGACTGTGCCCTAGGCTGGAGCCAAATGAGTGTCTTCCTGCTCCAGCCTGGCCACGAATGGCAAGTCCTGAGCAGGTGCCTGAACGCGAGCGTTTCCGAGGGGCTAGGAAACGGGGCCCATCCTAGTTTGGGGTGACCGAAAGGCTCAGGGAGGTGGCTCACTCCTGGACGGCCATTAGGCTTCGCAGGGAAAGCTCTGCCACCTGAGGACCGAGCCCCAGGTGTTAACCTGGCACATCCCTCCTGGCCCTCCCTGAGCGCCTCACCTTCGGGGCTGTCGTAGATGAAGTGGGGCAGAAGGGTTGAAGGTGCTGCTGAGCTGCTGGCCTGTGGTGTGGGGTGGGCGGTGTTGGACCTGAGGTGGGGGTGTCCAGGCCGAGTGGGGTCCTCCCCACCCCCCCCCACCCCACCCCCCCCACCCCCCGGGGCCTGGGTGAGATCTCTCAGCAGCTTGTTCTCGCTCTTCCTGGCACGGGCCGGGACCTTAGACATTGTCACTAACCAGAGTGGCCGATATTGGGTCTCTGGGTGAGTAGGGGGTAAGCTTGTCATCTTCTGGCCCTCGGTATACCCGGCTCTCAAATGGGATCGAACGCAAGGTAAGGACGGATAAGGCAGGGGTAGGGGCTGGCCCTGGGGAGGCTGCTGAGGCCCCATCACCGCCGGGGGCTGGTCAGGGGGCCCGAGGGGACTCAGAAGCCAGGATGGAACCGCCAAATTGGTTTATTGCATATCAGGGCCCCTGCTGAGGAGCCAGTTGGGGGGCTGGTTCCTCCTCCTAGCGGGGCACGGCACAGAGCTGGTAGGGGGGTGGGATCATCAGGAAGGAAAAGACACCATGGTCGCTGGGCCGGGGTTGCCCCACAGGCACGGAAAAGCTGAAGCGCTGTAGGAGACAGGTGAAGAAGAGGAAGAACTCCATGCGGGCCAGGGGCTCCCCGAGGCATACGCGGCGGCCTGCGGGTGGGTATGGGGGTGCTCAGTGAGCCTGGGGGCCTGGGCTCCACCCTCCGAGACTCCCTTGGGAGGGGTCAGTGAGTTGGCACCGCAGGTACCTGCAGAGAAGGGCATGAAGGCCTCCTGCTTGACGAACTGGCCCTGGGCATCCAGGAAGTGCTCGGGGTGGAAACGGAAGGGCTTCTTCCAGACTGTCTTGTCCTTCAGCACTGACGATAGGTTGGTGATAAGTGTTGTCCCCTGGCAGGAGACGCCTGGCATGGGTGGGGTCTAGGCTATGGGACGCCCAGACCCCTGCCACCGAACATGCATGGGTGCACGCTCTGCCTGGCACACGTGGGACTCTTACAAGTAACCCCGTGGCCCAAGAAGCTTCTCAGCACCTCCTTTGTCCCCATGGCAGGCCGAGTGACTCACCACCCACGGGGGTCCACGCTGCCACCTGTCCCTGTGCACAGGCTCCTCCAAAACCCCGTGCAACATTTCAGTCTGTCTTCCCCACCTGACTTGGGGGCTCTGAAGAGAGAGGCCGGCCCTGCCTCTGCTCCCATCCCCCACATCCACCTAGGCTAGGATAGTCGGTGCTTGCAGAAATGAGGATTGGGTGCCTTGGGTCCCCGCCCTTACCTGGCATTGGCCAAGCTGGGTGGTGCTGAGCATGGGTGCAGAGGGCTGCAGACCTACCTTGGGGATGAGAAAGCCCTGTACTTCAATGTCTCGGGATGTCATGTGGGGCATGCCCAGTGGGACGAGGTCCCCAAAGCGCTGCACCTCATGCATCACGGCCATGGTGAAGGGCATGCGGGTCTGGTCCGCCATCGCTGGTCGCTGCACCGGCCCTAACACTTCATCTATCTCCCGTTGGACGCGTCCTAGACAGACAGGCATCCCCACAGTGGTCAGAACCCTGAGGTCCGGGCTCCGACCTCTGCCTGACTCTATGGAGGGGCCAAGGGCCCAGCTTCCGCCCAGAGCTTCGGGGGGCTACAGCAAGCTTAAGGGGCCCCAGCTGGATCCTCTCCTCCCTCATCCATCCATCCGGGCCCCAGGCTGAACTCACGCTGCACGTCCGGGTGCAAGATCATGAGCAGGAGGGCCCAGGCCAGCGTGGCTGAGGTGGACAACATCCCAGCAAGAAACAGGTCGGCTGTCACCATGAGCATGTTCTTATCATTGAAGCTGCTCTCGGGGTTCCCCCTAGCCTGGGCCGTGCCAAGAGGGTGAGCTCGGCCAGAGGGAAGAAGCCCCCAGATGGCCTCCCACCCTGCACCCATCACTGACCACTGGGTGATGTCCAGGCCCCACCTTCCTGGGCCTGGGGTCATGGGATTCTCAAACCACCACCACTGTCCCCGACACCTCACCTTTTCTATTTCATCCAGGAAGGCGTCAGTCAGGTCTTGGGGTGGCTGGGTTGGGTCCCGGGTGATCCTGTGCTCCTGGACTAGTTCACTCAGGAGGGTCAGTAAGGCCTTCTGGCTTGAGAAGACCTTGTCAGCCAGTCCCGGGATGCGCAGGAGCACAGGGATGGAGTTCAGGGCCTGGGAGGGCCACAGATGGGGGACCTTCCTGTGTTCAGTGTTCACTTCGATCAGCCAGGTCCCCGCCACCTCCCGGGTGTCCCCACCATTGCAGTGGCTCCTCCCTAAGTTCGGGCCTTGATCCTCTTTCCCGGCTCGGGGCCCAGAAGGATAAATCTAAACCCTAGATCTCATGGGCTCTAGTGGCTTCCAATGAAGCAGGTAAAGATTCCTTCCTGGGCCCTCTCCTGGGCTCCTGGACCCTGGGCCCGGCTCCCCGGCTCCGGGTCTGCGATGATCTCCCCACCTTCTCCAGACCCTTTGTCCTGGAATGCCTTTTCTCCCAGGCCCCTGCGTACTCCCCCTCTCCCTCCTCCCCCACGCCCTCCTCCGGGAGGCGCGTTTTAGGGCGGAGGCCGCCGCCACGCAGCTCGCCCTGCAGGGCTCCTTGGCGCCCCCGCCCCGCACCTCACGCGCGAAGCCGCTGTCCTCCTGCAGTCCCTTCAGTGCTCGGTCTATCAGCTTGTGGAGGCGCGGGTCGTCGTACTCGAAGCGGCGCCCGTAGGTGAGGGAAGTGATCACGTTGCTCACAGCCTTATTCAGAAGGGCCCTGGGGCTGAAAGGGCGTCCTGAGAGGGGACGGTGCGGGTCAGGGGGTCTCCTCCATCTCTTCCCCAGCCCCTCCGTCCCTGTCTCCTGTGCCCCTCAGCCCCCAAACGCACCGGCATGGTCGGCGAAGGCTGCACAGAGGCACGAGGCCTCCTCGGTCACCCACTGCTCCAGTGACTTCTTGCCCAGGCCGAAGTTGCGCAGGGTGGACAAGGCGAAGCGCCGCTGCTCGCGCCACTCGCGCCCGTAGCGCGCCATGAACACCCCTGGGGCGGGGGCGGGGCGGGGCGGTGGGCGTGGTTTGACGCGCCCGCCCAGGGCACTCGGCCCCGCCCCCTTCGCAAGGCCCCGCCCCTGCCCCGTTCACAGGCCCGGCCCCCTGCCCGCCCCCACAAACCTTGCCCCCCACGCCCACTAAATCGCGCCCACTTTGACACCCACTTGCCGCTGGGGACTGGTCTCTCTGCCTGCCCGCCAGCTCTGCTCTGCTGGGGGCAGGTGTTGGCATCACTCTGCCCACCTTGACCCCTGCCCAGTCGGGAAAAGTCCTGGTCCGCCCCCTGCCTCGCCCATACTGTCTTCCTTCCCCCTCATTCCCGCCCACCCAGACGTCCTTTTCTTGACCGATTCGGCCCTGGGCCCGCCCCTTCTCGGTCAGGCCCCGCCCTCATCCGCCTCTATCAGGCCCCGGCACTTGGCACCAGATCCTTCCTCCACCTGCGGCCACTCCAAGTTCTTTGACTCCTCCCTGCACTGCATGTCCACGATCTTGCCTCCACTTAGCCCTGCCGGGTCTTGAGTCACTGCTGGCCCAGTCCCCGCCGGACCTCGGTCTGCCCCCCTTCTCCGCTTGCCTTGGGAGCGCGGCCCGAACCCTAGGTGCTCGTAGATCGGCATAGGTGGGCGGTCGGCAGTGTCCTCGCTGTGATAGACCAATGCCTCGTGCACGGCCTCCAGGCCGTTGAGCACGACCACGGGCGTCCAGGCCAGCTGCAGGCTGAACACGTCCCCGAAGCGGCGCCGCAGCTGCAGGCCGAGGTTTGAGGGCGTTTGTCAAGCCCGGTTCCGCCCCCCCCACCCCCACCCCCACCCCCACCCCCAGCAGGCTGCGGCCCCAGTCTCATGGCGCTAGCCTTGGGGCACCCCTAGGCCTCCGGCAGCACGCTGGTGCAAGGGCGATATCTGACCTAGTGACTCTGGGTTAGGGTCTACGGAGGAGGAGCTCACGCTGGATCAGACCTCTCAGCTAGGACTTTGCAAAGGTCACCAAAATTGTCAGTAGGCCAAGTTAGGATCCCATTCTACAGGTGAAGAAACTGAAGTTTATAGAGGTGAGCACTGAGACCCAAGAAACCACAGCAGCAAAAGAGTAGAAACCGTCCCCGTAATTATGTCACCCTCGGTTTCCTGATTTAAATGGGGCTCCTATCTGACTTCAGCTCAGGTCATGATCTCACTGTTTGTGAGCTCCAGCCCCAATTCGAGTGAGCCCTGCTTCTCGCTCTGCCCCTTGTGGGACTCTCTCTCCCTCTCTGCCCTTTGCTCACTTGTGCCTTCTCTCAAGAAACAAAATAGAAAATAACACAAAATAAAATAATAAAGTAATTTTTAAAATGGGGCTCATGACCAGACTCCGTCCCCGATTCTCAAGACCTTTCCTCCTGCTGTGATCAGAAGGGACCCAGGTCACATAATTTAAGCGCTGCCCAACTGGATCCCAAACCCACTGCCAAGCCCACACCCCACTCCAGGCCTTTGCCCTCTTTGACCTTTGATTGGAAAATCCCAATCGCCCTTCGGGCCCTGCGCGGAGGCCAGCCGCAGTCGGCCTCTCACCCCTGCCTCCTACGCTCAGCCCCTCTCCTTGTGCTCTCCTTGTGCGGCCTGTGGCTTCACCCCCCACCCGCCATCCGCCGCCGCTAGGCAGGGTCCCCATCCCCCTCTGCTGCTCCCGCCTCCCGCCTTCCTCACCCGGTCGAAGTAGAAGAGCGTGTCCTGGAAGTCCATCTGCAGCAGGTTGCCCAGCAGCGGCAGCGGCATGGGGCCTGGCGGGAAGCGGGCAGTCCAGAATCTGCGCCTGTGCAGAAGGTCCACCAGGAGCAGGAAGAGGGCCACGGCTATGGCCAGGGGCCCCAGAGCATCCCCGGTCAGCAGTCCCATGGCCGCCTCAGTGCGTGCTGGGATCCTCCGGCACACCAGGTACCTAGGACCAGGCCAGATGGGACGCTCAGCACATTTTGCAAGCCCAGCCAGCGCGGGCCCTCTTTCTAAAGGGACCCGAGGCCGGCCTTTGCCCTCTGCCCTGAGTCAACGTGTCAGGGGAACCGTGCTGCCAGCGGACATGAGGAGGAGCTGAGGAAGGTCAGGGGTGACCACCGAAGTCCTGTCCCTCTTGGACTCTCGGGTGCTTCCCCAGGGTAGTGGGGTGAGATTAGTGGAGAGACGAGAAGCCCACCCCTCAGCCTGACTCTGCAGCTCTGTTAGAGGCTCCGAGGAAAAGCCGGGGGTCATTGGACTTGATTCTGCCACCCACCCATCGTATTAGGCTCGCACCCCTTAGTGTGGTCCCCGCCTCGTCCCCAGAACACACCCTTGTCTTCCCATATGTCACCTGCCCCCTCCCAAGTTTGTTACTGGCACTTGCCCAGTGCCCTAGGGAGGTCACAGTGATCAGAGGGTCCGTGGTGGCGGGGATGACGTTCTTGGTGTCCCCTTCACACTAGTTCGCTCAACACACAGAGAAACCCACAATCACGAACCACTCACACATTCAGATGCTACCCACGTGTTCACACACTGACCTGCAATCCCAGCACACATTTACACACCCACAAAACCACGCACCACTTACACACACACACACACACACACACACACACACACTCAGACCCAGCACCAAGTCACCCTAGTTCCCAGTAGCTGCCCGGACCCCACCCCTGCCTCCTGCCTCCCGCAGTGGTGCTGTGGCCCCTCGCCTGGTAGGCGGGCCCAGCGTCCTCAGTTCTGGCCTGATCTTGGCCTGTCGAGTTTACATCTGGGGGTGGGGAGGTAGCTGGGTTGTTTTCAGAGCTTCCTACTCACCCTGACCGCCAGTTCAATGGCCTGGAGACGCCTTCCTAAGTTTGTTACAAATTCGTCCTTGGACCTCCTGGCTCTTGCGGCCACCCGAGTGATGAATGTCCTTCATGCCTGCCCCACTTTCCGGCGTGGGCACTTTCCCTTGTTGACTGAGCTGCCGCTGAGCTCAGGGCGTGAGGGTGGCTTAGACCCGAGAGGTACCTCTGTCCTCCGAGGAGGAGGCCTGCTTCCTCCTCCTCCTCCTCATTTGTCCTTGAACATCAGCCGCTCAGCTCAAACTCATTCCGGAAGACGAGGGGATGGAAATCCAGTGGGACGCAATTTCTTTCCGCCCTCACAGGCGTCCCCTGCTGAGGACCCCAGGGAGTGAATTCTCAGGCCTCCCCTTGTGCCAGCGCCTTCCCCGCCTCCCCCTCCCCGCCCCCCCAGGCCAGGTCCCCCGTGGCTCCAGTCCCAAGCCTTCCAGTCCTGACTCCGAGGTCCTTCCAGGAAAGATGCAAACCTTTGTGCCACCCGCACCAGGCTGGAGTCGTGCCAACCAGATCCTTCCTCTTGCTCAGCCTCTCTGCCCCTCCGCGTAAGGCCTGGGTGACCACACCATGCCCGGCCTCTCGCTCCCTCTCCAACAAGGGAAGGGGCGGGAATTGAAGCTGAATTGTTACTCAGGGAGGCTGGTGGGAACTCTGAGGCCAAAACCTGCTCAGATGAGAAGGTAGTAGACCCAGAGGGTGGGAAGGGGCATTTCCCGGGCAGGGTCAGGCCCCTTCACCCGTCCCAGGGGTGTGTGAGGCACACTCTCATTCTGAAAACAGCTGGAGTATTCTCTCTCCCAGCTGAAGCAGGGCCTGGGGGAGGCATCCCTTACCCCCACCCCATTGCCCCCGTTCTCCCCCTGCTTCGCCTTCCCACTGTAAGAGGACCAGGATCTTCCCGAGCACCCCCTGACGTCCCTGGCTCAGGGACGTCATTCAGAGGTGGCAACCCGGGGTCATATGGCTTCCGATGTTCGCAATTCCTGCTTGGCTTGTGGAAGCTGCTTCCTTCCCGAATTCCCACACCCCTACTCTCCTGCTGGGCCCAGGACCTAGTTTTTTGGGGCCCAGCTGGGCCTTCCCTGCATCTCGCCATGGCCAAGTACTTGATGGGCTTGGATTCTGTCCCACCCACACCGGAAGTACTATGTGCTGGGTACTGGGTGCTGGGCTAAGTACTGGCAACATGGTGGGAAGCAGATGGCGGGCCCTGCTCCAAGGTGCTCAGGACCCGGAGGAGGCCAGGCCGGCAGCGTGGGGACTGCTTTCAGGGTCACGGGGACACTGCCCCAGGCTGGAGCAGGACTTTCTGGAGGACCCTGGAGCACTGCAAAGTCTTGTGCGTGGTGGGGGTGGGGCAGCCGGAGGGAGGCGCCTGGAGGTGGCAGCTTTGCAAGTCTGGCTGAGGTCTAGACTGTGCGAAATTGCGGTCTTGGCTTCCAGGAGGCAGGGAGACCACTTCTAAGGCCACTCGATAGAGCAGGAGGGCGAGACCCTAGGCGCCCTGGGGGGGGGGGGGGGGCTCTGATCTGCCTCAGCTGCGCGCTCCTGTTCAGCGAGCGGCGACTCTCTACCCGGACCGCCGGTCAGGTGGTGTTAGCACGGGGAACGTGAGGGCCCGAGTGTCCGGTCACACAGTGGCCTTAGATAAACTATCCCTACCCCTTCTTTTGATGCATCGTGCCCACTGGGGGGTTGCGAAGGGCAGTGGCCTGTTGTCCAGGGCGGGGTGGCCTCGTGAGGCCTGTGGCCTTCTGCAGCCATTGTGCAATCATAGCTTCGTGTGCCAGGCGCTGCTGTTCCCGTGCCCTCTCTGCAGCCCCTAAGGCTGGTGGCTTCCAGTTCGTGGTAGGAGATCAAAGTCATCGAGCAGCATTGGGGTCCGTTTCAAAGTGCGTGCTCTGAGTTACCGTTCCACACTGGACAAACACTTCAAGGGCCAGCACTTGAGTTCCGGGGATTTACTCACAGACACACTCAGGGCCGCCCCCACCCCCAGTCAGGCGGTGAGGCTGCCCAGGAGAAGCGGAGATGGGAGTGAGCGCTTCGCAGGGACCACACGTGTCACTGGAGTTCGCCTGCCCGGGGAGGGATGGCACCAACACGGCGCGGACCGGGAACCGCCCACCCCCGGCACCCCTGGGAGGGAGCTTCGGCACCCAGCGAGGGCGCTGGGAACGTCGGTGGCATTTTGCTAGCCGTGACCCCTCTCCCTCCCTGCGGCATGGCGGCGCCCACAGAGGAAAGCCCCCAAAATTCCTGGGGACAGAAAGAGGCAGAAGGTTAAAGCGGACCCTGCGTGCAGCTTGCCGGGCACATGGGCCTGGATCTCGCACCTGTCGATGCGAATATACTCAACACTGCACACTGGTTAAGATGGTAAATATTTTATCCGCGATTTTAAACTTATGAAAAAAAATCCATGTTATCGCCATTGCATACCTATTAGAATGGCCAAAATCCAGCACACTGACAACACCAAATACTGTTAAAGGTGTGGGGCAAAAGGAACTTCCATAAGCGGCCGCTGAGAACGCAAAATGGCGCGGCCACTGTGCAAGGTGGCTGGTGGTTCCTTACAAAACGAAACCTTCTTACCATGTGATCCAGCAAGATCCTCGATATCGACCCAAAGGAGTTGAGAACGGATGTCCACACAAAAACCTGCACACAGGTATTCACAGCAGCTTTATTCATAATTGCCAAAACTGGGAAGCAACCAAGACGTCTCTCGGCAGGTGAGTGAACTGTGGTACATCTGGACAATGGAATATTCCTTAGCACTAAATGAGCTATCAAGCCATGAAAAGCCGTGGAGGAACCTTGAATGCGTTTTCACTGAGTGAAGGAAGCCAATCTGACAAGGCTACATACTGTATGATTCCAACCATATGACATTCTGGAAAAGGCAAAACTATGGAGACAGTAAAAAGATCAGTGGTTGCCAGGGGCTGGGAGGAGGGAGGACAGGCAGAGCACAGAAGATCTTCAGGGCGGTGAGACTACTCTGAGACTGTAACGGTGGACACGTGTCATTACACCTCTAGTCCAAACCCACGGAGTGTGCAACACCAAGAATGCACCCAAATGTCAACTACGGGCTCTGGGTGACAACGATGGGTCTATGTAGTAGGATCACCGGTTGTAACAAACGCACCGCTTGGCTGGGGTAGGCTGTGTGGGGGGGGGACCGGGAACACACGGGCACGTTCTGTAACTTCTGCTCAATACTGCTATGAACTTAAAATGCAGGAGGTGAGGCTTCCTGCAGAAGCTGGAAAGCCGGAGCCAGGAGCGGAGTGTGGAACGCAGCCACGCCCCGGGGAAACGGTCATTTCAGAAGCCAGTTTGAGGAAAGTCCTAGAATCATCCCATGTGCCTCACTCAAGTATCATCGGCAAGTCAAAAGGGGACAGAAGAATAAAAGCAAAATGACAAAGAATCATTTGCCATTGGGAAAATATTTTCCTCGAGACACATATTTTTCAAGGTTTGTGGTTTAGCCCCTGACACCTGAAATCTATCAATTTCATTTGAACCGTGTTAACGCCAAGTCAAGACCAGACGGAAAGCCGCGCGGCTCAAAAAGCCGTCATTTCCATGCAGGTCCCACAGCCCGCCCAGCACACCGACCCACGCCTCCGTCCTGGTGGGCGAAATGAGAAATGGGCCGCACGGCTTGATGGAGCCATTAAAACGGAATTAATCTGCCATTTCTGCAGTCCCAAATTGATGAGCACACAAGAACTCATTTATAATTGCTTATTTCTACTTCACAACATTCCTTCCAGTATTTCTGTTCTCTAAAAAAGTCCATTAACATTGCATTATTTTTTCATAACCTTTAAAATTAATGTTGATTGGAAATCTGCCCATCCCCGCACACTGGCTGAGTTCCACCCGCCCGGGCGGGGCCGCAGAGGAGCTTGGGTTTTGTGTCCTTCCAGGCCCCGCTGCGAGGGCCGCGGGGGGCGCGGGAGGCTGGGGCTCGGCTGGACAGTCAGATGCAGTGGAGCAAAGCCACCTTTGGGGGCTGGAATGGGAGGAGGAAGAGACGCGTTTGCTTTACATTAAACCAAAAAAGGAAACAAGGTTAAAATGAAGTTTATTATTTTTTGATTTTTTTTTTTGTTTTTTAAATAAAACTGTTTGTGAAACAGCCATTTTATCCCCACGGCAGAGTGACCCCTGAAAGATGCACTAACCCCTTCTTAAGGCCTTAACAAGATTTTTTTTGTACTTTTTTCTTCTTTTTTTAAAACTCAGATATTTAAAAATTATACAATTTACAAAACAAAACAATACAACATAAAGAATCATGTAGCGTGGAGCTGCTCACCTGACAGGCCCCCTTTTCCTTTATAAAAATGAAAGCAAAAGAAAAAAGGGCTAACTGGGTGTTCCTGGTCAGCCTAACCACACTGATGGCACTCAACAGCCCCTCCCCCGTGTGCCGAGTCCTACAACTTAGATTTCCTGTCCCGTCCTTCGGCCTGGTGGGGGGGGGGGGGACAGGGTACAGCTGCCAGGAATGCATCCAGAGGCAGGCCACCCCCTGACCCTGCCTGCCGGGCGCACTTAGTGGGGCGCTCATGGTTCTCACTGGCCACAGTGACCCAGGACATAGCTGTGACCTTGGGACATCTGCCAATCTCACCCCCCAAAAAGATAAAACTTTTAAAAATAATAAATAGTGTTTCTGGAAATGAAAAAATTTATTTGTGTTTAAACATCATTCCCCCACTCTTGAAAACACGGACCGTCCCCACATCCCCCACCCCCCCAACCCCCAAACCTTCCCACTTTGAGACAAATTAACGACAAAGGATGGTTCCGGTGTGGTCTGTCTGCTCTTTCAACCCTGGGTCTGCAGCTCTCTGAACCGGCGTGAGGCAGGCTAAAGATCAAAGCCACACCCCGTCCTTTATGAGACCAGCTTGTTCAATTTCACACTTAAATTTCACTGTTATTGGAACAAATTTGGAGTTCTTTAACTAGAGAATTTTAAAATAGAATCAAAAGGGATAGCGCACCTTTCATTTAAACAAAGTCTTTCCAGACTAAAAATAGATTTATATATATATATTTTTATCCCACCCTTTTAACCCCCCCTTTCCCATCATCCCACCCCACCCCCCTCCCCCCACATTGTCACTATGGAGATCGTGTCCATGGAAACAGCCATTCCAACTT
This sequence comes from Prionailurus viverrinus, assembly GCF_022837055.1. Lineage (NCBI taxonomy): Eukaryota > Metazoa > Chordata > Mammalia > Carnivora > Felidae > Prionailurus > Prionailurus viverrinus. The sequence goes on from NC_062567.1 coordinate 132,623,408, forward strand.
CTTGGGTCTTTCTTTCCTGTGGTGTCACGGTTTGGGTGTGATGTAAGGACTTAGGGAGGAGGTGCTGGCGGGGCAGGGCGGGCGGGGCGGGGCCGCACAGCAGGACGGTTCTGGTTCCATCGCGAGTGTCCACCACCTTCTCATCTCCACAGTCTCACCTGGAAGACAGAACCGACACTGGGTGCCGGGAACGTCCGCGCGGCCCTGCGGCCGACAGCCCCCACTCCGTGGGTCCAGCGGCTGCAGACCCCCCCACAACGGTGCCATCGAGGCAGGAGACCCCCCCAAGACCGGTGGTGGCCAGGAACACGGTTAAAGATGGCAGTGACCCCGCCGGCTGCTCTGTGACTAGACTCTGTGCCCTGAGGTGCGGCTGCCTCTCCGGCAAACGGAAGGAACTGAGGCCAGGAAAGGGCTCCCCAACTGTCCTGGTGGGGGCCGCCCCGGAGTCGGGCAGCTCTTGGGGTGACCCCTGCTCAGGATGCCACCACCAGGGGCCCGGAGTGGGGCTCGGCACTGTGGCGGCCCAGAGCGGTCCTCACAGAGGTGGCTGAGCACCCAGGCGATCTGTGGAAGAACCGCTCACAGCCACAGCTGCTCGCGGTTGACAAGAGTGATACTTCACATGACAAAAGAACACTCTCCGGCCGGCGGCTCTGACAGGGAGGGCAGAGCCAGCTCTGAGGCTCCCCAGGCGCCCCCTGCCACGGTTCCTCTTCCAGCCCAGGCTCCAGGCTCAGAAAGATGATCCAGACAACACCCGGGGGCCAGTGGGGCAGTGCCGGGGGCCTCCTCAGACTACCTCACGGGTCACTGTGCGGGCAGAGGGCTGAGAGAGACACGCGGCTTCCGAGGATCAGTGGCGAACAATCAGCGGAAGCCGAGAGTGGCGGAGGCCTCCCCCCGACCTGCTCCCTGCTACTCAGAGTGCCCCCCTCTCCCTCCGACCCCCTCTGGGGCCCCCCTCCAACAAATAACCCCCAGGAAAACCCAGGCGGTGCTGTCCCTTTTCTGTCCTCATACAACTAAGAGGCAGGACAGTTAAGAAGGCTATCTGTGTGCAGGAGCTGAGAACCTTCTATTTAGAAGCCCCCGAACGTATACCTGCCCTTGCCGAAAAGAGATGCCTAACTGCTTGGCGTAAAACATGGTTACACGGGAAGCCCTTCTGCAGAGACAGCAGGACAACGTCATCCCACTCAGGTGAGGCAAACTCCAGGGCTCCAGCAGCCACTCAGGACGTCCACGGCGACAGCGTGGCTTCCCTAGTTCTGAAGGTGGCCCCGGGCCCCAGAGGTCGCCCCGGCCCTTGCGGCCCATGCTCTGATTGGCCCCCAGCACGGGGAGACTCTCCACTCCGCCCTCTGGTTTTCCTGAGGTGAAGGCCGCCAGGGGAGGGGAGAGAACCAAAGGTCCCGTGTAAAGGTGATGACAAGGGTGGAGCTAATGGGATGACTCAAGCGACAGCCAGAGTGGGGAATCTTGCTGGGGACGCAGGACACCCGTCCAGGCACACCGCGTAAGGCCCTGCGTGGGGAGGGAGGGACAGGGTGGGGTCCCTTGGCACAGCGCTGGGCCTGCAGCCCCAGCCTGTTGGCTGCTCAGAAGAGCAGGCCCCACCCCGGCCCCCAACCTCAGAATGAAGCAGGCCCAGCACCTGGGGTCAGCCTGGCCTGGGTGGGGGGACTCGGCAGGGTGCTGACCTCGGGCTCTGGAGCGCCTGGTAGTCTAGGCAGCCGTGGCCTTTACAGCACCTCCTGCCTGGCTCTGTCTGCCAGCCTTGCTAACGGGGACCTTTCCTCAGGGTCTGATGTCAGACTGCCCTGAATATGTGACACCTTGAATGTCAGGGGACCCTAACTTCTCAGAGCTATTTCTAAAAAGCTGTTCCTTCGACAGGGAGCATAGGAAGAAAATTCGTGTGCCAGGTACTATGCCAGAAGTTTTACAGGGGTCCTCGTGAGGACACCAAGGCCTGACCCCCGTCTCACAGGGACCCAAAGCCACGGGGGCTGCTGACAGGGGCTGCTGGGACTGGGGCTCCCACCCAGCGAAGCCCTTCTGTCTGGGCCCCCGGGACCCTGCCTTCGAGCCTCAGTCACCGCGTGGTCTTGTCCAACCACATGGGACGTGGCCGAGACAGCATGGTCCCGGGCGGGGAGCCAGGGGCAAACGCCGTGCCAGCTGCAGTCACTCAGCGGCGCGGGTTTTCAATACTCTCTGTAAAAGGCACCTTGGTGTCCGGCTGCCAGGGAACAGGATCTCACCCTGGGCTACAGCCTTCCAGGACTCCCGCTCTCCTCCGCTCCCACCTTCCTTCCCCTTCAGCGTCACCTCTGTGGCCTGGACAGGCCTCTGGCCGCACAGGCACAGCCTGCCTTCCCCAACCTTCTCTAACCGCAGCCAGAATCCATCACCCCAGCCCACCCTACCTGGCCAGTTTCCACCTGTTGGGGTGGGACTGTGTGCCACTTTCTTCTCTGGGGTGCGTGCCCCCCTCTAACCGACTGCCTGCATTGCCCTGTGCGCGCGCTCGGCTAGGGCACAAGTGGGCAGATCCAAACACGGTTCCTGTCCTCAGTGGGGACACAGTTTATTGGAGAGGCACATAAGCAAGCAAACAAATGATTCCAAATTGGCCTAAGAAGGCTGCAGCCTGGGAAGGAGGTGGTTAGACAGGGGCTCAGGAGGGAAGGCCTCGTGAGCAAGTGACACGGAAGCAGAGACCCGAGATGAGAGGGAGCCTGTCACTGAAGATGGGGGGGGGGGGGGGGGGGGAGAGTACCGAGGCCCAGGGGGATGGCAAGTGCCAAGGCCCCTAGGGAGGAAGTCTGGCCTCCGAGGAGCTCACTGGACACTCCTATAGGCCTTTGGAGGCACGGTTAGGAGTCAGCACAGGGAGAGGGCGGGCACCCACCGGCCTGTCGCCCTGCTTCCTGACACTCACAAGTGGGGAAGAGGCGGCCCACTGGGTGACTGTCTGCCCAAGGAGCTTTCCTCCCTGGCCATGTTGGCCTGCTGAGGGACAAGTGCAGGTACCTTGTCCCGGAAGGACTAGAACTCCCACCTCCCAGCCCCCAGGCTTTGTGTTAGACAGGGAGGCACAGGGTCCCACCCAGCCGGGCACAGCAGGCCAGCACCCCAGGCTACACTGCACAGACACGTTAAAGACATTTCTTGACCGAATCCTCACAAGGTAGGCCATCGTCATTCCTCTCTTTACAGAAGAAACAGAAGCAGAGGCATTTAGCGGCCTGCCCCTGGTTACATAGCACTTTCTGTGTGAGAAAGGGGGGCACCAAGAAGCAGGACTCATGTACTCCTGTCCCTTCCCTGCCTTGTCAGGGTCACCCATTGATTGTGGCTCTCTGTTCCTAGAAACGGCCCCAAGATGAAATGTTCTCTGTCTCCGATTACTGGGGTTCCCATACAATGTGTGGAGGGCCACTGCTCTCAATGAGATGGCTGAACTGAGAAAGCGGGACAAAGGTCCCGCCTTGTGGGGACAGCGTATGAAGAAAATCATTTCAGGTGGACAAAGCTGGACCCCACACCGATGGGCCAGGCCGTCACCACTCAGAGCTGCAGTGTCTTTTGTGCACGTGGGAAGCACACACCGACACTGAGGTCTGAATGCTGAAGCTTCCTGCTCCACGCGGGGGCCGAGGGCTACTGGCTGGCAGGGCCCAAGGCTGGCTGGAGAGGAAGCAGTTGATGAACAAAATTAAAATTCCCAACTGGAGTTCTGCTCACCAGGCCCAGGGCTCAGACTTCCTTTTTTTGTTTTTATCCCTCTCCAAACATGAGCTGGGATTCTGGGACAAAACCAAAAGGCACTCAGCACCAACTGGTTCTTTCCCTAACCTGGTCATCCAAGGGCACTTCCAGAATATTCCTCGTGGCCCCTGTAGCATGTGGCTCTGCCCGGCAGCCAGGCAGTGGAGTTGACAGGAAGAAGGGAGAGCCCAGGCACAGGACAAAGGCCAACAGAAACAAGCTGGAAAAGCAACCAGCCTGCTGTCTTGCCCCAGGGGCTGCTCGGTGGGGAAGGAGGACAGGAACAGTAGCGTCGCTGCATTCCAGAAACCCGGGGCTGCTGCTAGCAGCAGTGTGCTCATTTGGTTCCTGAGACCCAACCACCTGTTCTGCTCTGTCCCTTCCATTCCTCAGCCCCCTCCCTGGGAGAGGAAGACAGGCCTAACTGCAAAGGCCTCACTCGACAGCCCCCTCGAGAAAGCACCATAGGCCTCCACAGCCCTGCAGCCTCCACGGCGGAGCAGAGGGGGCTTCTCTGGAATTCTGTACCAGGACCCACCTGAAGAACGAGGACTTCTCAAAGGACAAAACCCGCCACTGTCTGAGACAAATTCTATTTTTTCCTCAAATTACTGTTGGGTATTCCAGAGAAAGGTGGAATCTGCCGGTTGTAACAGGGGGAGGAAACGTGCCACAGACTAAGCGCACCTGTGTGTGGCTCTCAGACGCCGGGAGTAAACACAGAAGCCCTTCATTTGAAGAGAAATAATCCCTTAATGAACATTTCTGAGACAACTGGCTCCCCCCACCCCATCCTATAGGAGCAACCGCCTCAAGTTACATTTTGGCTTTTCTTTTTTTCTCTTTATGGTCTCTTTTCCTCAGTCCTCAGTGACTCCATGTGTGTGTGTGTGGGGGGGGGGGGGGGGGCAAGGAAGCCAGTTGGGGAGGAGGGGACGCCCGCTGCCTCTGGGGACGCTGGTCCTCTAATCCCGTTTTCACAGATGCACGCCGCCCTGACCACGAGCCTGGACACACTCGCAAAAAGCATAACTCAATCTCTTGAGGTTTTTAGGAGTAAAATTAAATCGGATGCTAAAGTCTCCTAAATCTTTGAGGGGATTTTCCTTCCCTTTGTACTTTTGCGCAAAGGAGTCCTTCACAGTACTTGGGGAAAGAGATTTCAAAGAACAAAACTGGGAATTTTTTTGTTTTTCAAAGGAAAAGCCACCATAAGCTTTACAGAGAGGGAACAAATAAAAAAGGACAGCCCCCTGGCTAGAAGCATTTTTGAGTCGGACACAGGGGGTGGGCTGCTGGCAGGGTCTGTCCCAGAAGCCTCCGGGAGCACCACACGCACGCGCGCACGGGCTGACTTCAGCTCGGTCACTGTGAGCTCCGACGGGCAATGGGACAGCCTCAATCACCCCTCCTCGGGCTCCAGGGAAGCTAAGCGACGGACGGGGAGACGTTCTATCCACCTGGTGTCGGCCGTCCACGTGATTAAAGACCTGGGTGCAGCCGGGCCTGGGGCGAGCAGGAGGGCAGAGGCCATGACACCCACCGGGACTCTGGCAGGGGTGCCGGCCCCGACTCACCTGTGCTTGCTGTACTTTCCATTCCCACGAGCACTCTGCCCCCCTCACCCCCGCTCCGACTGCTCTGTGCTGAGGCTGCCTTTCGCTGTCTTGTTCTGCAAGGGGGGGAGGGGGAATGGGAGGGGAGGCTGACGCCGGCAAAGCCAAGGACACGAGACAGGAGGGACAGAAGAACAGTGTGGGGGTCAGGGAGGGCAGAGGCGAGGAGAGGAATGGCACATGGAAAAGGAAAGAAAAAGCAAAGAGTCAGTATTGAATGACAAACAGGAGATATTCAGACAGGGTTTTCTAAGACAAAATGTGACCATTAGAGAAGTTTAAAAAATAAAAAAAAATGCAAATTAACTCGAAGAGAATACTGTAAGATCCTAGGATCCATCTCTGGAAGTAAACTGTTAAAGAAAAGCCGGAGTAAGCATCTTTCAGAAGTGTTTTGAAGGCAGACTGTCAGGATGGCTTCTTAGTTCGCTCTGGCCCCAGTCGGAGACTGAAGCCTGTGAGCGTCCAGTGACCACCAGGTGTCAGTGTGACCTCAGCCAGAGGACAGCACGGCCGCTGCAGGAGCTCCAGGAGGCGACAGACCTTGGCCGCAGCCCCCATCCTCTCCAGGGCTTCCCCGCACCCCCCTCTGCACCCTCCCTCCCTCCTCCCCCACACGTGCTGGCTCAGCAATGGCCCAGTCACCCCAGATCTTCCATCATTTCCTAAAGGGGCCACCAAGAGAGGACAGACGCCTCTTGAATGATGTGGGAAATCAGGTGGCGGCGGCCCACCAACCACACCACAGGTCGCTTCCGCTGAGTGAGGTAAGATCTAGAAGAGACTGAGTTTCCCAGCAAAGCCCTGGAGTCAAGTCTTATTTCTTTCAGTCTGGGAAAATGCCTCTGATTATGCACCAAGGCCTACAACCAATCTTACCTTGCGCCAACCTGTGAACTGGGGTTCCATTAAACTAAAATGGAAATCAGTGGTTTTATTGAGTTTCATCTTCGCATTTCTCTTAACAATCAGATACACACCTTCTGCTTCCAGACATTTCTCCCAGCCTCCCACACCACATGGGGGGGGGGGGGGGGCGTCGCCCCAGGGCACAGGTCTCCCTCCTGCAGGGAGAGACTTCCCCCAGAGAGCACAGGGCCTCTCTGCCCTCCCAGGGCCAGGAGTGGACCGGAGCCCAATCACAAGGGTTCTCCAAATTCTGGTCTGTAGCTCGTGCAGAACCCCGCCCCCCCCCCCCCCCCCCCCCCCCGCAGCCTGCCGGGGGCACTAGCTCTGACTCACCTTGTGCTTGGGGCACCTCACCGAGAAGTTCTCCTCATGTAGCAAACAATCTGCAAGACAGAAAGGGGCAGTCAGACAGCTGGCAGACAGCACAGCCCAAGGGGAGTGGGGCCACGCTAGCCAGGACTGACAGGGTCAGACATGGAGATAGGAGGCCCCCGCACTGGCGTTTCTAAAACATCAGAAACACCCCCAAATAAACTACGGGACTGCAACATGATGGAGCATCAGTCACTTAAAGCATTAGTGTTTCAAAACAGCCAGTGGTACAGGGAAACACTCATGACACAAAATGGCTTGAAATGCCAGGATACATAAATATAGAAGTACAATCCTAATTTTAACAAAGTGTGTTATATATGCATTTTAAAAAAGAAAGGAAATTTACCAAAATCTAACAGTGCTTCTCTCTGGGCAGCAAGACCACATAGGTGATTTTATTTTATTTTATTTTTTACATGTTTCCACGATTACACCATATTATTTTAATAATGAGAAACAACCTCCAATAAATCTTATTTTTAAGATCCCTGATTCTAGGCTAAGCCCCTCCCACAGGCCCAAGCTGAAGCTTCCCTGTGAAAACGCCCCAAATCCGGAGGCACCTTTCTCCTCTGTTGCAAGCCCCGCCATCTATCACCTTTGCTGTACAACCCACGGAGACACAGGAGAAGTTCCCGACACGAACCACATAATCCACACTAAATGCTTCAGGGGAAAACGAAATCCCACGAGGGGGTTACTAATCCTTGGAGGAAAATGATTCATTCCAACTTTTAACGTGGTGACAGCATCCTCGCTGACAGCAAGGACACGCATCCGCCTCCAGGTGAGTCGAGCTCCGTGGCACAGGGGTAGCGTGTGGAGCGGGGCGAAGAGATCTAATTAATGAATTCGCTCTGCACACCACAGCTCCCGGAGACCGACAGCCAGGTCACCGGTGCCAGATGTGATGGCAGAATGTTAATAAATATTGATCGCACATTCTCAGAGAGCTCCCGGGCACCATGGCGGGAGGCAGCCACGGTACTTAGCCTTGTTAAATGTATGATTTAACTCAGGTTTAAACTGAGGTCCAAATTCGCAGCCTGTGTACCCACAGATTTCAGATGAAATAGTAATGAGCAAGGGAACACACAAATGAAAACTTCTGAGGTCCTTTGTATCTTAAACAAACAGAAAAAGACCCTTTCATAATTGGGCCGGGCCTGTCCCATCACTGCCTCCCCCTGGAGCCTCTGAACACCCAGGGGTGGGCAGGCAGCCTCCCTGCTCCCGGGGCAAGCCTCAGGGCACAGGAGCTCCGCAAGTCCGCTAACCTCCGAGCCCTCCCCCTGCAAGCAAATAGCACGGCAGTAAATGAAATGTGTTAATTTAAAACCCACAAGTACATGGCGTGACCAAGGCTCCCGCTGCTCCAATCTGCCAGAGAGCTTATGAACAGCAGGACACAGACAACTGGAGCTCAAGGGAAGCACTTGCTCCTTACCTGGGCTTTAGCAGCGCCGCGTGCTGGCGGTCTCTAGGTTGGGCCACAGAGAAACAAACGGCAGAGCCCACGTGGGGCTCGGCCACCTCGACGCCATAGGGGTTTAGAGAAACGAGGAGGGGGACCACGCTGGCTGGAAACGGTGCCACCCGAGAGGCAGAGGCGGCTCCGTCCGCCTCCCAGCCACGAGGAGTCACCAGCTGTGAGAGACCATTAGTAAAATATGTCTGAAGCTAGGAAACACCTTCCCTCTAAGTTAAAAAGCAGAAAAGAAATAAAGTAATCTAAGTACACACTGCAAGCAACTAGAGTTAATGTCAGGTACTTCTGCAAATGCAAGGCTCCTAACAAAATCTGCCAGAGACCACGTCCACCTGTGGCAACATCTCCCGCGCAGACAGACTGCAGACAAACGCTCTCATCCGTGCTTGGAATACCCACAGGCCACCAGGAACCGCCATCACGCTCCTGGCAGGCACAAGAACCAGGGCCAGAGAGCTTAGACACCCGCAAGGGCACGGGGAGCCTCTTCTTGGCTGCCTCGAACCAGCCCTTGCTGGGGGGAGGCCTTTCCTGAGGTCTCTCAGCAGGCGCCCGCCCTACACAGCCAGCCAGCCTCTCGATTTGTTTTCCTTAAGCCCCTGGTGATATCCCGCACTGGCCAGAGGGCCTGGTCAGCACTTCCACACACTGAAGTCAAAGTAAATGGCTTGCCGGATCATCACACACGCTGGAAAAGACTCACAAGGTTGTCTCGTCAACAAGACGGCTTCCAGACACAAACACCGATGCCCCAGAAGAGGATTCCGCTTTCATTTCTCTCTACGCTCGTCTTCACTGAGATCCTCATGACAAGCTCCTTGGAGCTTCAGATACTCACATGCAGCCGCAGCCACAGCCACCCTGGGTGTGGATGGTAAACTCGAGGAGGGAGGAAAGGAGAGGGGAGGGCTCATGTCCTTCACACGTGCCAGGCTCCGGAAGCTGTCACCAGCTCACCTGCAACCCACCTCAGAGCTAGTTAGTACTTAGATTGGTAAAATCCAGGCCGGGACACGGGGACCTGCCAGTCTCACCCGCCTTGCTGGGCCCAAGGAGGGGACTATCAGGGCAGGGCAAGCAGGGCCTTGGCACTGCTTCTAGGGTGCAGAGCGTGGCCCCTCCAGGGAAGGGCCAGACACCAGTCCGCTCAAGGGCCCTGAACCCACTCTGCGGCAAGATCAAGATCAAAGTGCAGTGGAAGAGCGGCTTCTAAACGCTGCTGCAAGGGTGGCTGCAGAAAGCAAGTTTCCAGCTGGGCCTCCTCCTGAGGGGAAGAGGAAAATCCCCTCCAGGCTGGATTCTTTGTGCACAGTAGTTATTAATGTGCTACCGCAGTCCTTTTTTTCTTTTGGTCTTAATTGCTGTGGCTCATTGCATTAATATGTCATTTCTTCTGAAACTAGTGCTCACGTTCTCCTCACTGCATCTCCCCGGAGCCCCAGGCTGCGCCTGTGACGGAACAAGTAGCGCAGGACAGCCAACCATGATGTCACTAACGCAGGACCAACAACAGGTGGAGGGAAGCTGCGGCAGCTACAGACCCTCAGGAGAACAAGATTCTGTTCCCATGGAGATGTCCCCAGCCATAAAAGTTCTCTCTCAGACACGAACAGCTCTGGAAAGGTCTGGGTGGTTCACAGCCAGGCAAAGATGAAAGTGTTCAACTGTTCCTTACAACAAGTAGCAATGAGGGGCTCTCCAACCCAGGGACGTATAATTAGGAAGGAAGTCAACCAATGAACGCCTTTCCTGGACACACAGATCCATCACATATAGAACAGAATTCCTCAGGAGACCCTGTGGGATAAACACAAGCATCTATCCCCACAGAGCAGTGTGGCCTTCTGGGTCACTGTGACTCAGGTCATCAAAAAAGACTGATAAATCCCAAGACACGGTCATCCGGTGATGCTGCTTCCTTGGTCCCAGATCTTCACGTGGAGCAGCGGTAAAGCCAGCAGCAGCTGGGGCAACAGCGTCAGGGCCTCGGCCCCACCTGGGCGCCCCCCTGACCCAGGCAGCCCCTCTCTCACCGGATACTCGGCCACCAATTTCTGCCAAACAGTCATGTTCTCAACTCACCTGGGAAGGCCACACAAGACAGGCTCAAACAGAGAGTGACAAATACCATTTTCTTTCTAATCTTCAGCTGGTGAAGCAGCCCCTGCTTCCCTGCAGAGTGGCGGATTGAGCAAGCCTCCTTTGCAGAGGAAGAGGAGCCCAGCGCCACTTCCCAGACAACCCAGTCCCGCCGCCGGAGCTTGGAGGAGGCAGTGAACTAAGCCCAGGCTTTCCAGCCGCTACCCACACGGGGACATGTAAAGTTTAAGTTTAAATGCAATGAAGTAAAATAAAAATTCAGTCCCTCATTCCCAACTAGCCACATGTTAAGCACTTAGTAGTAACACAAGGCTTGTGGCTACTATGCTGGAGAGTGCAGATCTACAACATGCCCATTATGGCAGAGTCCTACCGAGCACCCTGCTTAATCCCTAGAGAAACTGCCAGGAGGCAGGCTGTGAGCCTGGTCCCTAACCTGGCTGGCACCCCAGGGTGCAGACAGGGAGCGCACTCATGCGGGGGTGGGGGTTGTGTACGATGTTATCTGCCTGTGGCTCACTGGATGTTTCTGGGCAAAGCCTCAGTGCAGGAGATCACCTCTCACCTGGCCACTGACTGGGACAGCCAAACCTTACAGTATTCCCCGCACAAAATTATAAACTGCCACAAACTTAATATGTTTAAACATCTTCATTTAAAAACCACGAAGCTTAAACTAGAAAGAGAATGTAACCAGGGGCAATATCATGACGACGAGAAAAGGCAGTGGCTGGCTCTCGAGGGAGAGGAATGAATGGCTCTACTCGGGAATGTGCTGGACCACAACCCAGGGTGAATGACAGCTCTGACTCAACAAAGAAACACGGAGGGGAAGGAAGAAAGAGAATGGAAGGGACGGACTAAAACCCAAGATCCCTGAATTGACATCTTAAGGCTGTCTTCTTACTCGCTCTGGCCGAGCAGCGTCCCAGCCACCAGCTGCCCTTCAACGTGCAAACGCATACTTTCATAAGAACTAACTTTGGCATAATAAGCATTATCTTTCTGGATCTTTCTGGTGTTCAGCTACGCCTCCTATGGAAACTTGGAAGGAAAATCAGAGAGGGAAAGGAGGAATAAGAGAAGGACTTGTGAGGCAGAGGGCCTGCAGCTCCAACCACCACAATGGAAGGAAGCAGCATCCAGATAACACACTTCTCCCCGCGTCTGTCGGGTTCTACTCTGTGTGCCTCACGCTGCTGTACCTGCTTCCGCCACCTGCTCAGCCATGCCCTCCCCTCTTCCCTGCCAATTCTAAATCAAACCTCACCTTCTGGGGAGAGTGGGGCTGCCTCCATGGAAGGAGGAACTCCTTCCTCAAGCACTCAGGCATAAGAAGCATCCTGCCACTCGCTGCCTTCTCGTGGACCTTCCCCTTTTTCTCCCCCTCCTTCCTGAATGAAAGTACAGTAAAACCTTGGTTTGCGAGCATAATTCCTTCTGGAAACATGCTTATAATCCAAAGCACTTGTACATCAAAGTGAATTTCAAGAACCATTGGCTCAGTCGTGATGTGACATTCGGCGTCACGTGCTACTTGTATTGCAAGACACTGCTCACTTATCAAGTTAAAATTTATTAGAAATGTTTGCACAGAACAAGTTACTCACAATCCATGGTTTTACTATATTATGAGGGCCGCTGAGGTGAAGCCCTTAGTCACATGCTCAACAAGTTACAGGTGAAAACGTCCACTGAAAGGACAGGAGTCTAAAAGAAGAGGACTTTCCCAGGCTAAAGCTCTGAGTCAAAATTTAAGGCATCATTGGGGCACTTGGGTGGCTCAGTCGGTTTAAGCATTCGACTCCTGATTTAGGCTCAGGTCATGATCTCACAATTTGTGAGACCACGCTCCGCGCTGGGCTCTGTGCTGACAGCGCAGAACCTGCTTGGGATTCTCTCTCCCCCTCCCCTACTTGCACTCTCTTTCTCTCTCTCAAAAGTAAATAAATACACATTAAAAAAAAGTTTAAGGCTTCTCGGGCGCCTGGGTGGCTCAGTCGGTTAAGCGTCCGACTTCGGCTCAGGTCACGATCTCACGATCCATGAGTTCGAGCCCCGCATCGGGCTCTGTGCTGACAGCTCGGAGCCTGGAGCCCGTTTCAGATTCTGTGTCTCCCTCTCTCTCTGCCCCTCCCCTGTTCATGTTCTGTCTCTCTCTGTCTCAAAAATAAATAAACGTTAAAAAAAATTAAAAACAATTAAAACAAAAAAGTTTAAGGCTTCTGCATCACTCACTGGATGGAACTTTCTGGATGAAAGTTTCCCCTTCTTTCAACAGTTACGACACTGCAAAATACTACTCTGACCACATCAACAGACATGGAAAAAGGAAAAACTGCAGTATCCTTTCATGATAAAACCACTAAACAAGCTAAGAGTAGAAGGTAACTTCCTCAGCTGCATCAAGAACATCTATGAAAACCCCATAGCTATCATCACATTTAATGGGTCAGAAACAAGGCACGGATGTCAGCTCTTGCCATTGCTACCCAACGTTACGCTAGATGTTCTGGCCAGGGCAATTAGGCAAGAAAAAGAAATAAAAGGCATCTGATTGGAAAGGAAGAAGTAAAACTACCCATTTGCAGATGACATATCTTGTATGTAGAAATCCATTAAAAAACTATTAGAACTAATCAACGAGCTGAGCAAAGTTGCAGGATACAAGATCAATGACAAAACCAAACGTGTTTCTATACGCTCACAATGAACAATGTGAAAATTAAATCAGGGAAACAATTCCACTCACAATCACACCAAAAATAGTAAAATACTTAAGAATAAATTTAACAAGTGTAAAACTTAAACTGCGAAACTATCTCGTCTGGTCATGAGTTGGAAGACATACTACTGGTTAAGATGGGAAAACCCCCCAACTTTACCTGCAGATTCAGTGCAATCCCTAGAGCTCCAATGGCTTCTCTGTACAGAAACAGACCAGTTGATCTTAATTAAAATTCACAGGAAATAGTAAAGGACCCAGAATAGCCAAAACAATCTTGAAAAAAGGAATAAAACTAGAAGACTCCCACTTCCCAATTTCAAAATCTACTACAAAGTTACAGTAATCAAGACTGCGTGGGACTGGAGAAAGTCCAGAAATAATGGTCAACTGGTTTTTGACAAAGTTGTGCCAAGATCATTCCACGAGGAAAAGAACAGTCTTTTCTACAAACGGAGCTAAGACAACTGAAATCCACATGGAAAGAATGAAGTGGACTCCTACTTCACACCATATATAAAAATGAACTCAAAGTGGATCAAAGACCTGTGTAAGAGCTAAATTCTTAGAAGAAAACACAGGCATGAATCTTTGTGATTCTGGATTAGGCAACAGTTTCTTAGATATAAGAAAAGGCAGGGACGCCTGGGTGGCTCAGTTGGTTAAATGTCCGATTTGAGCTCAGGTCATGATCTCACTGTATGGATTCGAGCTCCGCATCAGGCTCTATGCTGACAGCTCGGAGCCTGGAGCCTGCTTCGGATTCTGTGTCTCCCTCTCTGTCCCTCCCCCGCTCACGCTCTGTCTCTTCCTTCCTTAAAAATAAACATTAAAAAAAAAAAAAGTGAACCACCACCTAAACGTGCATCGACTGTTAAATGATAAATAAAATATGGCCTAAAATATGGTGTCCTTAAAATATGATTTGGCAATACAAATGAAGTAGTGACACACGTCACAACATGGATAAACCTGAAAAACATTATGCTAAGGGACAGAAGCCAGTCATAAAGAGTATGTACGGTATGATTCCACTTCTACAAAATGCCCCAGAACAGGCACATCCATCACGACAAGAAGTAGATCAGTGGTTGCCAGGGGCTGGAGTGGGTGGAGGGCGAGTGACTGCTAACGGGTAGGAATTTACGAGGTGATGAAAATGTTCGAAAACTGATTGTGGTGATGGCTGCACAATTTTGTGGATCTACTAAAAACCACTGAATTGTACACTTAAATAGTGAATCATGTGAATTATATGAATAAAACTGTTATTATGACCCCATTTCACTCCTTTTTATTATCCTCTCTGCGTTCCTTTAGAGTTGACAAACAGAACAGGGTCAGAAGTGACAAAAAGAACTATAAAGAGAGGAGAGAAGGCAGGCAAGGAACCAAAATGTACGTCCCGCCCTTCAGATGCTCTGGATAAGGGTACGTAGTCCCGTCTTACCTGCATCAATGGCACACGGGTAATGGTATCGGAAGGAGCAGCCTTTGTTGTAGCAGCCCAAGGTGGCACCTGCCTCCTGGCAGTGGGAACATTTCTGGAAGGAAAGAAGTGCACCACATCAGCATTCCAGAGTCACCCTCTCCTCCAGGCCTTCCCTAAACCCCATCTGTCATACCTCAGTACGTCTCTGTGGTTACAGGTCTGTGGTTGCGGGGCGGGGGGGGCTGGTCAATTGCTAACCTGCCACCCACTGACCACACGGTGGAAAGGATCCAGCAGGAACGTTTTAGGCCAGGCCTCACAAATGTCCACAAACAGATCAAACAGAACACCGCGGTGGGGCAGGGTCCCCAGGCTCGCCTATGGTGCTCCTCCTGCCCACCCACCCGCACACATGCTTGCCCGTCCTTTCCTCGTTCCTGCCGCATCCTAAAATGCCAGCTCTTGCCTGTTTATTTCTGCTGTGAAAGTCTGGGGTAGGAGGAGAGGGTAAGATAGTAGAGTTATATATAAACCTTTTAGAATTAAAAGTGGAATTTGGTTTCTAGTTCTTGTATTTGTAAGATTTTATTTTTATTCTACTTTATCCCAAATGCCCAATACAAGTATATTTCCCTTTTCAAAAAAGATGGGCTCCTGTGTGCAAATGGTATTTTTATACACAAATCCTATTTTAAATGCACTAGGAAACCTGCCACAAATTTCTGGCTAAGTGAGACACTATTCTGTAATTGAGATGCTCCCCCTTACATGGGCAGGTTTCCTTAAAGCGGGGCACATCTCTATCATCCTGTGATGCGGCAGCGGTGAGCTCTCAATCCTGTCGGCATAGGAAATGTGACCTATCAAAAGTCATCGTTATTTGTAAAATTCAACCAACTTGGCCCTACCGAGAAGGATGCAGACTCTTCAGGTGGCTGAGGCACACCCCGATAAGGCTACCTGCATGGCCCAGACACTTGTTCCTGATTCTAGGAAACGGACCATGAAAAAGTTCTCCCTCAGCAGTCATACTTGTGGAGAGGAATGGCTCCCCACACATGCCCTCGTGCTCCCTGAGACAAAGTGCCTCAAC
Source organism: Prionailurus viverrinus (assembly GCF_022837055.1). Lineage (NCBI taxonomy): Eukaryota > Metazoa > Chordata > Mammalia > Carnivora > Felidae > Prionailurus > Prionailurus viverrinus. The sequence goes on from NC_062567.1 coordinate 132,638,924, forward strand.
GGCACCCTTCTCCCTCTTGTCTCGTGCAAAGGCAGGGCCCAAGTGGCAGCCTCTCAGGGGACAGTGTGGTCCCCAGATCTGCAGCAGTCAGGACCGCCTCGCCGGTGGGAGGAAGCTCGCCTGGATGGTGCCGTGGAATGGGCGGGACGCCCGGGACACCCCGGCACAGAGTAGCAGGCCCAAGACCAGGGAGCCGGATCAAGCTTTCCTGGTGCTGACGCTACAACCACACTAGCGCCAGCGACCGCAGAGCCCGAGTGCCCCCTATGCAATGGGTGTCCCTGCGTGCCACTGACGCACGCCCGCTCAGTCAGCCCCGTCACCTCCCCACTCTCCCTCCAGATGAGGTGCCTGAGGCACCAGAGAGAGCGCACTCGCTCCGGCTCAGAGCAGATCCGGGCTGACCACCCCTGGCATCCTCCAAAGACAAACTTGGCTGGAATAGGGTGGTAAGACAGGTCTTTCGGGGGCTCTGCCTTCCTCTCAGGAGACCAACATCTTTCTGAGTGCCGGTGATCAGTAAATGTTTGCCCTGTGCCCTCGCACCCTTGCCAAGGCACAAAAGATTACTCGGCCTGGACTAAACCAAGGGCAGCTGGCAGCATTCTGAGTGGCCCGGGACCGTACCTACCTTTGTCCGTGCCACAGAGCACCTTCAGGACAAAGGGAACATGGCTGATTGGTCAGGGGCCCTGCCCGCAGCAACTCCTGCTGCCTCACCTCTGACTCCAGGAGCCCCCAACAGTCAGGTATCCAGAGCGCTTGTGCTCCAGGCCCTCCCTACCCTGGAGAGTGAATCTCAATCAGTGGTGGTCATTTACAGGTGGGTGCAGCAAGCATTTCTGGAAGGAAGGTCTGCAGTTTAAGGAACTTCTAAGGAAGTTTCACCCCTCTTAAAAAGGGACAAGAGGCAGGAACAGGCTGTCTGCTCACTCGGCCCCCATGAGGATGGGATGGTCACCACGAGGGGACAGCTGCGAAGATAAAGCCCAAGCTGCTGAGGACAGCAAAGTGACAGGGTGGAGGGAACCTGGACCTCTGAGACCCTGCTAAGGATTACATTAACTAGGTCAGGGACCATCCCATCTCCAGACTGTTAAGGGGGAGGACACTTAAAAAAAAATCACTTTTGGGGCACTTGGGTAGCTCAGTTGGTTAAGCGTCGGACTTTGGCTCAGGTCATGATCTCGCGATTCGTGAGTTTGAGCCCCGTGTTGGGCTCTGTGTTGACAGCTCAGAACCTGGAGCCTGCTTCTGATTCCGTGCCTCCCTCTCTCTCTCTCTGCTCCTCCCCTGTTTGCACTCTCTCTTTCTCTCAAAAATAAATAAACATTAAACACTTTTTAATAAAAAAAAACAAAAAAACCAGACATTCTACACAGACCCCCTATGAAAAGCAACCTGGAGAGCAGGATTTGTCATCACCCAAGTTCACAGACAGGAAAGGGAAGCAATCAAGCTTGGATGTGAACAAGGTCCATTTCCTTTCTACCTTAGCACATGACTCTGTCCCCTGCAGCCCCTGCAGGGCTTCTCAATGCTCCCTGCCCTGAATCAGCCCACAGACCACAGGTACTATCTTTTGCATAAAGAAAGCAAACTCACCACTCATCAATGATGATGCTTGTTTCTTTCAGTTAAAAAGCATAATTAATTTACTATATTGCATCCAGAGGAGAAAGATTCCGTTATGGTATACTTGGGTCTTGAAGAAAGGACATTAAAGAGTTTGTTTTGTATGTATGTATGTATGTATGTATGTATGTATGTATGTATTTCAGTGGTTCTCAAAGTGTAGTCCTTGGACCAGCAGCATCCAAGCATCACCCTGGAACTTGTCAGAAATGAAAATTTTGGGATTCCGGGAAGACGTTGGAGTAGGCAGGACCAGGAATCTGTCTCCCTACCTGGTCGACAACTGAACTGGCCGAATCTGTCTGATAGAACTATTTTGGAACTCTGGTGTCTGTTGTAGGCGTTCAAGTTTCAGGGGAAGACTTGGGTGGTAAACTGCAGCTAATTTTGGTCAATTCCAGCTCCTGGCACAGTGGCTTCCATCTCCCGTTCACAGCCAAGCTCCAGGCAGCTGTGCACACGATCCTGGAGCAGCTTGCACACAGCCTGGGGGAGCCAGGGTGGGCAAAAAGAAACCCATCCTCCAAGTATCAGTGTATTGGGGGGAATCTCTGTTCTGACTGATTATTGCTTCAGATCACAGAGGTGCAGATGGAGGTGGCCAACCACGCTGTACCTCCCCCTGACTGTTGTAAGCCCCTCCCCCTCAGGCTGAAGGGACTTCTAGGAGATTTAAAAGGCTGGCATCCTCTCCTCACCATTTTTTGCTTTTTTCCCTTCTGGGAGCTAGACATTAAAGAGTAGGATGTTAAAAGAACAGCTATATACTTGGGTGCAATTAGAAAGTGACCCATGTGTTCCCACGGAAAGGCTTAGTAAAGACCTGAGAAGGCTTGAGTGACACCTCAAGCTGATCCCAGACACAGAAACAACATACAACAATGGAAAACAAACAAACAAACAAAACCAAAACAATTAACAACCTCCCAAAAAGCAAAGTTTGGGGAAGGGGGAAGTATGATTTTCAGAGTGATCACATTATTAAATTCAAATTTCCAGTGTTCAACAAAGAAATCACAAGACATACATAGAGACAGGAAAGGCCAGTCTATTTGAAGGAAATAAATTAAACAACAGAAACCTTCCCTGAAAAAGACCTAATGGCAAGTATACCAACGACTTTAAAAGAACTGTCTTAAAAATGCTCAAAGAAAGAGAAAGTTAAGAACACAATGTGTGAACAAATAAAAATAGCAGTAAAGAAGTAAAGAAAACCTAAAAAGATACCAAAAGAAATTCTTAAAGCTGAAAAGTGTAACTGGAATTTAAAAATTCACTAGAGGGATTCAAATGCAGACTGGAGCAGGCAGGAGAAAGAATCAGTGAACTTGAAGATAGGATGATGGAAATGATTGAGTCTGAGAAACAGGAGGGGAAAAAAAAAAAAAAAGACTGAAGAAAAGTGAACAGAGCCTAAGGGAAACCATTAAGTAGACCAACATAGGCAGTGAGGGAGTCCCTGAAAGAGAAGAGAGTGGAAGGGGCAGAGACAATTTTGGAATGGCTGAACACTTCCTAACTCTGATGAAAGACATAAATATAAACATCCAAGAAGCTCAATGAACTCCAAGAAAGATGAACTCAGAGACCTACAGTGAGACACATTACAATCAAACTTTCAAAAGCCAAAGAGAGACTCTTGGGAGAAGTAAACCATCACAAGCAATCCTCTCTGTATGACTACCTGCAGATTCCTTATCAGAAACTTTGGAGACTGCAAACAGTGGGCTGATACATTCAAAAATCTAAAGAAAAAAAAAAAACTATCAACCAAGAATCCTATATCTGGCAATGCTGTCCTTCAAGAATGTAAGAAAAATTAAGACACTGCCAAATAAACAAAAACTGAGGGAGCTGATGGCTGCTAGACCTGCTCTGCAAGATATACTCCAGGGAGCCCTGCAGGGTGAAGCTGTGCAGAGGAATAAAAAGCTTAATAAAGGTAAACACACTGGCAATTATAAATACAGGTGCTACGGGAGCAATGGCTTGTAACTGCATTTTTTGTTTTTCTACATGATTTAAGAGACTAATACAGCTAAAGAAAAAAAACCCAATTAGTGTAAAAGCTAGTATTACTGTTAACTTTGGTTTGTGACTGCAAATCTTGTTTTCTACATAATTTAAGAGAACAATACATTTAAAAACTTATTAGTTTGGGGCGCCTGGGTGGCGCAGTCGGTTAAGCGTCAGACTTCAGCCAGGTCATGATCTCGCGGTCCGTGAGTTCAAGCCCCGCGTCAGGCTCTGAGCTGATGGCTCGGAGCCTGGAGCCTGTTTCCGATGCTGTGTCTCCCTCTCTCTGCCCCTCCCCTGTTCATGCTCTGTTTCTCTCTGTCCCAAAAATAAATAAAAAACGTTGAAAAAAAAATTAAAAAAAAAAAAAAACTTATTAGTTTATGTTTTGGGGCACACAATGTATAAAGATGTAACTGGGGGACATCAACAACAGAAAGGACTGGAGCTGCAGAGGGGCAGAGTTTTTGCATGTTATGGAAATTAAACTGGCAAAAAAACAGCTATTAAATATATAGGAAAGGAAATGAGAAAGGAATTTAAATTTTCCACCATTAAAAAAAATCAACAACACAGAAAAAAGACAGTAATGCAGGAAATGAGGGACACAAAAACCATAAGACATCTAGAAACAAAATAGCAAAATGACAGAAGGGGCTCATTATCATAATTACTTTAAATGTGAATGGATTAAACTTTCCAATCAAAAAACAGAGACTGGCAGAATGGATATAAACTGATGATTCAACTATATGCTATGCATAAGAGTCTTACTTTAGATACAAAGACAAAATTGACAAAGTAAAAGGATGGAGATACTCCATGCAAGTAGTAACCAAATGAGTGGAGTGGTATCCTATTATCAGACAAAACAGACTTGATGGACAGAAAAACCAGACAGAAGAAAGAAAATAGAGGACTTAACCTTATAAAGCAACCAGTCTAACAGACATACACAGAACATACTACCCAACAACAGAACACACATTCTTTCAGTGCACACAGGACACCTTCCAGGACAGACCACATGTCAGGCCACAAAGTAAGTCTCAACAAATTTAAAAAGATATCATACAAAGTATCTTCTCTGAGCACAAAGAAGTTCGAAATGAGTAACCAAAGGAAAACTGGGAAATTTAAAAAACTGTGGAAATTAACATACTTTTAAACAAAAAGTGGATCAAAAAAGAAATCACAAGGGAAATAAAAAATATTTAGAGATGAATAAAAATAAAACCACAACATATTAAAACTTTTGGGATTCAGCAGAAGTGGTGCTAAGGGGGAAATTTATAGCTATAAACACTTACATTAAAAATAAGATCTCAAAGCAACTATCTACCTTTATAACTTAAGGAACTACGGAAAGAAGAACAAACTAAACCCAAAACTAGCAGAAGGAAGGAAATAAAAAGGATTAGAATGGAGATAAATGAAATAGAGATCAACAGCAGAGAAAAATCAGTGAATCCAAAAGTTGGTTCTTTGCAACACTCAACAAAATCAACAAACCTTTAGTTACATGGACTAAGAAAGAGATAGGAGACTCAAATTACTAGAATCAGAAATGAAAATGGGGTTAATACTATTGATTCTACAGAAATGAAAAGGATTATGAAACATTACTATAAGCAACTGTATGCGAATAAATTGAATAACCTAGAAGAAATGGACCGATTTGCAGAAACACAAAACCTACAAAGATTAAATCATAAAGAAATAAAATACCTGCATACACCTGTAACTAGTAAGGAGATTGAATCAGTAGTAAAAAATCTCCCCCCAAAAGAAAAGCCCTGGACCTGATGGCTTCACTGGTGAATTCCACCAAACCTTTGAACTATTTCAACACTGAACTATTTGAACTGATATCAATTCTTGTGAAACTTTCCCCCCTAACTAGAGGAGGGAACATTTTCAGAATTATTCCAAGGCCAGCATTACCTGATGCCAAAGTCAGACAAAGACAGTATATATATAAACAACAATAACAACAACACAAAAAACAACAAATATCCTTTATGAATATGATATAAGAATCCTCAATCTAAATACTAGCAAACAGAATTTAGCAGCATATTAAAAGGATTATATGCATGACCAAGTGGGACTTAGTCCTGGAATGCAAGGCTGGTTCAACATAAGAAAACTGTTTGTTGTAATACATCACAACAGTATGAAGGAAATAACCACAGATCAACTCAATTGATGCAGAAAAAGCATCTGACAAAATTCAACCCACTTTTATGATAAAAACACTCAACAGAATAGGAATAGAAGGAAATTACCTCGATATAAACAAAAGACATATATGAAAAACCCACAGGGACTATCATACCTAAAGGTAAAAAGATGAAAGCATTTCCTCTAAGATGAGGAACAAAGAGAGGATGCTGGCTTTCACCACTTCTATTCAACACAGTACTGGAGGTTCTAGCCAGAGCAATTAGGAAAGAAAAAGAAATAAGAGGTGTCCAAACTGGAAAGGAGAAGTAAAATGATCTGTTGGTAGATGTTATGACCTAATATGTAGAAAACAAACACTCAAGAGTCCACAAAAAACCTGCTAGAATAAATGAATCCAGCAATGTAGAAAGATACAAAATCAATACACAAAATATCAGTTGCATGTCTACACACAAACTGAATAACCTGAAAAAAATTACACACACTTTTGATTTTCAATAGCATCAACAGAATATTTAGGAATTAACTAAAGAAGTGAAAGACTTGTACAATGAAAATTATAAAACATTGTTAAAAGAAATTAAAGAAGATATGAATAAATGGAAATCCATCCATTTTCATGGATTAGAAGACTTCATATTTAATTAAAGCGTCAATACTACCCAACGTGATCTGCATATTCAAAAAAAAATCCCAATTTTTTTTTTTTTTAAAGAAATACCTATCCTGAAATTCATTTGGACTCTCAAGGGACCACAAATTGCTAAAATAATCTTGGACAAGAAGATAACTGGAAGACTCCTACTTCCTGATTTCAAAACTTACTACAAAGCTACAGTAATCAACAGTGTGGTCCAGGCATAAAGACAGGGATATAGACCAAGACAACAGAGCAGAAAGCCCTGAAGTAAACTCTGGCACATAGAGTCAAATGATTTTTGACAAGGGTGCCAATACCATTCAGTGAGGAAAAGGATAGTCTTTTCAACAAATGGTGCCAGGAAAACTAGATATCCACATGCAGCAGAATGAAGTTGGACCCTTACCTAACACTATTATTAAAATATTAACTTAGAATGGGTTAAGAACTTAAATGTAAAACCAGGGGCGCCTGGGTGGCGCAGTCGGTTAAGCGTCTGACTTCAGCCAGGTCACGATCTCGCGGTCCGGGAGTTCGAGCCCCGCGTCGGGCTCTGGGCTGATGGCTCGGAGCCTGGAGCCTGTTTCCGATTCTGTGTCTCCCTCTCTCTCTGCCCCTCCCCCGTTCATGCTCTGTCTCTCTCTGTCCCAAAAATAAATAAACGTTGAAAAAAAAAATTAAAAAAAAAAAAATAAATGTAAAACCCAAACAATAGAACTCTTAGAAGAAAACATAGGGCAAATGCTTCATGACATCGGGTTTGTCAGTGATCTGTGGTTTATGACACCCAAGGCCCATATAACAAAAGAAAAAAGACAAATTGGACTTCATGAAAATTAAAAAAAATTTGTGCATTAAAAGACACCATCACCAGAGTTAAGAATGGTGATTTACACAATGGGAGAAAATATTTGCAAATCATATACTGAATAAAGCATTAAAATTCAGAATATACAGAGAATGCCTAAAACTCAATGGCAACAAAACCACCTATTTCAAAAATGGGCAGAGGCCCTGAACAGACAGTTCTCAAGGCAACATACAAATGGCCGATGAGCACATGAAAAGATGTTCAACATCACTCATCAATAGGGAAATGCAAATAATAAGATGTCACCTCATACCCATCAGAATAACTACTATTAAAAAAAAAAAAACAACAACAAAAACCAAGGGCACCTGGGTGGCTCAGTTGGTTGATCATCTCTTGATTTCAATCAACTCAGGTCACGACCCCAGGGTCATGGGATTGAGCACCATGTAGGGCTCTGTGCAGTACACGGAGCCTGCTTAGGATTCTCTCATTCTCTCTCCCTCTCTCTCTCCCCCTCTGCCTCTCTGTCAAATTAAAACCATACAAAACAAAACAAAACCCCAAAACCAACGAGTGTGGCAAGGATAGGAAGGATGTGGAGAAAAGTAGAACCCTTGGGCACTGTTGGTGTGAACGTAAAAGGAATAGCTACTGCGGAAAACGGCATGGCAATTCCTCAAAACATTCAAAATACAATTATCGGGGCACCTGGGTGGTGCATTTGCTTAAGCGTCTGACTCTAGATCTCGGCTCAGGCCATGATCTCACAATTTGTGAGTTTGAGTCCCTCATTGGGCTCTGTGCTGATGATGTGGAACCTGCATGGGATCCTGTCTCTCCTTCTCTCTGCCCCTCCCTGGCTTGTACTCGTGTGCGCATGCTCTAAGTAAACTTAAAAAAATAAAAAATACAAATAGAATTACTGTATGATCCTACAATTCCACTTTTGGGCATATAGACTCAGAAATGAAAGCAGGGTCTCAAAGATATTTGTACACCCATGTTCACAGTGGCTCTACTCACAATAGCTAAGATGTGGAAGCAACTCAAGTGTCCACTGACAGATGAATGGATAGGTAAAATGTGGTGTATGCACACAACAGAGTATCATCCCGCCTTAAAAAGGAAGGAATTCTGATGCCCTGTTACAACAGAGAAACCTTGAGGACGCCATCCTCAGTGAATTACACCGGTCAGAAAAAGACATATACTGTATGATTCTACTTACATGAGACAGCTAGAATAGTTAAGATCATAGACACAGAAAGCATAATGGTAGCTGCCATGATCTGGGGATAGGGAGGAGAGAATGGGAGTTAGTGTTTAATGGGCACAGAGTTTCAGTTCTGCAAGATGAAGAGTTCCGGAGAAGGAGAAGGAAAAGGAAATGTAAATTCTCAAGGCCCATCTCAGTCTGTGCCGTGACAAGTGTCCACGCAGTTCTGACGCACAGTACAATGTGAGAACCCTTGGTCCAATTTCAACTCTCCAACTTTTTAGCTGAGGAAAACAAAGACCCAGAGAGGCGCAAGAACTGGCTGAGCTAGGATTTCAGCCATTTAGTGCTTCCCTCACTATACTTCTGTCCCCTACTGACCAATACCAATCTAGATTATGGCGGGGGCGGGGGGGGGGTGATAGGCAGAACTATGCCCCAAAATGTCAAAGATGTCCAACCTCATTCCCAGAACCTGCCACCTTACATGGCAAAGGGACTTTGTAGAGGTGACTCGGTCAAGGACGCTGGGATGGGCAAGAGTATGCTGGAGTCTCCAGGTGGCCCCAATCTAGTCATGGGCCCACTCAAGCAAAGGAGCCCTCCCAGAGGTAGTGAGAGTTGAGGGTTTTCGGGAGATGCCAACACTGCTGGTTTCAACGATGGAAGAAGGGGCCGTGAGCCAAGAATGGGGGCGGGGGTGGCCTTAGAAGCTGGGTGAGACATGCAAACAAATGCTTCCTTAGAGCCTCGAGGAAGAACAGAGCCCTGCCGGCACCTAGTGTCACCGAGTGTGAGCCTAGTGAGACCTGTGCGGGACCTGAGACCTACAGAACTGTAAGATGACAAGTCTGTGCTTCCAGCCCCCAAGTTTACAGTAATGTGCTACAGCAGGGATAGGAGACTAGGAAGTGGGGATTTCCTGCGAAAATCTCACAAGAAGGAAGTGACTCTTCATTTTCCTTTTACGTTCTTCAACGTAACAGATTTCTCCCTCATGGCAACCCCCACAACTTTCCTCGCTTTTTATTAGACAAATTCTGGCGTCATCAGTGACACTGGACCTGGAAGGGACACTGGCTCTGTCATCAGTGCCCTTGTTTCTGGTTTAAGAAACAGAGGCAAAGTGGCCCGCTGGAGATCACGTAACCAGAAGTACCAGCACTTCAAACTGCAGCCCTTTTTCTTCTGAACCCCAAGCTCGACATTCTTTATACCACATGGCCTTCCAGTCCCCTTCATCCACTCAACTCTCCAACCTTTGAAAAGTACTTCCTACATGCCAGGTGCCAAAGACAGAACAGAAAGGCCTCTCTCTACAGTGTCTTCAGTTTCCACCCCATACCCCAAATCAATACCCAGGCTGATACCATTTCCAATTGGATTTTTATTTGCCTTTTATTTATTTAAAAAAAAAATTTTTTTCTTTTTTTTTCTTTTTTTTTTTCAACGTTTATTTATTTTTGGGACAGAGAGAGACAGAGCATGAACGGGGGAGGGGCAGAGAGAGAGGGAGACACAGAATCGGAAACAGGCTCCAGGCTCTGAGCCATCAGCCCAGAGCCCGACGCGGGGCTCGAACTCACGGACCGCGAGATCGTGACCTGGCTGAAGTCGGACGCTTAACCGACTGCGCCACCCAGGCGCCCCCAAAATTTTTTTTTTTCAACGTTTATTTATTTTTGGGACAGAGAGAGACAGAGCATGATCGGGGGAGGGGCAGAGAGAGAGGGAGACACAGAATCGGAAACAGGCTCCAGGCTCTGAGCCATCAGCCCAGAGCCCGACGCGGGGCTCGAACTCACGGACCGCGAGATCGTGACCTGGCTGAAGTCGGACGCTTAACCGACTGCGCCACCCAGGCGCCCCTATTTGCCTTTTAAAGAAGCTGTTTACACTATCATTCTCCTACAATGCAAATAATACAATAAAGTCACTGCACAGCTAAACGTCCTTTGTTTTGGACTACACTGTTGTTACAAATTTGGGGGTATTCATTCCTAGGGGAGGTTGAGGCCACACAATACTGCTCTCCACACAAGTGAGATACACAGTGGGGCTTCAATCATCATTTCTAAACCAAGGAATGCCTTTTTTTTTTTAATGTTTATTTGTTTTGAGAGAGAGAGAGAGAGGCAGAGAGAGAATCCTAAGCAGGCTCCGTGTTGTCAGTACAGAGCCTGACCTGGGGCTCAATCCCATGAATTGTGAGATCATGACCTAAGCTGAAATCAAGAGTCAGAGACTCAACCGAGAGCCACCCAGGCACCCCAAGTCAAGGTATGTTCTTTTCCTTTCAGTGTTCATTTATCTTTGAGAGACAGTGAGACACAGAATCTGAAGCAGGCTCCAGGCTCTGAGCTGTCAGCACAGAGCCCAAGGAGGGGCTCGAATCCACAAACCATGAGATCCTGACCCGAGCCAAAGTCAAACACTTAACCAATTGAGCCACCCAGGTGCCCCTCAAGGTAGGTTTTCTTTTTTTTTTTTTTAATTTTTTTTCCCCCAACGTTTATTTATTTTTGGGACAGAGAGAGACAGAGCATGAACGGGGGAGGGGCAGAGAGAGAGGGAGACACAGAATCGGAAACAGGCTCCAGGCTCTGAGCCATCAGCCCAGAGCCTGACGCGGGGCTCGAACTCACGGACCGCGAGATCGTGACCTGGCTGAAGTCGGACGCTTAACCGACTGCACCACCCAGGCGCCCCAAAGGTAGGTTTTCAAACAAACAACAGCTCAATCTTCCCAACAGCAACATTTTCATTTATTATTGAAGAGAATGGGGTGCCTGGGTGGCTCAGTCGGTTGAGGGTCCGACTTCGGCTTGTGTCATGACCTCACGGTTTGTGAGTTTGAGCCCCGTGTCGGGCTCTTGTGCTGACAGCTCGGAGCCTGGAGCCTGCTTTGGAATCTGTGTCTCCCTCCCTCTCTGTTCCTCCCCTGCTCATGCACTGTCTCTGTCTCGCAACAATAAATAAACATTTAGAAAATATGTTTATTATTGAAGGGAATAAAGGTTATTTTTAAGCAACTCTTGTCATTTCTGATGTTGTTATCTTGGCAAATGGATTGTAAAATGTATCCTTAGTTTTGGGGCACACTTCAACAACAGAAAGTGGCCAAACACCCACCCCGACCCTTTCACCAGCCCTTCTCGCTGTCCCAGAGGCAGGGCTCACTGACTGGAGGTGGCAAACTGCAGGAGCTGAATCGCTTAAGAGCGGTTTAATCCGTATCTGCCGGGGCTCTGAGGAAAAGTTTTGCGTGCCTCTTCATTCACAGAAAGCCTCTTTCCTGGGAGATGTCACGGCGACCTGAATAATCGCTCTGTTTAATGAGCATCTCGAAGCAGCCTCAGAGCACCGAAGCATTTGGGTCAGAGTATTATTAGTGTTGGTGATAACGGGTCCCGTTCAAGGTTTGAAGATCACACGTGCCGCCTCTACCGTGCCCGAGATGGCTTTTATCTGCACGCGCTTTTGTGCGTGCTCACGTTATTTACCCACTCCTCTTTGTCCACCTCCCCTCAACCGTGAGACTCACTCTTGTGTCCCCAGGACAGCACGCCGCAGGAACCGTGAATATGCGCTGGCGGAGTGAGCGCGAGGGCTGACGAACTCCAGAGCTTGAGAAAAATGAATGAGGCTACTCTTCGAGAGGAGTTAAACAGCTGATGCTGGTAGCGCTTGGAGAATGTGGAGCAAGGTGTGTGCTCCTTCTTGGCTACCGGCAGGAGCTTTTTTCCCCCCTCTTTTAATTATGCCTTCTAGATCTAGGACAGAAGCCTCTGCTGCCGGAGCAATCTACTCTAGCTACGTGGCAGCGACATGGCTGATACACAAGGAGCTGCCCTTTAAGGCCCTCAAAGCATCTTTCTTTGACGCAACTCTGCATCCTATCAATTTTCTTTCAAGAGCACTTCAAGGTGTCGGCCGAAGCAATCCATATAAAACCTTATATGTTTTGGGTCCTTGCTTCCTCAGAGCTAGATAATCTCCTTATGTTCCCTCACGAAAGCTCATGAGACCAGCTAGAGCATTTTCCTGCTGCTCGCCATTCTCAGACTCCAGAGACGGGCTTGGCGACAGCCTCTGGGACCCACACCATGGCCCAGAGCGCCACCAAGGCTTCAAAGCCAACCTTGGAGGGCCAGGGAGATGCCCAGGTCTTTTCCAGCTCTACAAGACACGCAGCACACGGGCTTGAAAGGTGTGCTTGTGTCCCACAGCTGTTCTAGCAAATGCATCAATTTTAGTAACTGAATCCATTAAATACACCTCTCAGTAAATTGGGACGACACCACTGTAAATGCCAGTCGGTCACATTAGCAGCACTCACTGGCTAAAGGGTGTGTGTACCTGAAAACAAAGTGTCAGGTTTGACCAGCTTTTCAGAAAACATGCGGACAGCCCAATGTCACTATCATCCAGGTGTGGAGCCGTGCAAGGGCCGGTGGAAAAAGAACCTGAGGGTGTCAGCTCTTGTACCAAAGCCAAAGTCAGCACACCAATTTTATCATCTGTAAGATGGGGATAACAGTATTTGCTTTAACTTCCTCATAAAGTTCTTATGTGAAGTAACTGTGAAATGTCTTATAAGTTAGTTATGTAATTACTAGGACTTATAACAACATGGAAAACACACCTTCATCTATAACGTGTCATATTTTTGACAGTTACTGATGTCAAAATTAGACCCACCACAAACCAAGTAGAGTCTATTAAGACAAACTAAGTCAAACAATTATTTTTTGAAACACTTCCCTTGCGAATCCTGCCTGAAACACGCCGACCCTAGGTGGTCCTGAACACCCGCCACACAGTCGTACTGCCGCTTCGGGGGGTGTGTATGGTCAGCTTTTCTCTATAAATAATGGCAATTAGTTGTGGTGTTTTGTGCAGCACTTTCGCGATGGAAGGTACTAAGTAAACAAGGAGGAATAAAACCACACACAATCAAGTACAAATTAAACACTTGCAGGAGATCAAGAGCATCTTAACGTACCCAAAGCAGACACACTGAGCACAACCAGACCGAGGAAAAGTGCCCTGCAGGCTGGTCCCCTGCATCTGCAGATACTTACACCTTCCTGTTACGTGGACAGCAGGCCCAGGCTGCCTCTGCCAGCATCACGAGCCGCACGCTCCTAGCCACAGTTCTCCCAGCTCCCCCCCACCCTTGTTATGCAGCCCCACTCACTCGCGGTGGAATGATCTGGAATAATTTCTCCTGCTGCTTCTGGGTGTCCTGCCACAAGGGGCTGAGGGCCCGCAGGTGGGAATGCTCCTCCCAACACTTCTAGAGCCTAACGGCTCATCTCTGTCCCCTGGGAGAGTCATCTGCTTCCCACCAAAACCAAGAGAAGAAACATACACACGCACAATCTTCCTTAATCTGATCATTATCTTTCAGGTATAAAAATAATCTAGAAGTTAAAATGATACTTTTAGACACCCCCCCCCCTCCCATGTCCCAATCAAAAAGTGGTTCTGCTGCTGGCCCTGAAATTATTAGTTTCTTTGGGAAAGCTTCTCAAACGACACGATAAACCTATAGTAATAAGGGTCTCTGTGGCCGAGTAGGGGTTGAGGGGTGGGTGGTTCTGGAGGTGGAGCAAAACACAAGACAGCATGATCAAGGTCAAAGTCAACATGCAGCTGTTCTAGCAGTCTCCTAGTTACATCCCTGATCCACGAGGACAGTCTGTTCCCTGCATCCCCTTCCTACTGTCTTTGTACTCACAGATGGATTTACAGTAAAGTTATGCTGCTTTGAATGAGGCCAGAGGGCTTGGGATTAAAGGACTCTTTTCTCTTCATTAACAGTGTCCTTCCTTGTCTTTCTGCACTTCATCTGCCAAACAGAGGAAGCCAGGATTTAGCTACAACCTTGAGCACACGAACAATATATTTAGAGTACACATGCCTTTATACAACAGATATGGTGATTTTACCATTCAGCAAACAAATAAGAAAAGATTAGGTGTAAGATGCAGCCGGGCAAGGGTGTCTTTTCTCTAGAAGACTCTATCACATATACCTTTTTGGTCGTTGTTGTTTTATACATCTAGATTTTCACATGGCAGTGTGCCGAAGCAAGGTACACCTGTTTCCCTCTGTCAGACGGGAAGGGAAGTATTGGCTGACAGGTGAAAGTCAGGCTGGTGCTTCTTTACAGAATCACGGAATGCAAGTTATTCTACTGAATATGATGAAAGGATTTTGACTTCCTGATGAGCTCTTCTTGGGACTTTTAATTTGCCTCATTACCGTGTCCATTCTGAGTCAACGGCACAAAACTGCGAAGTCCAGAAACTAGGAACACGGGTTGGAGGAAAGTGAGTAGGAACTGGATCCCTTGGTCCCTAGGGGCTGCTTACTCCTTACCTTCCCTGGAAGGTACCTCACAGGTGTGGTCAAGGGGCCTTGGATCCTCAGGGGACTTCGCTTTGATACTTAAGTTTGCTTAAATGGTGTCAACTTCAGAAATGTAAAAATCCTTCCTTTTTTATTATTCATTCAACACATTTTTATTACATGCCTATGGGCAAGGCAAAGAGGCCCCCAAACTGAGGACCCAAAGTCAGGTAGTGTCGGCCCTCAGGAAACTTCCAGAAGAACTGGGATGTGTTACGATGTGAATAGGACTCTCCAGCTTAGAGGCAGGATGCCCACCTGGTTAAGGTCGGGAACGCACTCCTGAGGGGGTGTTGCCTGAGCAGTCTAGCTGTGAAGGAGGAGCAGGAGCTACTGGGGCAAAGAAGGCAGGGAAGGCGTCCACCACAGGGGGAACAAACAGGAACAAGCAGTCAGGGTGTGGAAGGTGCATGTGGTGGAACAGGATTCTGAAGGGGTGGAGCCAGATGAGCAGGAACGTGGGGCCAACGTCACTGCCAGGTTAGGGATATCATGGAAGTTTGTGTGGGAGGGTGAGGAAATGCATACAAGAGGCTGCACTTAGAGACACTGAAGATAAACCGGTAGGACTTGGTGACAAGCTATAGCCAGAAGTCTGTGAGTCGTGTCTCGGGAGCCCTGGTGCGTGGCGGTGCCTTCGCTTGGTGCACGAAGTGGAAGGGGAGCCCTTCGGGCATCAGCACAGCAAGATTCTGATGAGCAGAGGACTCTCAGAGCCCCAGCTCTACAAGTGACTTACCTTCAAAACATTCCGTTTACAGAGTAGAATGTTTTGGACCTAGAACAAAATCTTGACTGGAATAACCAGGAATGGGTTTAATTTCAAATGACATTTTCTGGGGTAACTGAAGATAAAGCTAGAAACCCTTTCCGGAACACATTACACTATTTTGAATTAAATTCATAATCTCTACTGCCTCAGAGTGATGATTCCATTATTAGGAATATTCTTGTAAGATACTAGGTAAAGACTAGGCATTATCAAAGTGACCCCAAGATAGAACTTAAAAACTTGCTTCTAAAAATGAATCTCAGGGCACCTGGGTGGCTCAGTCAGTTAAGCGTCTGACTTGGGCTCAGGTCATGATCTCACAGCTCATGGGTTCGAGCCCTGCGTCGGGCTCTCCATTGACAGTTCAGAGCCTGGAGCCTGCTTCAGATTCTCTGTCTCCCTCTCTCTCACTGTACCTCTGGGACCTGTGCTCTCTCTCAAAAATAAATAAATAATCATAAAAAAAAAAAAAAAAGAAGAACATGTAATAGAAAACATTACAAAAAAGTAAATCTCTGCTGGGAAGCTTTTTTTTTTTTTTTTTTTTTTTTAATCATTTTCTTGTTTATTTTAAAGTGGAGGGGAGAAAAAGAATGCAGTGAAAGACATGTTCCAGTTAGTTAGCTGACATCTCCTATATTTGCCTTCCTTGCATTCAGTGGGGAATCTTGGTTCCTGCCTCAAATACTGGCGTCTAAAAAGAGATGAAAACATGAAATGAGAAAAAAGGAGAGAAAGCCAGGTTGGAAAAAGACCTTCCTTGAGAAAGGAAACCAACCCCTGGCCCTGCCTCTCACCAGCCAGATGAGCATGGCCCAGTTAATCTATTTAAACCTCGATTCTCTCAACAGTAAATCGGGGATAAAATCCCACTGGGAAAAAAGGAAGGAGGTGGAGAATCTTTTAAGAAAACTGGTGAATGAGGTGGGGGGTGGGGGCGTCTGGGTGGCTCAGTCGGTTAAGTGTCTGACTCTTGGTTTCAGCTCAGGTCATGATCATGCAGCTTGTGGAATTGAGCCCCACATCGGCTCCATGCTGACAGCATGGAGCCTGCTACGGATTCTGTCTCTCTATGCCCCTCCCCCACTCGTTCGTTTTCTCTCTCTCTCTCTCTCTCTCTCTCTCTCTCTCCCTCTCAAAATAAATAAATAAACTTAAAAAAAAAAGAAAGAAAACTGATGAGAGGGAAAAAAACTCAAACCGTATAAAACTCTAAATGTGTTTGACAATGAGGGAAGAGTGTTTTGTAAATGACATGTAAGGTATTCCTAAGACACCCTGCATAAAAACAGAAGGAAAAAGTTCCAGCAGTGATCCCAAAGGGAATGGACAGCTATTCCAGAACAACCAGAGCCCCCCCTGGGCTTATCTGCAAGGCCACGGGAAGCTGGAGATGGACAGCAGCACAGACTTCCAGGAAGATCTGGCTTTTAAAACAATCCACCACTGGGGCGCCCGGGTGGCTCAGTCGGTTAAGCGTCTGACTTCAGCTCAGGTCATGATCTCGTGGTCTGTGGGCCCCAGCCCCGTGTCAGGCTCTGTGCTGACAGCTTGGAGCCTGGAGCCTGGAGCCTGGAGCCTGCTTCGGATTCTGTGTCTCCCTCTCTCTGCCCCTCCCCTGCTCATGCCTCTGTCTCTCTCTCTTTCTCTCAAAAGTAAATAAACATTAAAAAATTTTTTTTGACACAATCCACCACTAGCAATTAAACACAGCTATTACTACTTATGTGCGCTTGTTTTGAATATTTATCTTTTCACTGGAACATTTTTAACAGATCAGGAACAGTATTTACCCCCTCTCAATTATATGTCTTCATATAAACACTTTACTGATGACAGTGGTCTCTGAACACATACAGGTCCTAGTAACCATTTCTACCAAGGTGCCCGCAAAGCTGAAACAGTTTATAATGATCACGTATGGAATGAACTTCAACAGTTGATGAGGTGGGGCGCAGATACTGACTACCTGTTGTGGGTTTTAAATGTTCTAGAATTCCCTCTCCTGGACTTAGAGTCTTCGGGTTCAGCAATAATAAAGGTATAAAGGCAAGGCAAAGCAATATAAAGCAATTTCCCTAACAAAATGCATCCACTTGCCAAATGTAAGTTAAAACCAATCTCTATCCCCCCACTTTCTGGAATATTAAACTGTTAAAAAACTGTTAGCTTAATCGTTTTTCTTTTGCACAAAACATACAGTTATGTTAATATACATTCTTCATAACTCCACCTATCAAAATCTCCACACAGGTTTTGCTAAGGATGATGTTTCTTTAGGCTAACCAGACCTTGGTTTTCTCCAGTTTGTAATTTTATCCTACACGTAGTTTACATTTTAGCTTACCTACAAGTACATACACTCCATTAAAATAATTCTAATCAGAGGGCATCTTTTATAGCTGGGGAAGAAAGCTGTGGCTTTGATAAAACGTTACACATTTTGTTGAGGGGGATTTTTAAATATTACAAATGAAAGAGATTTGTGCCCTTTAGGAAGTTAGAAAGGAGGGGCTTGGGTCAGGGAGGTTTTTTAAAGCAGTAATTAGCATGTTTGCTCCCAGTGGCAGCTGAGAACCTGAGAAAAGCCTGCACCCAGCAGGAGCAGGAGGCCCGGCAGCCCAGGGAGAAGAAAGAGAATAGCCTTTTCTTGAAGTATAGAGATAAATGCTTATGGACAGAGTTGAAAACATTGAACTTAAAGTTGCACAAGACTACTTACTAGCGTAATTTTATTTTCCCCTTTGCTCAAACGGTGGATTGGATTTAAGGAGTAATAATTACCTTTTGTGTTTAGCAAGGCATCTTTTTAAAGAAACTGCCTGCCAGGAAAGGGACTCTGTATAATCCTCCTCCTCTCCACGGCTCATCCCAGGAGTTGAGTCTATGCTTCCAGAAAACCAATTACAGGGAGCCGCTCATTCACAAGATGCTCGCATCTAACTGTTGACGATTTCGGTAACAGAAATGACAAACGTGCTGCCACCACAGGCCTCCTTTAACGGGACTCTGAATCTGCACAGTCTACACGGGAGCTTCAATCTGCAAAGTTCCCAACCCTTGGAGGCCTTCTTCCGTATTTTTACTGCCTCTTTTCCCACTTGGCTTGTTTTATCCTTTCCTGCCGGATCCGCCTCCACCTCACCATCCCTCTCACCCACGCATCTGTCTTGTCTGCAAAGCCACCCCACTTCCGCAGTGGCTGGTTCCTCAAGGGCAAGGCCAGCCTGAAAATGGACAGAGGAGGCACCTTCATCCAGAAAAAAGGCAGAAAGGAACCTGAGAAAACTAGGATGTCTTGGGTGTATTTAAACTAGTGCCAGTGTAACTCTCCACAGGGCTGCTGGTCCCCGCACCCTAGAGCCAGGTGCCAGATCCCAACAACCCTCTCTGAGGGCTTTATGGGGCCACTTAATGAAGCGACAATGTGTGAGACACCTCACTTCAGGTCCAAAGCCTCATGCCCTCCTTCCCAGAAACCTTGCACTGGAAGGAAAAATTGGTACGAACCCGGCATGGAAACTGTAACCAAAACTGGTTGACTGGCTCATGATCTAGCTTTTGTGAACTAGCTCAAACACACGGAGTGTTCAGAGTTGATTTTGGCCCGTCACCTGAAGCATGTGTTAACAATACAGACTATGGCCACGGCCCAGAAGGACTGAAGGTGCACCATCATCCCAGGTGTTTCTAATCCCCAAGAAAGTTTAAGAACTATTGGCTCAGTCCATCTTCATGGATATGTATGTATATTTTCTTCCTGATTTTCTACTTTAGAAGCTTAATCCCAGAATGGAAGATACTCAGCAAAAGGCCAATCTTAACTTCAACAGACGAAGAAAATGGAAACTTAGATGTAATATGACTAAGATTAGAAATATTGACTAAATTCAACAATTACCTCTTCCACCTCCAAGCTTTATTTTTTTTTAATTCTGTTTTTAACGTTTATTTTATTTTGAGAGAGACAGAGAGAGCATGCAGGTGAGGGGAAGAGGGAGAGGAGAGAGAGAGAATCCTAAGCAGGCTTCATGCTGTCAGCACAGAGCCTGATACGGGGCTCGATCTCATGAACTGTAAGATCGGAGTCAAAACCAAGAGTCAGACACTTAACTGACTTGGCCACCCAGGTGCCCCCACCTCCAATTTTTAAATGACAATTGACTGTTATGGCCAATCTCATTTTATTCCTTAAAACAACCTGATAGGGTGGTCCCGTTATTATCTCCGTTTTTACTGGGTAAAAAATTAGGTGGGGAGAGGCTAAATGACTTGTCTACCATTACAATTTTGCAAGCAGCCAATCCTTATGAATAATTCAAGAATAAAATGAGACCTACAAGAGTCTGTAATCATTACCCCTTGCCAACAATCTCTTCTGGTGTCTTCAAAGACCTTCTGTTGGATAAATGCAAGAGTCCCTTTTTCTCTGGGCAGCCTGGTCAGTGCACAGTGGTTATGTGATAAAAAGGTGGCTCCATCACGTGGGTTCTCTTTCGTGAGTAAGATTACAAGGGCAACAAATACACGATGGCGTTGGCAAAATTACTGAAACCGTTTGAAAATATATCAATGACTACGGCGCTTCAGAATTCCCAAGTCAAATTAAAGAGCTAAAGGCAACAATTGGTATTTGCTCGTGGTCTCAGAGCCTTTGAGGGCCCAAGGGGTGGGTGTGTGGGTGTGTGTGTGTGTGTGCACGCGCACGTGTGTATCATTTCCTGGGGTTCCCTAGAGTTAATCTGGAAGCTAATTCTGAATGTGATCTTCTAAAACTCACCAACAAAATCTTGTTGACATATTCACAGTAAATGGAATTCTCTTTTTTCCAAAGGAGGGGGAAGGATGCGTCTGGGAGAATGGAATTTCCTTGCTGGAGAGATTAATACCCCTGGAAGTGATTCACTTTACCGAAGAAAGGTGTCTAAGTCCCTGTAAAGCCTAGCCCTGCCAGGAGGCAAAGCTGAAGCAACAGCAGTTTACAAAGACACCCACCACAACCCTATAGCCACCTTGCACAGTGCTTCTCCATCTCTACCGTGGGTGCTCAGTAC
The DNA here is from genome assembly GCF_022837055.1 of Prionailurus viverrinus. Taxonomy (NCBI): domain Eukaryota; kingdom Metazoa; phylum Chordata; class Mammalia; order Carnivora; family Felidae; genus Prionailurus; species Prionailurus viverrinus. The sequence continues at coordinate 132,659,675 of NC_062567.1, forward strand.
ACAACCCTGGTCTGACATGTCACAGTGGAGAGAAAGTCTCTTGGACAGTACCTGGCCCACAGTGAGTGTGCTAACTACTAATGACCATTTATGACCACCTGTGACGGATAAGGGGCAGGAGCACGTGGAGAGAGCCAGGTGAAGGGGTTGCTCGAAGTAGAGAACGAAGAGTGGTCCTGGTGGACTGTGGGTGTCAGAGGGCATGGGAGCAGGGCTTGGGAAAGCAGGGAGGTGTGGCTCTTAATATGTGCCTATTTCTCCCTCCACTCACTCTTCAAATCCCCCAAGTCACTCTGACCTATTGGCAAGAGCCTTCCTGACTCAAGTTACGTGGGGCTTCTTGGTGCCTGCACAGACCCCACGCTCTCACTGCACTTTTCATAAGTGCTGATCTAAGCGAAGCTAGAGCTGCTCTTAGCCACAAGAAACCATCCATCAAAAGTCCTTAGTTCTGAAAGGGTCGTACTTCCCTCGGATGGCTAAGAGGCACCTCAGACTCACCATGAACATAGTACACCTTTTGATTTCCCCACCAAACCGGTTCCTCCTCCAGGCTTTCCAGCGTCAAGAAACGGCATCGTGTCTGCCCCATTGTTCTGTGCCAGTCCTGCTCACACAGGCCACAGGAATTAGCTCCCGCCCACCTCTCCAACTTCATTACCCTCTCTCTGTATCCAGTACTGCCTCACCATACTGCCTTTTCTGTTTCTCAAATCCACCAAGCTCGGTTTCCCCCTACGGCCTCTGTATGCTCTGTCTACCGTGCCCTCTGATCTCATTATATAATGAGTGGCTCATTATACCACTCCCACCTCAGCCCGTCAGGGAAATTTACCTGGACCCCCAATCTGAAGCAGCTACCCAGTCACTGTCTATAACATCATCTCATTTTAACTATGTGCACTGATTTGTTCCTGGCACAGAACAGATGCCAACTAATACTGGCTGAATGGACAAGTGTAAGGTGCCAGTAAACGGGGGCTGGAAGCCTGCAGGGCATGGCTATGCTTGGGGTTTAGAAACATCGCTGCAGCGTAGGAGGCCTGGGTGGCTCAGCTGGTTAAGCATCCGACTCTTAATTTTGGCTCAGGTCATGCATGATCTTACACTTCACTGAGTTCAAGCCCCATGACTCTTGGTTTGGGCTCAGGTCATATTCTCACAGTTTGTGAGTTCAAGCCCTGCGTCGGGCTCTGTGTTGCACTGACGGTGCAGAGCCTGCTTAGGATTCTCTCTCCGTCCCTCCTCCCCTACTCTCTCTCTCTCTCTCTCAAAAATAAACAAACATTTAAAAACATAAGATAAAGTAAGTACTTTAAATGGCATCCAAAGGCCCACCTCCTACCACCAAACATCTGTTGCTCGTTACAGGTCTCTTAGGACAGCCAGCTAGACACAGGTTCACCCTGCCCCGATCAGCCATGTGTCAGGCACTATGGTCGGTTCAGGCAGGAAAAGTCATGATACATGGTGCTGAGTGGCACAACAGGTATGACGGGAGTGCTGGGGACTTGCTGCCTGGAGGACCAGGTGACAGGTGAGCTGGTTTTTTAAATGTGCTTTTCAAGAACAACAACAGTGGATTAAAATGCCCAGGCCTGCTGGGAGGTGCAAAGTCTCATGTCTGCAAACACAAACAGTGTTTTTGAGGGGCTGCTTTTTCAAAGCACTAATATATTTTGATTTCTTCCAGAGGGAACTCTACCTAGAAAGAAGCAAAGAGAACCAACTGGCCGACTATCCTACTGCTTAACGAACTATCATCCCACCAACTCAGCTTTTTTCAACAACAGCAGCAAACACAACTTACAAGCACACCAAAGGCCTACACCTGACATCCGGCTCAACCAAGATTTAAACTTCACAGAGACAGTTTTCCAAGCCTGGAGCCACCTGGCATCTCTGTGGAGCCAGTTACCATGAGTACGCCTGCGAGTGAAATGAACAAAGACGTTTTACTAGAAACTCTTCCACAGGCTGTGCAGTGAAACACGTAAGAAATGAAATGCCTCCAAAACCGATGTCACTGCAGCTGGGTCCCTCTCCCATCCTGAAGTTTGTTCTTTCAGACGGAAACGCGACGTTGTGTTGACCTTGGTCTCACGCATCTGCTTGTGTGGCAGTTCTTCAGTTCTATTCTCTTAAGGCACATTTGACAGCAGTCTGCTGGCAACATATTCAAATTAAGTGTCAGCTCATAAGCACTGCGGCCAAAATCACCCCACCGTACCTGGCTTACTGGGACAGGGTCATCCAGGGCTGACTTTCCTCTTCAGCTTAATTCTACCCAATAAGCTTACTGATAGGGACATACCTCCACTAAAAGGACACGTGAGGACACTTTCCAGGCCGGACACCAGCTCACAGTACTTGCTTCCTTTAAAACTACCTCGACGCCAAAGCTTCTAGGAATAGTTTAGTGTCCACCAACGAAGCTGCCTGATCTCCAACGAAGTTAATTGTACCAACAGTCCTCGGTCACCGTCCTATTTATAGATGAGAAAACTTTATCTAGGTGCTCTCCTAAATGCCTCCTTTAGGTGGCCCTCCTGAAGAAAGGGTTTCCATGGGTCCCCATTTCCCAGGTAACTGAAGTTATTCAGACTGGGGAAATGATGCACACAAAAATGACAAAGTGAGGAGAAACATTAAAATTAATAGGGGACGACTGCAATATCACTAATCCAAGAAATAAAATTTAAAGGAAAAAATTAAAAATTTAAAAATACCCAATGTTGTTTGCCTCATAGTAAAATGTGGGCTCTCCTGTATCTGTGGATGATCATAGCTCAATACGATCCTTTTTGGTTAAACCGCAAGATAATGCCTAGCAAAACGCTTAAAATATTCACACTTTTTGACTTAGCAGCTTAACATCTGGAGGTTTTCCCTCACATAAAACTCCACGAATAGAAATGTTTACCGCCGCATAAGAAATAGTAAATAAACTGGAATCCTCAATGTCTAACAGTGCAGGAATACTTGGCTAAATTACATTTATACACGTATTAAAACAAAATACCCTAAGTTACTATGCAAGCTAAAATTACAAAATTAAGTGAAAAAAGCAACACAGCTTTGTATCTGTAGTTAATGGCAGAGCCTCTCTGGGTCTGGATCCTGGGCTCAGTTTTGCCCAGGAGCGCAAGGAGGCCCACCTCGGAGGGCTGCTGTGAGGTTTAAATGTGATAATTCACGCACAGCGCTTGGAAAGCACTCCATCCATGTCCACAATTGTTACTACACTATTATTATATCTAGTAAAACAAGCGCATGGACAAAATCTGGAAAAGAGGCAAATCTACTGGGTTGTCAGGATTTTGCCTTTCTTTTACCTACTGTTCCATTAGTTTTACGGTATGAATAACACCGTTACTATTTACGCTTATGTAGAGAACATGTAATTCTGTCATAGAAGGTAGTTTGCCCTTTTATGACTCGGGAGTTAAGACGGAGCTTCCAGCCTGTGGACGCACCCAGCGCCCCCCGTAGAGCTCGCGTGGCCAGTCTGCTAAACCTGTTCTTCTTTAGTCCTTTCTCGGCTTTCCTGTTGCTTCCTCAATTTAGTCCTTTCTTGGCTTTCCTGTTGCTTCCTGTGAGTGGAACTTCTCAGACCCTCCAAAAATAAGTGTCCGTGCATAGTGACAACCTGAACCTCAGAACCCATGTGACCTCACAGTAAAGTGCATGCACTTTGTCTCATCTCAGTTCAGCACATACAGGCCTTCAGCTACACCCTGGAACTCTGAGAAAATGGGGTGTGACACTGTGCACAACAGAGTCTTTTCCAGGCCCCCAAAAGTAATGTTTCATATCAGCTCTTTCTCACTATAATTAAATGCAATTTGGTATTCCACTGTGTTGTCAATAATGTCAATGTCTTGGAAAATTATTAGAAAGCCAAAAATAGGGGCGCCTGGGTGGCACAGTCGGTTAAGCGGCCGACTTCAGCCAGGTCACGATCTCGCGGTCCGGGAGTTCGAGCCCCGCGTCGGGCTCTGGGCTGATGGCTCAGAGCCTGGAGCCTGTTTCCGATTCTGTGTCTCCCTCTCTCTCTGCCCCTCCCCCGTTCATGCTCTGTCTCTCTCTGTCCCAAAAATAAATAAACGTTGAAAAAAAAAAAAGCGCCAAAAATAGTAAATTACCTCTTCTGTGCCCCCTCCCACCCCCAATCATATTGTAGCAATAATTAAAATGATAGCTTAATTTCTTTGATGGCTTTTCAGAGAATTCTCTATGAAGGATTTTTTTTTTTTTTTGAATGACACAGATCTCATGATTTCCTATTTCTTCCCACTTTCTTGCAACGTGGATTAAGTTTACTGGTTTTACACATATCCAAAAAGCTAAATAAAAACCAGCCAGTCCTTAGGAGAAAGTACCGTCCTGGAGACCCGGAGCACGGTCGCCCCGAACACGCAGACTTGGTTGAGCTTTCACGCCTAGTGTTCCCTCCTGCCCACAACACGTTAGCTACCAAACGAGGGTCTCCCTTCTCTTCCTCATCCCCTCTTTGCTGCTACTGGGGTCTTACCCACCCCATGGGGGAAGGCTTGGATGGGAAGCCTCAGCATCATTCCTCACTTTCCTTTACCTGCCACACCTAGTTGGTTTTGGATTCTATTGACTTTAACTTCCAAAGTGATCGTCGTTATCTATCCACTCCTTCCGATTCCCTTCTCTGCCACTTCTTCGGCCCGTGTCATCTCCATGTAGACTAATGCCACAGCCCTTCAACCAGAGACCTGCCTCTTCATCTCTCCCTGCGTCTCTCCTGAGTTGCCCTCATAAGACCAAACCCAATCGTGTGATGTTACACACTCAGAAACTGCTAGTGGTTTCGCACTGCCCTTAAGTTACAGGCTCAATCCTCAGACTACAGTACAGCCCTCTGCAGTCTTCATATACTATACGCATTACCTTTTGGGCGGGGGGGCGGGTGGTGGAATGTGATGGTTCTGATCATTCTGTGAATTCTTTATTATTCTGGATCTCTGGGTGCTGACCCATCAAAAATGTTTATTTAAAAAATAATTTTAAGGGTGCCCGGGTGGCTCAGTCGGTTGAGCATCTGACTTCGGCTCAGGTCATGATCTCACGGTTCGTGGGTTCGAGCCCCGCGTCGGGCTCTGTGCTGACAGCTCAGGGCCTGGATCCTGCTTCGGATTCTGTGTCTCCCTCTCTCTCTCTGCCCCTCCCCCACTCGCACTCTCTGTCTCTCAAAAATAAATTAAAAACTGTTAAAAAATTAAAAAAAAATAACTTTACTACTGGGTAGACTCTTTACTTTGGCCTTAGGTAATCACTATCGAAAAATTACCAACTCACAAAAAAGAACGTTAATGCTCTTATTTAATGTACAAGGCAGATTTTATTCCCTTCGTTCCATCTCCTCTCCTTTGAATAATCTAATTCCTGAGAACGTCCGCGTGGGCTGCTGCCATATCAGAAGACACTAACCAATACTGCACCTGAAATGCCACACACCCTGCTCTCCCCAAACAAGAGTGAAAATGAAAAGAAAATGGTTGTTTCACATGCAGGGCAGCCTCCCTTCCTGGAAGAAGCACTGACGGCCCACGGACTACAGCTCCCGGGGTGAGCTCACAGGGACGCATCTTCACGAGAGGACGAGAACGCCACTCTAGGGCAGACACTGGCCCACAGCCTCGCCAAACATTACTCCGTGCACCTTCCAAAGAGTCACTCGTGCTCCTGACAACCGTCTTCACAGCAGGCACTATCAGTCTCCACGTTTTATAGATGAAGAAGGTGAAGCACACGAGCTAAGTAAGTGCCTTGAGCAAGTGACTAGCTGGGAAATGCCAAGTCCTGGATTCACACGAGGCAACAGGACTCCAGGGCTCTCACGGGACCGCCACCGCCCCGGCCGCTGAGCAGAACGGCAAAGGCACGAAGGCGAGGAGGATCTCTGAGGGTACCATTAGGCTGACTGGATTTTCCCTTATCAGCCTTCTTTTCAATAGGAAGATGGGAAGACACCGGCCTGCAGCTGGAGGCCTTCAGGTCCTACAAAACTGGCCTTGGCCTGGGGCAAGGGGTGGAGGACAGTATGGAATGAAGGAAGCCCCACGTCCTGGAAAATCCAAGCTCTCGTGCGGGGAACCGTGTGGCACGATGCGTGAATCACATAACCCTTCCTGACAGAGGCCGGGAGCCCTCCTGCCAAGAGCCGTTTCCCATACACCAGTGTGGGACCTGGGGCCAAGGCTCCCCGACGCTGAGGAGGGAGTGAGGGGCGCTTCCAGCGTTCAAACCTCAGAGCTGTACCGGTTTTCTAGAGGGACCCAGACAGCTGCCGACGTGAAACGAATGCCTACTTCTGCGTGCTATCTCATCACCTTAGCTCTTTTAACACATCAGCAGTAACCAGTTCAACGGCTCAGGGATGACTTGTTTGGCCTAGTATGGAGTAACCTGTCGATATTCTTGTTTATGGTCCTTTCCCTTTGGCATTTAGTCTATTCCTTATAGCTTTTATTTTATAATCAGGTGTAAAGTTTCTCTCATTATCCCTCCACCTCTAAAAGAAACAGATTTTAGGAAAATTCTTTCAATTTGTCACAATGTATTCTGTAACACAATATAAGCAACAAAATTCAAAACTGCGAATTTCATGATACTCCTTAGAATTTAGAAAAACCAAATCCTGAAAGTTAACCTTTCTCTGGAGGTTAGTGTCAAGGTCATCACAGTTCGTGTTGAGAAAAACAGGTAATAAGATAATCACACAACTCTGTTATCTGCTGAAAGTCACAGGAATAGAGAGATGCATGAACCCCGGTGCCTGAATGGGTGATACAGACAGGCTGGGACAGAGGTGTGATTTGTGGCAACAATGATGAAGTGACAGCCAGAGAGAGGGGACCAGAGAGGAAGACAGTGTAAGGAAGCCAGGGCGTGGGGGGGTGGGGGTGGGGGTGGGGAGGGGGGGTCCAGGGGAGGGACCGTCACCGGGGGGCATGTGTGTACAGTGAGTCAAGAGCAGAGACCAGGAGCCTAGTGGGAAACCTTCAGCAGGACCTGGGCAGCCTCCTTGGGTGGGTGACAGTCCATTACTCACTCAGGGAACACAAACGGAAATTCAGGGAGCATAGGACAACGCCTTTATTTCACACATAACCAGAGAGGCAAACTGACCTGTTTTTGATCATTTAACATGCAGTTACGTTTTCATAATGTAATAGATATATTAATACTTTTACACTTGTGAAATTATGTTTTTTGTCACAATTTAAAAATTAAGGAGAATATTAGCCTGTTAGAGATGGTGGAAGGATCTATTTAAAGTTGTATTAAAAATAAGCTTTAGGGGCGCCTGGCTGGCTCAGTCAGAAGAGCATTCAGCTCTTGATCTTGGGGTCATGAGTTCGAGCCACACGCTGGGTGTAGAGATTACTTAGGTAAAACTTAAAAAAGAAAAAACAAAACTTTAAATGGAATCTTTAATACATTGATTAAAAAAAAAATATTAACCCCAATCTAGTTAACACACACTGTGGGGTAAAACCTTTTTAAATTCCCATGGAGGTTGTTAAGAATCTGTTTGGAAGGGGAGTGGTCAGCCGGGGCGGGGGGGGGGGGGGGGGGTGGAGGGGAAAGGAGGGAACAAGCAGGCCAGCTCTTCCCCAGAGCAGGGCACACCAGGGATGCCTGTCTGCTGCCACAACCCTGAACCCTGAAGGCCTTCACGTTCTAAAAGTATCAAACATGGTTTCTGTACACCGAGTTATGCGTATGTCTGTTTCGAGGCAACTGCCTCTGTCACAACATCGTGTCCGATCAGAGGTCACTGTGGGCTCACATATACAATCAGACCAAGGTAAATAAACAGAGGTAAGAGTCAGACAAAACCAGAGGACTGTGCAGAAATGAACGGATTAAGTCCCACACTCAGAAAAAGAAGGAGAGCAAAGGCCATCTGCTTGAACAGGAATGTTCTAGTTTTCAGCAGTTTTCACAGTGTGACACTTACAGGGAGGGAACTGCTGTCTCTCGAGGACTTCATATTATTTTGTTATAATATTATGCTTGTCAAAACACCTGATAAATGCATAGGCCAAAATGGATCTCTAATGAAATATATGTGGCCTTATCTCAACATGATAGGGTTGAGAGGATGCTTGTTAAGCGCACTGCAATTGAACGCATCTGCTAAAACCTAAGATAAAACTAGACTCAAAGTGGCCTTGACAAATTGAAACAGCATCTATCAAATTAAATAAGAGAAGGCAAGTTAGTGTAATTTTAATTTGTTCTCAAGTACATAAGGAAAAGGAGAATAAAAACCGGGCAAATAAAACAGAAAAAGAGCCTGTAGTCATAGTGGAACATCGGTCAGCTCAAAAAGCTAAAGAAGCATAATTTTTTAAACCATTTTTAAAATCAACACATCCATCCGAGTGTGTTTCACTAAAGCCAAATCATTGTTTATTCTGAGGGTAATGGAATGGTGCTGTCTCCCTTCCTATCTCATTGGGTGGCTTGTGGGAATAAAACAGATATGCAAGTGTACAGAGAAATTAAATTCAATATACAAAGCTAGCATTCTACTCCAAAATGGGTGTTAAATAAACAGAATGGAATTGAGGGAAGAAAAAGTTTAGTAATTTTTAAAGGGTGACGGCATTGAGAGTGCAACATAAGAAGATAAAGATTCAGCTGTAGTATGAGGTATATTAAGATCTGTCATGAAACTACTATGTTCTATGTCAATTATACCTCAATTAAAAAAATAAGATTGGTCAGCTATTTGTCTGAACCCTGTTATTAAAGGAGATGGTGGAATCTGCAGCCCTGATGGGGCCACCAGAGAACCCAAAAATCTAATTTAGAGCCTCTACTATATGGAAGAAGCATAGGGACAAAATTACTGCCTTTATGCCTTTTACCTTTAAATGGAGCATTCCAACTTTTTATCCCTTAGGACAGATGATTAATTTGAAGTACTTTTGAAACAGCTGAGGCTGAAATTAAGATTTTATTTTTTAATGTTTATTTTTTTTTATTTTTGAGAGAGAGAGAGAGCACAAGCAGGGGCGGGGCAGAGAGAGAGGGAGACAGAGAATCCCAAGCAGGCTCCGGCTGTCAGTGCAAAGCCCGATGCAGGGCCTGAACCCAAGAACCTCGAGATCATGACCTGAGCCCAAGTCATATACTCAACTGACCGAGCCACTCGGCCGTCCCTGAAATTATTTCTAAAAAACAGAAACCACTTTCAATTTTCTCCATCTAAAGTGCTTCATGTTCTCCTAACCACCTAGACCATGGCAGCGGTGGGATGGGGATGGGCCAGAGAGAATGATTTATCATATTCAGTCTATTTGTTCCAACTATATAACATGCCAGATTTTACTTTGGGATCAAAGCTGACAAGTAGTAAATAAGCTAAATTGTGACTTTCTGAAGACACAGATTCCCAATTAGGAATTTTAAGAGGTAAGTTTGCTGGTCACCAACCTTTCTGGGGTGGAGGGACTTGTGATTTAGTGTGGTCACATTATTCTCGGGTGTCTTCTACTTTCTATAAACTAGATGTGGACTGAGACACAGGATTTAGGGATCTGCTGGGCAGGAGTCCACCTGCTGACAACCGGTTACCAACGACTGTCCCAGAATGTTCAACAGTTTAGACATAGAAGTTACTCTGAGAGGGGCACCTGGGTGGCTCAGTTGGTTAAGTGTCCGACCTCGGCTCAGGTCATGATCTCAGGGTTCATGAGTTTGAGCCCCACGTGGGGCTGGCTGCTGTTAGCATAGAGCCCGCTTTGGATCTTCTGTCCCCCTCTCTCTCTGCCCCTACTCCACCGGTGCTATCTCAAAAATAAACATTTAAAAAAGTTACTCTGAGAGAGATTAATAATATTCTATGTTGTAATAAAGAAAACACTGGCAGGGGTGCCTGGGTGACTCAGTCAGTTAAGCTTCTGCCTCTTGGTTTTGGCTCAGGTCATGATCTCATGGTTCTTGAGATCAAGACCTGCATTGGGCTCTGCACTGACAGTGCAGACCCTGCTTGGACTTCTCTCTCTCCCTCTCTCTCTGCCCCTCCCCTGCTTGCCAGTGCAAGTGCACATGTGCTCTCTCTCAAAATAAACAAACATAGAAAGAAAGAAAGAAAGAAAGAAAGAAAGAAAGAAAGAAAGGAAGAAAGGAAGGAAGGAAGGAAGGAAGAAAACACTGAAAGGTGGGCAGGGACACATACCTAAAATAACAAACACAACAAAACAAACCACCAAATATGGCAGGCAGGCCACCAGCAAGATGAGTACTGAGGCCACCAGCTGATAGAGTACTGAATACTCAGGATTGACTATTTACAGAATTTTGTACTTAAGGGTCTTAAAATGTTAGGTCCCTTTAGGACTTGTGCATTGTAAAATGTCACATGTGTACGAAGTAAATGTGTTTCAAGCCTGGGGATTGGGAGCAACTCTGGTGATGGAGAGGAAAGGAGGGAGAAAAACCTCCCGTGGGGGGAAAAGGTCTGAGAGGGAAAGGCAAGCCCCTCGTGTGACTGAATCAGAATGTTCTAATTTCAATTATGTTATCAACTTCACAGGGCACCTGGGTAGCTCAGCTAGTTAAGCGTCTGACTTTGGCTCAGGTCATGATCTCACAGCTTGGGAGTTCAAGCCCTGTGTCGGGCTCTGTGCTGACAGCTCAGAGCCTGGAGTCTACTTCAAATTCTTTGTCTCCCTCTCTCTCTGCCCCTAACCCACTCACATTCTGTCTTAGTCTCTCTCAAAAATAAACATGAAAACATTTTTTTAATTAAAAAATATATAAACTTCCCATTAATTACATTCTTTACTACAGTTTACAGTTTTGATTTCCTTTTTTTATCAGAGACTGATCAATTCTGGAGACAATACAATGATAAAATATACTGCTTTGGGGAGAAATGTAGGGGGAGAGGAAAAGAATGTCCAAGAATACTATGATCCTGGCTGACACAATCCTTCTTCACGATGATTAAAAGTCATCAGTATATTTGTCCAGCGTGGTAAAATTTAAATATATATGAATACAAAAACTCTTACGTGATTCAATATCGTAGACCCAACATACATTTCCCACATCTGTTCCCCTCCCAGAAAGATAAAGGGAACAGCTTCTATGACATGGACACGAAGGACAAGGACATGAGGAACGGGAGAGGAAACAAACACATGAGAGATGTCCCAATTTCCAGACGCTGGAAGTCGAACAAAGGGGGTGCGAGCCAACGGTCTGAGAGGCACAGAGAGGAACGAGTGCAGCGGGGGAGCCACGAGAATGCCAGCCACTGTGGCACAGAGCCTGAAAAGGCACAGGCGTCCCAGAAAGTGGGGCCAGCAACCAGGTCGTTGGCTCAAAATTTTAAGAGGAGTTAAGGTCTCTAACCCAACCCAATTCAAGCGGTCAGTGGTCCACCTCCCAGAAGGATATTTGGAAAAGAGAAGTTTCTTGAGAGTACCAGAAATAAAGATAAATAAATCTTTATTTAGAGCTGAAGAGAGTGTGGAGAAATTAGAACAAAAAGGCAGAGAGAGAGAGAGAAAGAGAGAGAACCCAGTAGAGAAAAGGCAAAGCCAGAGGATTAACTCAGGAGGTACAACACCTAACTGACAGGATTCTGGAAAGAACAGAGAAAAGAGAAGGAAGGAAAGTATCCAAGAAACAACACACAACAAACTTCCTCAACTGGAAGGCAGGAGTTTACAGTCAGCAAGGGCTGACACAGTGAGTGAAGAGACCCACCCCAAGGGCAACTGAGAGGATCCTCAAACTTTCCAGAGGAGGAAGGCAGCACACACACTAAAGACTGAATCACAACAGCTCCTGCCCCTCAACTGCAGCACTAGAAGCTAGAGGACAAGTCAGGAGTCAGGACTTGAAGGCAGTGAGAGAAAATTATTCCAAATCTAGAATTCTATACCCAGCCAAACCTCGATTAAGCAAGAGGATGGGATAAAGACATGTTTTTGCATAAGACAAGATCTCAGAGTATTTACCTCCCACCACCCTTCTCAGCAAACTCCTAGGAGATGATGATGTCCCGTGCGAGCTGAGGGCGCAGGCTAAGAAAGGCGAAGACATGGGGTTGAGGAAACAGCGTTCACTGGAGGAAAGAAGTGAGTGATAATGACGACGAATGCCCCAGGACAACCGTTACCAAACAGTCCTAAACAGTAAATACCCTGACTGTCAGGTTTGGGTCAGGGAGATGTGGTCCAAGGAAAGCCATAAAAACATGAATTAATAATTCTAGAGAAATGGAAGAGTTTTAGAAGAAAGGAAACATAACCGTGGTATACTTCATAAGCCTTACAGAGTCAGATGTTGAAAAACGGGGGAAAAGGATCCGTGAATAACACAGATAGCGGTAAAAGCTTATTGTTTAGAAACAGGAAACTGGCAGAGGAGTGGGCGGTCGGGTTCGAGGAGGGGTGTGTTCTGGTAAGCGGTGCCACACCGACGTGACTTTGTAACCCAGGGACCCTTCTTACCGATAAAACAGACGTTAAACAAATCTTCCAAATTACTTCATTTTCTGTCCATCGTTTGAGCCTAGGGGCTTTAATCTGGAGGAATTACCGTGCGATACAGAACAACAGGGCTGGAACAAGCGAAGGCGGAAGGAACCACGCAGAAGGGACAGAAAGAGCAAGCTGGGAAGGGGCTTTGCACTCACCATCTCTCTGGCTATTTCCAGCGCCTCCTGCAGGCCATAGAGCCTGCCGCACACCAGGTAGATTCCGTTGGCCCAGAGAATACAACCCTCATGGACCCAAAATTCATTGCTGTCAAGAGGTAGTTCAGGGATTTGTAACTCCAGCTCGGGGCCACCTTCGGAAGTGGTGGGCACGGAGGGCTTTGAGTCCAAAACGGTCTTTTCGCCGCCGCCCTCGGTGGTTGCTTTCTTACAAGGGAGCCCCCTGGACAGGGACCGAGGGCCCCCGCCACAGTCTTCCGAGCGGTGTCGCCGCTTAAACCTGGGGTGGGCGGCCAGGCTCCTCTGCTCCTTCTGCTGCTGCTCTTCCTCCTCCTCAGTGTCCGTCTTGGAGCCGTTGGACGCGCTTTTGTGCCGTACCTTAACCTTGCTCTGCATTTCCGTGGCCCTCTTGGGCGGCGGATTCTTCGGGAGAGTGGCTGCATAATCTTGGGGATAAAAGGGTCCAAAGAGGTCGCCCATGTTCCGGTAACTGGCCCACTTGCCACACAGACAGCAAACCAGGTGCCCCATAACAGAAGACTCTGTCACGACGGGGCCCTGCAGCATGAAGGACGAAGCCGGGAGCACCTTGCTTTCAGTGCTGCTGGGCGGCGGGGTCAGAGACCTCTGACCCTTCCGACCCCTCACCAATTTGGTCTGTTCTTCTTCTTCAGCATTGATGATTGTACACACAGCTCCAAGTTCACACTTATTTACTACATGGATATAAGGGAAAAAAGACTTGTTCTTGGCGTCGGTTTTATCCAGTGGCTGGGTGGCATACTTTAGTTTGATCTCAGGTTCTTGGGGTTCCACGATGGGAACCGCCTGTTTGGTTTTCCGCTTCCTTGGCTGGGCCCCAGGCTTCCTTCTCTCCCGCCTTTGCCTCTGCTTTTTTGGCTTTGGCTCTCCATCTGCAGAAGCTTCTGGTATCTGAGGGGGCTGAGGGGGTGGAGGTGGTGGCTGCTGTTTCTTCTGCTTGTTCACACTACCGATGGGTCTCCCCTTCTTCTTTCCTGACGGGAAGTACCCCTTCGGGGGGAAACCCTCTTGTTTGGGGGAAATCGTCACTGTATCGCTCTCCTTGTCTTCAGCCTTGGGGTTTGCCTCAGGGGCCGACACGCCCGCTGGAGGTACATTCTTTGCGTCAGAAAAGATTAAAGGCGCAGTCCCACCAAGGGAACCGTCTGGTCTCCCCTGGTTACTCCCAGGCTTCTGTGAGGTGGTGGACGTCATGGTGCCAGGGGGTTCCTTTCCAGCGGTGACCGTGTCTGGGTGTGTTTCGGTCTTCACTTTGTCGTCCCCACTGCCACGCCACTCCTCGGAAGACCTCACCAGGGGCTTTTCTACGTTCAAGTCCTGGCTTGTGGGACAGACTAGGTCAGATACCAGCTCACCTTTTCTCTTCTCCATCTCGGCGTCCGGAACAGCCACACTCCCACCTTCGGGAGGGCCACTCTTCAAAGACAGTATGTCATCGAGAGTAACCGTGTCTCCCCCAGCCTCCGCGCTGTTCGAGGATGCACTCCTCCTAATATTCGGGGACGTGATCTTCTGAACTATAGCCTCCAGTTTCAACCCCCGTCCTTTCCGAGGGGGCAGTATTTTGGTCTTAGCAGGGCTTGTGAGGGTGACGGCAGGGCAGTTCCTACTATCTGGACTCGGAAGGTCCTTGGAGGATTCTCTCTTAGGGACAGACTTGACATCCTGACTGTGAGAAAGATGCGCATAGGAATTGAATGCTCGATCGGCGCCTTCTTTTGGTGGGTGAAGGAGGCGCCCTTTATCTTCGGTGTTGCTGTTTTTCACATCTTGTGACTGCCTCTTGCTGGGGATGGGAGAGATAAAGGAACGCACCCGCCTCCGCATGATTAAGGGGTTTTGAGAAGAATGATCCTCTTGGCCTGGAAGCCTGAGCATAACATTGCCGGGTTTGGATGACTGTGCGGTCTCGGCGAGCCCGTGCCCATCGGCCTCATGGGGGGGTCCGTACCTTTTCTGATTGGACATTCCCGGAGGGCCGCTGCTTTTGGCTGGAGAAGTCTGTCGGGAAAGATCCCAACAAGATTCTTGTTGTAGCTTCTGGGAGCCATGCTTCAATTCAATGCCTTTGTTAGACAGACCGTCACTAGACATGAGGCAGCGCCCGCCTTCCTGAGCGCTGGGGTCGTGGTAAGTCCCCATTGGTGGGCCATACATCATACCGTCTTTGTCGTTTTTCAGGGGGCTCCGCACCCTGTCGAGAAACTGCTGCTGCCTCGGGCTCTTCCGTGGTCCCTCCTGCCTGTGCTGTGCCGCAGAGATTACTCCCTGAGCAGAGCTGCTGCTCCAGTCTTTGTATTCCTCTTGTTGCTGTTGGTACATCTGTCTCTTATAATGGAGCTGAGAATTCAAGCCTGCGTTGGGGTCCCCATAAGCATGAGCCCGCGTATTTGTGTGGTAAGCGGAGGCCAGGCTTTCTGAGTTGGGAGAGAAGGGAGCGTGTAAAGAAGTCCGGTTGGCCCTCTCCGAGAAGGTCATGTGTGGGTTCATGTGATGAGGGTCTCCCCCTGGGCCTCTGCTCCTCCCAGGAGACATCTTCAGTTTTTCTGAGAAGTCATGATATTGCGAAGGGGACCGACCCCTCATGCCCTCCCGACCACCGACTCTGCCAGGGACCCGCCGCATCGGCGCGGGTCTGCTGTCCTGTGGGCCATAGTCTGAGATGGAATCGTGGGCTGCTCCAGGGCTGGCATTGCTGCGGTAAGACTCGTGCTTGATGCTAGCAGGATGGCAGTGGTCTCCGGATTTCTTGTTGTTGAAACTAGCTTGAGATTTGGGTGGTTCAAAGTCTTCTTCTTTTATCTGCCCGCTCTGGGATTTCAGCTTTGTTTCCATGGATACCAACCCACCCGGAAGAATGACCGACTGACTTAAACTTGGATTGAGCCGTTCACTCCTTGCAAGTCTGGCGTCAGCACCCATGTGTCCCAGTGAGTGAGCCCCCGGGTCCCTGACAATCTGTCTTAGTGGAGAAATATCACAGATCACTGATCTTCTTTCAGAGAGGGAACCCCCGGGCTCATGAGCCGATGACTGGGGCTCTATTTCAAACTTTCTGGGAATCGGATAGTCAGCCAAATTGATCTGTTTCATCTCAGGAGCCGTGCCGCTTGACTTCCTCTCCCAGGGGCCCCAGTGGGGGTTTTCTAGTAGGGACCCAATGCTTTTGTTCAAAAGGCCCCTGCTAGCCAATTCATTGGTTTGACTGACCAAGACGTTAGGCCTCGTGGCTCCTTCCAGGCCACCAGCCATGCCCTGATGCTCCTGAGTGCTCCTAGAATATCTCCTGTCAGGGTGGTGGTGGTAGCCCTGAAGCACTTCCTGCAGGAGGCTAGGGAACTTCTCATTTCTACCCTTTCGCTCCCCGTGGCCAGTGAAATCACCCTTATCTTGTCCCGTAGGATACTGAGGAAAGCTACTGACGTTTCTTGGCACGGCCGACCCGAAACTATCTTTGTAACTGTAGCGCAGGCTTCCAGGAGATTTGCTGGGCTCACTTCTGCCTATAAAACCAGGGCCCACCGTGGAGTGCCCGCTCTGGCCATTTCCCTCTCCATTGTGGTTCGAGTTATTATCTCCATTCTTGTTTCCTTTGCTCCCTCCCCCCGGGGGCTCTGGCTGTGGAACTGATGGGTGACTGGTCTCCTTTGCCCCACCAGTGCTGGGTGGCCTTTGAGTGACTGCAGGATCATCCTCTTGGGAGCTTTTATCTTGCCCACCAGGCTTTTCTACCCGACTTGTCATAGCTTCCCGGGAGACAATCACCCCAACCGTCTTCTCATTGACTTTTGGGTTGCCCTCGGATGACAACGGTGTGTCCTTAGCGCCTGGCGAGGCAGCCTCTTCTCCGGCTGCAGGACTGGCATTGAGTCTGGGGGCTTCGTTCTGAGTGCCTTGCGCTGGTGAGGAGCCAGCTTTCTCGGAGGCTCCGCCCTTGTAGGTGGTGTCGGAGCTGGTGCTCTGGCCACTTAACTGCCTCACACGCTCTCCTTGATCCTCAGAGCTGCTGGAGCAGCCTCCGTCCAGCGACTCTGCCATGGGGGACTTCAGTTGTTCTTCAGGCTGTGAGGAGCCTTCGGAGTTTGTGCAGCTGTCTGCTTTCTTAGAAGACGAGGAGGGCCTCTTGGAGGTCTTCTTCTGAGGTGTCAGGGCATCAGAAAGTAGCATGTGCTGAACGGTATTAGGAAGATTGGCCACTTGAGTACTCAGGGCGCTCAAACTACTCAGCCCAGGATCTGTCAGTCGCTTTTCTGGCACTCCTTCTAGTCCAAACCCTTTGAAGCCTGCAGCATGAGAATTAGGGCTGGGCATCATTGAGGGGGTCGGGCTGAGCTGGGGCATTAACTGTAAAATTCTGTTTCTGGAACCCATGGGCACACTGCCTTGCCCGCACTGGAGGCTCTCCCCACTCTGCATCAGAGGAGACGGGGTGGAGCTACAGCTCGGAGACTGAACCACCGAGGCCGCGGGGGAGGGGTTCGAGATGGGGCTGAAGTTCTGGTGGAACTGCATGGGGGACCTCACAGGAACCTCGGGCTGGCTGTACTGGCCCACCTGGCCCTGCAGGGGCAGCTTGGTGGCAGCGTTGGCGTACTGCATCACATGCTGAGGGGGGTGCTGCTGCGCCTGCTGCGCCTGCTGCTGCGGCTGCTGCTGCGGCTGCTGCGTCCCTGGTGGAATCTTTGCCTGTTCAAAATTCTTCATAGATTGAGGCTGATAGCTGTAATTTGATTGTGTCCCATAGGCCTGTGCATTAGAACCCACGCCGTGTCCTTCATACTGGGATCCAGCGTTCACGCTGTAACCGCCGTCGTAGCTCTGTCCCGACTGGCTGAAACGCTGTGGCGAAGGGAAGGAGGAGGAGGAGGAGGCGGCAGAAGACTGGTAGTGTTGGCCGAACTGACCCACTCGGAGCTGGTACCCGGCAGCAGAGGACGGCAGAGCTGAGGGCCGCTGCATCGGCTGCAGATGGGACGAACCGGACGCCGGCTGGCCAGTGGCTTGCGGCAGAGGCTGATGGGACTGGTAAAGCTGTTGTCTCAACTGCTGTACCTGCTGCTGCTGCTGCTGCTGCTGCTGCTGCTGGCTGGAGGCCTGCTGCTGGTACTGAGCGCTCCCTGGAGAGAAGGGCCCCGTGTAATCCTGCTGATAATGAGACACACCACCAAGGGCAGAGTGCTGTGCTTGAAACTGGCCCACGTGACCCTCGCTCCCATACTGATTGCCAAAGCTGCTCCCCTGGGGGGGTCCGTAGCTCTGCACAGGCCCCGAAGGCCTTCGCTGAGGCGGCTGTGGGGTTCCCGACGTCACGGGGTCTTTGCTGCCCGCCATGTAGTAAAAGTCTCCAGCCTCCTTCCTGAAACCCTGGTAGCCCTGGTGGCCAGAGGTTTCGCTAGCCATCGCTGCCGCAGCCGCCGTTCCTCGTCGCCCACCGCCGCCGCCGCCGCCGCTGCCACCACTGCCGCCACCTGCACCCCCAAAATTCTGGAACATCTGGGCCTGACGAGGGCTGAACTCTTCTATCCGGGATGAGCCGTGTACCTCCTGCGGGTAGCTCTGTTGGTCTCCGTGGTAACTGCTTTGCTCCCGGAAGGACTGCATACTGTTCAGCAGCACGGCAGCAGGCCAACAGCCCTCCTGGAAATGGAAGAGGAGACAGGAAAATATCAGACACGCATCTCCTCCGTACAAAGAAAATCAAGTCTAGATGATGGAGGGGATACAATCATTCAGATGCCCAGATGAAGGGGACTGGGCTGAATCTCATCTCCTTTGATTTCTTATCCTATCCCTTTCTGAAAATGCAAATAAGTGGGGAAATGGCCTCAGGAGTGAGGCAGAAGCCTGTGGCAGCATGAAAAGAAACAGTCTGGGTAAATACAAATTTAATACAGAAAAAAACCTTATAAGTAAATAAATGAGCCCCCAACATTCTATCGGGCTAAAATATGGGGCTGTGCTATTACTATTAAAAAAAAACAAAAACAAAAAAAAAGAGCAATTTTTAAGTAAGTCTTCCAGTTACAGTGGGGGAGTATGAGGAAAAAAACACTTTCATTTATTTGCTTTCGTTATTATTTGTCTGATCGCTGAACTGAGTCTCAAATAATGATGAGGCAGTCACTCCACCGGCTGTCCCACCCTCCCCAACTTTGAGCAACAGAACTCAGTCTCATGTCCAAGTGCATGCTATTGCAGGTTTCCTGTAATTACTGACTGGTGACCCCAGGACACTCAACTCTGACCAGTGTATGGATCCCCTGATTGCTGCAGTCATTCCTCACAAACTCAGGGCTTAACCTCTTTCCTGACAAGCGATTGTGTGCCAGGCACTCCTCCTTTCAGCCATCTGTCCTTAACTCCCAGGGACAAAGGACTAGGCAGCATAAGCCAAAGCAGCAGTGACTTTTCTTCCAGATTCTTTTTGTAGGTCTGCAAGAAGTTCCAGCACCTCTAACACCCACACAGATTTTTATTTGCCAATCTAGTATTCACAGAGTTATAACTGGCCATTACTGTGAAGTAGGAAATTGAAACAGTCACTTTGGAAGACAGTACAAAATATAGAGGAAAATAAAAATTCATCAACTAGGACCTAGACTCTTCTCAAAGTCATCTGATTGGGTCAACAGCTTGCATTACCTTTGCTGATGTAATTAGCATGTAATGTACTACTCTTCTTAGTCAATCAAGAGACGATCTTATTTTTTTGCCTTTTGCCTGGGCCTGTCTACTTCTCAGGGTTAGCTGAGTAAAACAAGGTCAAAGAGCTCCAAAACTCTTTAAAATCAGTTACTTAAAGAAGTTGTGAGGGGCACCTGGGTGGCTCAGTCAGTTAAGCGTCCGACTGGCTCGGGTCATTTGTGGGTCTGAGCCCCGCGTCGGGCTCTGTGCTGACAGCTCGGAGCCTGAAGGCTGCTTCAGATTCAGTGTCTCCCTCTCTACCCCTTCCCTGATCGTGTTCTGTCTGTCTGTCTGTCTCAGAAATAAACATTTTTTTTTAATTAAAAAAAGTTGTGAAACACATCTAAGTTAGGGTAAGTGAGGGCAAAGTTTTCTTACAATGGCTTATTAAGCTAGTTTTTTCTTCTTAGTTCCTGCTCAGGGAGCTGACAATAATGCTGCTAGCAGGTAAGTCAGCAATCCTTTTCAAAGTTAAGCTGGAGTTCGCATCTCCAAGCCCGGGGGGGGGGGGGGGGGGGGCTCAACTCGCCATCTCATTCAAGTGAAGCTGCTCTGGGGGGGGGGGGGTCCCTGTCTCCACCCCATTAACTCTCTGACCTCCTCCCCTGCCACTCTCTGCTCTGGTCCTGTGGTATCCTGCTTTGGGGACCATCAAAGGCATTTCTACAGAGGAATTTTGCTCTGCCTGCGATGCGCTTCCCCTGTAGACGCATGGCTTGCCCCTCTTAACTTCCTTCCAGTCTCTGGGCAAAGGCCAACTGACCGGTAAGGCCTTCCCTGGCCATCCTATTAAGAACAGCTAACTCCACAGCCGAGGCTGGGCTTTCCCGGTCTCCCTCCCCAGCACTTAATTCCCAACAGACACAGAAATGCTACTTGGGTACTAGTCATCTCTCCCCCCCACTAGAATGTAAACTTCCTAAAGGGCAGACTTGTCCCTTGCTGTAATCCTCATGTCATTAAAGAGCACACGGCAGGCGTTCCGTGAACCAGTAAACGGTAGAAGAACTAGGCTTTAGAGAACTAGGCTAGAACGTACCTACTCAGAGGTGGTAGCGTGGCGGGGAGATGAGAGAGTGGCAGGATGAGAAAATAGAACGTGATCAATCTAAAAGCAGAGCTGGAGGGTGCCGAACACCCTGCAACCCTGCAAAATCATCCAGGCCCAGTCCCAAGGGGGGAACACCCAACTTGAGTCCACAAGAGAGCCGTGAGGAGGCTTTGGAGAGTAAACATGGGTCAGAGCTGAAGATGGTCAGTAACTCCAAACTCAGGAAGCTGGCCCACTTCTTCCCGAAATATCTTAAGTCTAGAAGAGCTAGACGAGTGTCTACTACTTTGATATTAAGCTTGATTATATAATCACATGACCCAAAGTCATCTTTAAACATTCAAGTACAAATAATCTCAGAATCTAAAGGAAACCGTTTCTCATCATCTTCAAACTCCTGCAACAGACTGCTCTTTTCTGTGTTCCTGTGAATCTGCTGCTGGGCAACAGACAATAGCTTACTGTAGTGTTCGCTACAGTACCAGCCCCTCACATGCACCGTCACTAACCCTCACAGCACGGACACCCTCATTTTACAGATGAGGACACCAAAGCACAGAGCTCACAAGGCTCCTGAGCAGCAGGCACCCTCGGGCCACGTTCCTAATATTACACTACCCCGAGGATCCGTGATGCAGCCAGTGACAGGTGCCATCTGTCCTGTCAGGGATCACACATTCCAGGGTGTCCCTTCTCTGCCTCCCTCTCACAAGGACCTCCCCCATTATTTCCAGCACCGCCGAAAACATTCTGTCCACACAGGTATTTCTCCTGTTTGTGATTGTGCCTCTACCCTGGCTCTCAATGCCGGTGGCCTTCTCCAAACAATCGAAGGTGGCTGAGATGGGTTCCACTGAACAAAAAGACTAAACCTGGTAGGTTAATGAAAAGTTCTCTCAAGAGATACTCTCTCCACAAATAAATATTTTACATGCTGTTTAATTAATCCTTCTGTAAATAAAATCAGGCTTCTGAAAATCTACATGTAAATCTAAATGTCACTTGCTCCAAAGTTTTCCTTAGCAGGAGCTCCTAAGAGCTGAAGACCAGCTTAACGCTGGCCAATCCCGCCCACCACAGGCCGGTGGCTCCCTGAGAAAACCCTATCTCCAGAGGGAAAGAGATTTGGGTACAATTCCTCAGAGGTCTTTCTCAGCCCTTCCCTGGAGCTTCCCTGTCCTGTGGGATGCCCTCCTCCTCCCTATCGTTGTAGTTCTGGTTTATGAACCAGACGAAAAAAAAAATTCCCAGCCAAATACCTCCTGCAGGGTACCAGTCAAGCTAAACATTCTTAATATATATGAAGTATCCGGTCCATAAGAAAGTGAACGCAAGTTCCTCTGTTTTGGGAGTTCCAAGTAAAACAAGAAGAAAACCAAGTATACCAGCAACTAAAAATGTCAGCCAGAGGGGCTCCTGGGTGGCTCAGTCAGTTAAACGGCTGACTCTTGATTGCGGCTCAGGTCATGATCCCAGGTTTGTGAGTTCAAGCCCCACGTTGGGCTCTGAACTGACAGTGTAGAGCCTGCTTGGGATCTCTCCCTCTCTCTCTGCTCCTCCCCCGCTTGTTCTTTCTCTCTCTCAAAATAAATAAACTTAAAAAAAAATGTCAGCCAGAATATTTGTAACTTTAGTATCAGCCTTATAAAATAAGCTAATAGAGATCTTTCAGATGGTATCTGAAAGATACCATCCTATCATTTTAAAAATGCAAATACAGTTTTGAACATCATGATTAATACTGACAAATGCCTGAATTTCCTTGTTTGAATGAATACAGATGTGGTTAGAGAAAAACTGACACTCCAAAGGAAGCCAGTCACCCATGAGGAATTTGTAGACGCGCTCTGAAAATAGGTTTGCCAATGCACCTCCCTCCCCAACTCTCCCTTTCCCTGACTTCCCCTTTTCTGGTTTTCTCCTATTTTCTAGCTTTCTGAATGGGTTCAGCGGGCCGTGGAGTGGCACTAGTGAGGTCCCAAACTCAGTGCCCTCACGTTCACAGCCCAGAGCCTGCATGCCGACCTCCACCGCAAGCACCGCTTCTGCCTGTGGCCCGCCCTCCAGCCTGTCACAGGGCCACGAATTGCCACCTCACAGAAAAGAGCCGTGGCTTGTTTTGTCCTCCTTTCCTTGCACGTGCGTCACCCCGCTCCCCAATCCAGTCTTCCCCACAAAAGCCTCCAAACTGCCTTCAACACCGTCTCCTCGGAGGTCTCTCCAGGCACCTGCTTCCTTTCTCAGTTCTGGCTTAACCACTGTGTTTCTGCCCCTTCTCCTCCCTTGCCTTGAAAAACTGCCTCAGCTCTCAGGACAAAATCACCACCTATGCTTCTAGTTATGGCCCCTGCCTGGTGGACCATTCTGTCTGCCCTGCAGCCTCCCTCCTCACCCATCTCCCCCCTACTCCAGGCCCGGAGAGGAGGCAGAGTAGGGACCCGAAGAGGTTCCGGTGCCCCCTGTGGCTTCTGGCCCAATCTGGCTGGGAGGAGGCAGGAAGAGAGTGAGGAGGGGGGATTTGTTCTCCGGGTTCCCACCCTGCAGTCACTGAGGCTGGCTGAGACGATGCGCCAATGGCCACGCTCCATTTGGGCAACCTGAACGGCCACTTTCTCCAGGCCTCAGGAACTGCTTCCTCTTCTTGCCTTTCAGGCCTGGGAGAGTAACAACTCCTGCTATTGCTGGCCCAGAGACTCCACTTTCTCCACTGGTGTCCCCAACCCTGCTCACTCACTGTGAACAGTCCCAATCCTGCACTGTGGTCAATTCCGTGTCATGATGACTCTCTTCTAAGCCCTCCTCTGTAGATCAGAAGCTGGGAGCTACTTTCCATAACCCCCTTTCCAGCATGGTCGCAAAGAGAAGCACAAGACAGATTTGGAAGACAGAAGAGAAAGCAGAGATCGCTACCCCAGAGGAAGTGGTGACAACAGACACAGGTGCATAGCAGCTTCCCTGTGAGCTCATGAGAACCACTCACTGAGGTACCTCGGCCCTAGATGGGCAGGAGCAGCATCTCTGACCTTCTCAACCCCAGCTGTTCTGACGGCAGTAGGATAAACCTTAATTCTTCTGTCAAAACTCTTCAGGAGCACCTGGGTGGCTCAGGCAGTTTCAGGTCACAGTCTCATGGTTTGTGAGTTCGAGCCCCACGTGGGGGTCTGTGCCGACCCAGCTCAGAGTCTGGAGCCTGCTTTGGATCTGTGTCTCCCTCTCTCTCTCTGCCCCTCCCCCATTCACACTCTGTCTCTGTCCCTCAAAAATAAATAAAAATTAAACACACACACACACACACACACACACACACACACACACACTCTCTTCATACCTGGAACAGAAAAGCTTCCCCTCTCCTGAATGATACAATTAAATGCTCCTCAAATTACCCAGTTTGAGTATGCCATCTGTTTCCTGCAGGACCCTGACTAATATAGTTCTTCTCTTATTCCTAGGATTTCAGAGTAGATTATTATCACTTGGGGAGTGAGAGACTTCTATTTCATGCAATATGGCATACCAGAGGAACTAAGAAATCTCCTCTCAACAAAACACCTAGAAATGTCAGAGAAAATGCACAGCCAAGCTGCAAATAAGATATGTCCAGGGTTCAAAATTGGATGGAATACCAAAAACAGAGTGGCAAGCAGGTGCTAGGCTCTGACTGCCAGGGATGGGGTAGGAAGGCGTTTGCAGCATTTATCAACCGCACCGCCACAGTTCTGATGACCATGCGGGGGTAGAAGACAAGGCCTCCAGTGGCGGGGGGCGGGGGGGGTGGGGTGGGGAGGGGGTGGGGAAGAATAGTCACTTCTGCATGTAAAGACTCTGGGCAGCGTCACTTGTGGCTAAAATAATTTCTCTAAAGATGACAAAATAGATTTATTCTTAGGCCGTCACCAACTCATATTTTCAATGACAAAAACGTTCTTTCCTCAATGGATCCAACTTCCCATCCTCCGGGAAAACCACAATCAGCTCTCAGCTACCCTAAGCAAGAAGCTTTAGAATAACCCCAAACTCAACTCTTCCTTTAACCCTTTGTATTTAAGATGTCACCTAATCCTGCCACTTCTCCATTTCCTGTGTTTGTCCTTTACCTCTCCAGCCTTGTCACTGGCGCTTTCGTCTTTCTTGATGGACAAGAACATGTCCAGAAGTTCTCTTTCCCAGCACCCATCACCCGGAACAGCTTTGCTTCACCAACGTCTTGACGGTGTTCCCCTCCCCACATGCCCTGAAGCCCTCTGATGTCTTCCCAACTGCATTTCTGCTCCTCTCCACCCAAACAAACCTGCTCAGTCCCGTCTAGGCCACCACGTGCTCTTCCTTTTCTGAAGCATCCCTAGGTCCAAAAATTCCTTCCTCCTTTGTCAGTCACATGGCTCTCAGAACCTAAAGAACTCCTGAAACGTGATCTTCTCTACAATTCTTCCTTAAAACAGAGAATTTGCTGGCTTTTCTCTGCTTTGTAACAACAAACACAGTGGAGTACGCTTGCCCTTAACCACTATCCAAGGCACGTGCTATTGATGTAATAACTACCATTTATTCTACGTGTCATACACTGTATGCTTTACATACATTTCAATTTACTGATGAGGAAACAAAAACAAATTATGTAATTTGCCAAAAGTCACCCTTCTAGGATAAGTTGGAGCTGATATTCTATAACTCAGTTCCAAAGTCCATGATCTTTCTGGCATTACATCACAAATTCTGTAAGGAGCACCCAAGTCCAGGTTTTTAAAAGTCCTGACCAACTTTTGTGTCAGATTTATAATACCTGCAGCAATCTCCTATTTACTGCACGTCTAATACAAGTCCTGCACTGCACCAGGCGTTTTACGTAAATGTTAATGTATTTTCATCCTCACCATGCTCTAAGAAGTATTAGTGCTCCTTTTTGTAAACTGAGGCTCAGAAAAGCTCAACAAGCAAAACATTCATAGTAAACAGAGGTGAGATACGGAATGGCCACTCCCCAAACCCCACTGTACTTCTGGCAGAAGCCTGCCTTGAACCAGGAGCAAGACACTCACAAACCAGGAAGCATTTTAAAATTTGTTTATTTTTATCTTGACAGAGAGAGAGAGAGAGAAAGCGCATGTACACAGCAGGGAAGGGGCAGAGAGAGAAGAGGAGAGAGAATCCCAAGCAGGCTCCTCGCTGTCAGCACAGAGCCTGATGTGGGGCTCGAACTCACGAACTGTGAGATCGTGACCTGAGCTGAAATCAAGAGTCAGATGCCTAACCAGCTGAGCCACCCAGGAGCCCCTGGAAAGCATTTTAAAAAGAAATCTTGAAAGGCACCCTGGGTGGCTCAGTCAGTTGAGCATCCGACTTCGGCTCAGGTCATGATCACACGGTTTGTGAGTTTGAGCCCCACATGGGGCTCTGTGCTGACACCTCAGAGCCTGAAGCCTGCTTTAGATTCTGTGTGTGTGTGTGTGTGTGTGTGTGTGTGTGTGTGTGTGTGTGTTTCTCTCTCTCTCTCTCTACCCCTTCCCCGTTCACACACTATCTAAAAAAATTAACATTAAAAAAAATTTTTTTTTAAGAAATCTTGAAATTTGCTAGAACTGCACTGCTTGTATCTGGATATATCCATGCTATTTGCTTTACACATGTGCAAATGAGGGATCTTCCTAAATAGATCAACCAGGCCCAAAGACCTGCCCAATGACTTGATAATTCAAATTCTATGTCCTATTTGCAGAGGTACAGTCTAGATTTTTCCAGTGACTGATAGGTTCAGCACAATTAGGCCTTTAGAATAAGCCAAGGTACTGACAGTGCTTGCTGACTGCCTCCCTGGCTGAGAAGCCCAGAAAGCAGCTTAAGAAACCAACTCAGATGTCTGTCATCTAGAGGAAAAGAAACCCACTCAGAATGCCTAAAAAGTTTACTCTCTGAGGGTCAAAAATCTGTATTCTAATTAGTCATGTAAACTATAAAAAATATCTACTTTCAACCACGATGAAATTAATGATGATAAAATCCAGGGGCACAAATTTATAGCTATTAATTTTTCAAAAAAAAAAATTAAGAGATGATACCCTGTCTGGTGAGGTTGGGGTGAACCTGGTACAAACAATTAACAAAAGCAGCATAAGTTTCCACAACTCTTTAAAAAAAGCAATTTGGGGGGCGCCTGGGTGGCTCAGTTGGTTGAGCTTCTGCTCAGGTCACGATCTCGCAGTCTGTGAGTTCGAGCCCCGCATCGGGCTCTGTGCTGACAGCTTGGAGCCTGGAGCCTGTTTCGGATTCTGTGTCTCCCTCTCTCTGACCCTCCCCCGTTCATGCTCTGTCTCTGTCTCAAAAATAAATAAACGTTAAAAAAAAATTTTTTTTAAAAGCAATTTGGTATTAAAAATACTAATACTTTTGACCTAGTAATTCTATTTACTAGATTTTTATCTTAGGGAAATCTCAAAACAAACAATCAAACAGAAATCAAAGTACATATTCGCTCTAGCGATATCTATATGAAGAAAAGAGGCAGGGCAGGGGGAGAGTGAAGAGGAAAACTTTGCTCCGGGCTCCCACCCTGCAGTCACTGAGGCTGGCTGAGATGGCCTACCAATAAGAACCTAATTCTTTACCATTTCAAAATTATTACGCAAATTATGGTAAATCCACTTAACAAAACAGGACACACTAACTACAGTAATTGCAAAGATGCCAGCAGCACGGGAAATGCTCGTTATGTGCACAGTCCGGCGAAGAGCAGAATAATACAGGCATGTACCTCAGAGACAGTGAGGGTTTGGTTCCGATAAAGCAAGTCAAACGAATGTTCTACCCAGTGCATTTTATAAAAGTCATGTTTAGGGGCGCCTGGGTGGCTCAGTCCGTTAAGCTGCCGACTTCGGCCCAGGTCATGATCTCGCAGTCCATGAGTTCGAGCCCCGCGTCGGGCTCTGTGCTGACAGCTCAGAGCCTGGAGCCTGTTTCAGATTCTGTGTCTCCCTCTCTCTGACCCTCCCCCGTTCATGCTTTGTCTCTCTCTGTCTCAAAAATAAATAAACGTTAAAAAAAAAATTTTTTTAAGTCATGTTTAGGGGGCGCCTGGGTGGCTCAGTTGGTTAAGCAACCAACTCTTGATTTTGGCTCAGATCAAGATCTCACGGTTGGTGAGATCAAGCCCCGCGTGGGGCTCTGCACTGAAAGCACAGAGTCTGCTTGGGATTCTCTCTCTCTCCCCCCCTCCGCCCCTGCATACACATTCCCTCTCTCTCTCAAAATAAATAAACTAAAAAAAAAAGTTACATTTATACTATAGTCTATTAAATACGCAATAGCATTATGTCTAAGAAAACAGTGCACATACCGTAATTTGAAAATACTCTATTGTTGGGGTGCTTGGATGGCTCAGTTGGTTAAGCATCCAACTTTGGCTGAGGTCATGATCTCATGGTTGGTGGGTTTGAGCCCCATGTCGGGCTCTGTGCTCACAGCTCAGAGCCTGGAGCCTGTTTCAGATTCTGTGTCTCCCTCTCTCTCTCTGCCCCTACCCTGCTTGCACTCTCTCCTTTTTTCTCTCAAATATAAACATAAAAAAAAAAATACTTTGTTAAAAAATGCTAACCATTTTCTGAACTTTCAGTGAGTTATAATGGTGTTTTTTTTTTAAGTTTATTTATTTATTTTGAGAGAGACAGAGAGAGTATCCAAGTGGGAGAGGAGCAGAGAAAGGGGGACAGAGGATCCAAGACAGGATCTGCACTGAGAGCAGACAGCCTGACGTGGGGCTCAAAGTCACAAACCACAAGATCGTGACCTGAGCCAAAGGCAGATGTTTAACTGATGAGCCACCCAGGCGCCCCTCAGCCAGTCATAATCTTGATCACCGATCACCATGACAAACATAATAATAATAATAATAATAATAATAATAATAATAATAATAATGAAAGCGTATGAAATATTACAGAACTGCCAAAATGTAACACAGAAACACACTGTGAAGCCAACTGTTGGAAAATGGTGCCGATTAACCTGCTTGATGCAGCACAGCCACAAACCTTCAATTTGTAAAAAAAAAAAAACCCAAACAACCCCCCTCCAAAAGTACACAGTTATCTGCAAGGTACAATAAAATGAAGTGCAATAAAACATGGTATGCCCGTAAATTCGTTACCTGTGCTATGGTTACAGTGGTCTAGATATTAGATGTTCATTTGGCCCACAGCCAGAGAATAGTATGGCAAAATTAAAACCTTGTGACTGTTGAGGGTGGCAGAACTGTGGTTTGCATTTTCTTCCTTTTAATTTCTATTTACATTAATGCTTGCGTAGAAAATAATCACTTTAAAATTTAATTAACCTCATTTAAAAAATATACCCCTCACACGATCTCAAAAATATC
Source organism: Prionailurus viverrinus (assembly GCF_022837055.1). Classification (NCBI taxonomy): domain Eukaryota; kingdom Metazoa; phylum Chordata; class Mammalia; order Carnivora; family Felidae; genus Prionailurus; species Prionailurus viverrinus. Next base: position 132,688,538 of record NC_062567.1, read on the forward strand.
TTTGCTCTATCTGCTCCTACTGACAGCAAAGCACTTCCCTGCTCATGGGGAAGAAAGGAAAGAACAGAAGACCCCACAAGTCCAGAGCAGGTTGGAGAGAGAGAGGCATTTGCCAGGCACAATCTCTGCTCTGGGAAACCTGGCACCAATACCACACATGCACCTTGGACACTGTGGCGCTCAGGCGAGTGTACATGCAAAAATAACCAGCTCTGAGCTATTTTTCTTTTCAGAATCAGGCCTAAAAACAGCCGATTTCCACTCCACAGTGGGCAGGCCTATTTTTAGACATAATCTCAAACAGCCATGAGGTTGTAGCATCCTATCAACTGCATGCTTCTAGAACTGCACAGAAATGCCATAAATTTGTTCCTGGCTTGGCCCAAAGAGGTTGGATCCCATCCCCGTTTGATGGCTACTTGTCATATTCACAGGGGCATCACAAGATCAATTTAGATGGCCACAAGTGTGGGCAGGATAGTCAACAGTTCTTAGAAAAGAAGCAGGAACAGGGTGAGGGGCCAGCTAGGGTTCCCTGAAGGTTTTTCCTAACTGTTGAGCCTGAGGGCTTTTAAAGTTGTTACTGAAATTCTTTTCCCATTTAAAGGTTATATGAGTACATAATTTCTAAGCCTTCCCATACAAAAGGATCACATAAAGCAATTAGTATTGATACTTAACAGGCAAAAAGTGTTTCATTTTACAATAGCAACATAATTAAAAAGATACCAGTGGGCTAATCCAAAGAAGTGGGTAAAAGCTATGTGATGAAAATTACAAACTTTACTGAAGGACCCAAAAGGAGAGCTCAAAATACAACAAAATAGACAAACCAGAAGAACACACAATGTATCTAAACAAAAAGACCCAGTATGGTTAAGAGATCAAGTCTCCAGATTAGTTTATAAAACTAACAGTTCCAGTCAAAATCTCAATAGTGTATTAGAAAACAAGTTTGAAATAATTTCAAATGCACAGAAATGTACAAGAATAGTACAGTGCTCACATACTCCCTTCAACAAGATTCCCCAACTGACAACGGTTTATATCATTTGCTCTATTATCTACGCATATTCATTACCTATATATAGCCTACACACACACACACACACACACAGACACACACACACAGACACACACACACACACACACACCAGCTTTTTCCTGACCTCTCTGGAAGCAGGTTGAAGATACGGAGCCCTAGCGACCCTAAATAGTATGCCTATTTCCAAAAATAAGGACACTCTTCCATGTAACCAGCACACAACCCTCCATATCAGAAAATCAACATTCATACTACACCACCAATCCAATCTACAGACTCCATTCAAATTTGATAAGCTGCCCAAACAGTATTTTCTCCCTTTCTGGCCCAGGATCCCATCCAGGAACACAAGCTGTCATTTCTCACTGTGTCTTGTTGACCTGGAATGGGTTCCTCAGGGTTTTCCTGACTTCCATGTCCCTGACAGAGTGAACCCCTTGCATTCTGTGGGATGGACCTCAACCTGTATGTCTAGACCCAGCTCTCATGTTCTCAGCAGCACAGACATGGTGCTGTGCTCTTTCCAGTGTGTCAGGGCAGGCGAGATGCAGGGTGAGCTGACCACAGTCACCTGGTCAAGTCCATCTCTGCCAGGTTTCCCCACTGTAAAGCTACTACCTTATTCTTTGTGACCCGTAAGCATATTGTGGGAGAAATCCTGAGATTAGGCCAGTATCTTGTTCTTTGTCAAACATCCACCTTTGATGACTCCCATGAATCAACCACTTCTATGATGGCTGCCAAACGGTGATTCTCTATTCATCATTAGTAGGCAGACCTTTCCTTCCTCACCCATTTATTCATTCATTGATGCTCAAACTGTCCCAGATCTGACCAGTGGAAACCTCCTCCAACAGGCCCTTACTTCCTTTTTGACACATTCCATTTTTTGAGCATTCCCTTATTCCCCGGCACAAGACATTTCAGGCTCATCTTGTGTTTTCCCTTCTTCAAGCCCTGGAACTAGCCATTTCTCCAAGGACACCTGATCCCTTTTAGAGGAGAAAAGTATTTAGAAACAAAGATCTGAGTGTTAGCACTGTTCACTGCTACCGGGATGTCATTGCTTCTAGCTGGAAAATATTATGCACGTACACGAACACCCACACCTAGAACTACTTCTGTATGTGCAGTTTGTATGTTAAAGAAGTTCATCTTGATACCTCCAATTCTAATCCAACACCCTCAGGGTTCTTCCCAACCGTCCATCTTCCCATGTTTGTAACTCTCTCCTCAGACTGTAAGAAACCTGGCTCCCACTGTCCTCAAGATTCATTTACATACCTGCTGAATCAACTTACATTTTTTGCTCAACATAACCAATCTTCCAAGCTTCCAAGCTTTGCAGCCTCGTCCTTCACCCCCTCACCATCACCTCCTCAGCAAGGGGACGTGCCACTGCCTCTGCACTGCAACCCCCCCCCCCCAACAGGTTTTGATAAATTCTGAAGTTCATATAAAGAAAATGTGCAAAGCCAGGCAAGAAAATGTGGGAAACTATGAAAAATCAGGAGACATCTGCCCTGCCGTGCACCACAACTTTTTCTAAATTATAATTAAATTAAAGGGTGTTGGGATAACATGCTACCTTTCTGGAAGAAAAATAATTGTGAGACCTCTCATCTCGTAATATTCATAAAAACAACCTCCAGGTGAATGAAAAAGCCAAACATCTCTCTCTCTCTCTCTCTCTCTCTCTCTCTCTCTCTCTCTCTCTCTCTCTCTCACACACACACACACACACACACACACACACACACACACACACACACGGTTGTTTTTGGAAGAAAACGCTAATACATCTTACGGAACCAAACTGACATTCAGTTTTGGATTTCCAAATGTCATTCCTTCACTAAATGGAATCAGGGCTTCTTGGAAAAATGGCTGGTTTTCCAAGGGGCAGGCAAAGTCCGAGGTGCACACCTGTAACACTTTGCTGTACCATAAAGGTGAGACATGCTTTCAGCCTAAGGGAGACGTGTCAAACAAGCCTGAGGGGGTAACTTGAGATTCGGTAGGACCAAGCTCTTTTTTTACTATATTAGATGAATTAACAATGGAATTTTTCCAAGTTAGCTCCTAGGTCTGTGTGTGTCAATATGGATAAACTTGAGAAACAATATACATGAAACAGGCATGTCATTTGGAGGTTTGGGTCTAGTGGAGGTAGAGAAGTACTCAGAAGGATGTTAAATCTGGGTGGTGGGTACACAGGCACCATTAGTCTGGGTGCTTTTCTATATGTTTGACATGTCTTGCAAATAAACAAAATTGTGGTTCCCCATCTGACCAGCTTGAAAATGTATGACAGTTCACAGCATGGAATTCAAGATCCTTCCGTGTTTCTGACACCAACAGAATTTCCATCTTCACCTCTCATGACCTCCCTTCACACTTCTTATTCCCAGTGACAACGGCCTTCTCTCCATTTCCCCACGTGTGCTCTAGACCTCCAGGTCCTTGCCCAAGCTGTTACCATGACTAGAATGCGAGCACCCTACCCACTTTTACTACCTGATTAACCCGACTCTTCTGTGAAGACTGGCTTGAAAGTCCATTCTCCAGGCACTCCCTTCTCCTGGCAGCACGGAGAGTGGAAATGGCACGCAAGGACTCTGAACCCAGCCACGTCAGATTCTGAGTTGGGTTTTGTAGCTCACTGCTGGTGAGATCTTGAGCAAATTACTCCCTTCTTTAAGCCTCAGTTTCCTCAACTGTCAAAAAGAAGTGGCCCTGGAGTTTGTCCCGGATAAAATGAACAATACGTTGCACGATTATTCTGCCAAGTAAGTGTTCCTCCAATACCAGAAGCAAGCTCCACTCCACCTTTTCTTTTGTTACTGATAAATTTCAAAACAATAAATGCAGAAAATAGCTGGAAAGGTCACATACCAAAATATTAACTAAGAAAGTTAATTAAAAAAAAAAAAAAGACCACAGTCATGTGTTACTGAAGCTCTGAGGGTGAAGAAGGGTAGGAGGGTACCAGAGTGAGGACTCGGGGTAAACACCTAAAATTCAAAACAAAGAAAACCATAAGGAAGGTCCCTCCTCTCAAAGAGACCCATTTATTTATCTATTTATTTATTTTTAAAGTTTATTTATTTGTGAGAGGGGGACTGTGAGCACACAGGGAAGAGGCAAAGAGAGAGGGAAAGAGAGATCAAGGCAGAGACAGAGAGAGAATCCCAAGCAGACTCCGCACCACAAGCGTGGAGCCCGATGTGGAGCTCGGACTCACAGACCATGAGATCATGACCCGAGCCGAAGTCGGACACTTAACCGACTAAGCCATCCAGGTGCTCCCTCAAAGAGCCCCTTTCTCACAGGGGGAAACATTTACGCATACAAATATTCACCATTCAATACGCGTTTGAGCAAATACCACATTCCAGGCACCGATTCTAAGTTCTGGGGATACAGATTTCAACAAGACTCAAAGTTCTGACCCTCCATGAAAACAGCATGCAAATAGGGTCAAAACAATAAACAAATAGGGACCAAGAGATACTGGGAAAGAAATAAGGGAGGCTGAGGGGACAGAGAAGGACAGAAGGGAAAGGACAGAATGTTAACAGGATGGCCAGGACCAGCCTCCTCCAGGAGGGGAAGTGTGGGCACAGACTTGAACGAGCTGGGGGAAAAAGACCATGCAGAGGCCCATGGAAAGGTGAGCACAAGGCCAGAGGCAGGAATTAGCTGGGGACAGGAATAACCAAGTGGCTGATGTGGCAAAAGCCAAACGCAGAGAGCAGAGGGCGGCGCAGTCCGAGAAGGGGGCCCCGAGCACAGGGCCGTGCTGCCGCAGGGGCCACAGGGCAGCGGCGCTGCCATCTGGGTGCGGGCAGGAGACGCAGCGTTGTGGGCAGTGAGGGCCTGAGCAATCAGAATCCGCATGAACAAGCTCCCCAGTAAGGCTCACGCACGCTACAGTTTGAGATGTCCTGACGAAGGGCCCTGTAAGCTATGAAAGAATTTTGGATTTTATTAGAAGGCTTTGGAGGGGTCTGAGCTAGAAAGCGACATACTCTGGTTTCAATTCTCAAACGGCCATTCTGTTCTGTGGAAAACAGACTCTGGGAGGGGCGAGGGCAGAAGCAGGGAGTTAGTTAAGAAGCTATTTTAGTCATCTGGGGAAGGGATGCTGGCTGCACAGACGAATGTGGTGTTGATGAAGGTGGTGATGTGTGGTCAAATAAAGGACATATTTTGATGTTGGAGCCAAAGGAAATTGCTAACGGATCAGAAGTGGATGCAAGGGACACAACAATGATGACAAACAGCAGCCGCCAACACTAGCGGAGCACCAGCCACATGCCAGCCACTGCTCTACGGCCTTTGCAGGTAAAAATTCAGTCAATCTTCACCGGAGTCCCACGAGGAGGGTACAGCCAACAAGCCCACTTTATTAAAACAAAGACAATGAGGCGGCGAGAGGCTCAGTAACTGCCCACAGCCTCCAAGCTTATCAGACAGAAGCCTGGGTCTGAGCCCAAGCAGAGGGCTCTGGAGCCTGTACTCCAGCACTGTCCTCCACTGACTGAGCCGCTGAGAACCCAGCACCGTGTACGGAGGGGGAAGCGGTGGGGAGCGTAATGGGCGGAAGGGGATCAGGAGTGCTTTGCTGGACGGGTTAACTTTGTGATTCCTAGTGGACATCTGAGTGGACATGTCAGGTAGACATCGGGCATGTCTGGTGTCAGGGCAAGATGAGGATGGAGCTATAAATGGTCATCAGCAGAAAGACAGTATTTAAAGCCAAAGGAGTAGATGAGATCATCCGGAGCAGTTTTTCAAACTGAAGGTTGTGAAATCAATTTAGTGGGTCATGAACAGCACTTAAAAAAAAAGAAAAAAAAAAAAGAAAAAAAAAAAAGAAAGGAAGGAAAGAAAAAAGAAAAGAAATAGAACAGAATGGAAAATAACGGAGTCCAGGGCCCAAAGTAAGATGAAGAACTGTTCTGTGCAACTCCTGTTTCAGTTGTGTCTGTGCACAAGCGAGTGCAGTGTGTGTACCAGGCTGGCATCTGGTTTGGTCAAAGAAAGGTTTAAAGCCACATACGGGTCCAGGGATTCCATACAGGATCAATCTCTGAATCACTCCAGCATTTAGAGGACGGGAAAGAGGAAGAGCGGCTAGAGAACGAGAATTTAAAGGGAAAAAAACAACTAGAGAAGGCAAAAGAAGGGAACATGGGCCCCCAGAGCCAGGTGAGTGTGACATGCTGGACAGCGATGTGCTGGTGAGATCACGCGGGATGATCCCAAACAGGTGCACAGAAGTAATTATGGGATGGAGAGGGAAACGACAGTGCTGTGGGAGCACAGGGGAGGGTGACCTGTTTAAGGTCTGTTAGTTGAGAACAGAATGAAAGGGGGAATGGACAGAGAGAAGATTAAGATTTTATTTTAGACTCTGAGTTTGAGGGGACAGCAGGATATCCAGTCTATAATTTCCATAAAGAGCAAATATGCAGCTGTTCAAGTTTTCTTTGGTGTATACTATGGCCTGGGAATACAGGCACGACTAGGACACTGTGGCCGAGAAGGAAGACAAGTGCGATGCAGCGAGATCAGGGCTGAGAGGCAGACGGTGGGCTTGGTGAGGGCACTGCAATTTTCCCCTCGCACCATACTGCTCACGACTGGCCAACCCACATCCACCACCGTCCAGACCGTGCACTCAACCAATACCTATACTCTCCTGACTTGTGCTTTGCCCCTCCCAAAAATGTTTCCCAAATCTGAATCAATTTTTCAAGGCCTGGTTTGCAGCTGACCTCTTCAAGGAGGCCTTCAAGGGCCGCCTGGGTGGCTCGGTTGGTTGGGCATCCAACTTCAGCTCAGGTCATGATCTCGTGGTTTGTGAGTTCAAGCCCTGCATCGGGCTCTGTGCTGATGGCTCGGAGCCTGGAGCCTGCTTCGAATTCTGTGTCTCCCTCTCTCTCTGCCCCTCCCCCGCTTGTGTTCTGTCTCTCTCTCAAAAATAAATAAGATGTAAAAAAAAAAAAAAAAAAAGAGAGAGAGAGAAATGCTCAGATCAGTGATGATCTGGCCTTTCCTGAAGAGCTACAGCATTTCTTGTCCACCTAACACTCCCTGGTGCCTGGTCCGTGCCTTGTCCTTACTTCCCTCCCTCATTTCTCCAACTAGGACATGCATGTTGAAGGCTTGTGACAAACATGTCTGACATCTACAAGGCACTCTAACAGCTAAGCAAACACTTGCTTCCCCACTACAAGACTTCAATCCAACTTACATTTCAGCCCTGTTCCTGAAGCAGGTCTAATCAAGTCACTTTGACCTCTAAAACCTTCACTGGCTTCTAATTATGAGTAAATACATGTATAGCCCAGTCATGTCTTCCAGGCACGCCACACCCTTCCCTTTCCCTACCTCCCGAACACCAAACACCCTAAAGCTGAAACAATGGCAATCAAAACAAATACAGGTATACCTCATTTCATTACACTTCACAGATACTGAATTTTATTTTATTTTTTTTACCAAACTGAAAGTTGGTGGCAACTGTGTCAAGCTAGTTTACCAGTGCCACTTTTTCAACATTGACACTTCATGTCTGTCACATTTCAGCAATTCTCTCAATATTTCAAAAATTTCCGGGGCGCCTGGGTGGCTTGGTCGGTTGAGCGTCCGACTTCAGCTCAGGTCACGATCTCGCGGTCCGTGGGTTCGAGCCCCACGTCAGGCTCTGTGCTGACAGCTCAAAGCCTGGAGCCTGTTTCAGATTCTGTGTCTCCCTCTCTCTGTGACCCTCCCCCATTCATGCTCTGTCTCTCTCTGTCTCAAAAATAAATAAACGTTAAAAAAAAATTTCCATCTTGATTATATTTGTTATAGTGATCTTTGATGTCACTATTGTAAATGTTTCAGTGTACCACAAACCACACCCACATATGATGGCATATATGTGTTCTGACTACTCCACCAACCATTCCTTCTCTTTCTCTCTTCCTCTCCTCAGGTCTCCCTATTCCCCAGAACACAACAATACTGCAATTAGGCCAATTAATCACCCCACAATGGACTGTAAGTGGTCAAGTGAGAGGAAGAGTCACTCGCCTCTCACGTTAAATCAAAAGCTAGAAATGATTAAGCTCAATGAAGAAGGCATGTCAAAAGGCAAGACAGGCTGAAAGCTTGCTTGGCTAAACAGCCAAGTTATGAATGCAAAGAAAACGTTCTTGAAGGAAATGAAAAGTGCTACTACAGTGAACACAGGAATGATAAGTGAAACAGCCTTACTCCTGATACGGGGAAAGTTTTAGTGGTCTGGGCAGAAGATCAAACCAGCCACACCATTCCCTTAAGACAAAGCCTAACCTAGAGCAAAACTCTAACTCTCTCAATTTCTATGCAGGCTGAGAGAAGCCACAGAAGAAGAGTCTGAAGCTAGCAGAGATGGGTTCGTGGGGTTTAAGGAAAGAAGCTGGCTTCAAAACATCAAAGTGCAAGGTGAGGCAGCAAGTGCTGACGTAGAAGCTGCAGCAAGTTATCCAAAAGACTCAGCTAAGATAATGAACGTGGCTACACTAAACAATAGGTTTTCAATATAGACGAAACAGCCTTATGTTGGAAGAAGATGCTATCTAGGACTTTCATAGCTAGAGAGGAGAAGTCAGTGCCTGGCTTCAAAGTTTCAAAGGACAGGCCAACTCTCTTGTTAGGGGATAATGCAGCTGGTGACTTTCAGTTGAAGCCAATGCTCATTTACCATTCTGAAAATCCTAGAACCCTCAAGAATTATGCTAAATCTGCTCTGCCTGTACTCTATAAATGAAACAACAAAGCCTGGATGATGGCACATCTGTTCACATGGTCTGCTGAATATTTTAAGCTCACTGTTGAGAACTACTCAGAAAAAAAGGATTCTGGGGCACCTGGCTGGCTCTGTCAGTAGAGAGTGTGACTCCTGATCTCAGGGTTCTGAGTTCAAGCCCCATGTTGGGCATGGAGGCTACTTTAAGAAAAGAAAAGAAGGGGCGCCTGGGTGGCGCAGTCGGTTAAGCGTCCGACTTCAACCAGGTCACGATCTTGCGGTCTGTGAGTTCGAGCCCCGCGTCAGGCTCTGGGCTGATGGCTCAGAGCCTGGAGCCTGTTTCCGATTCTGTGTCTCCCTCTCTCTCTGCCCCTCCCCCGTTCATGCTCTGTCTCTCTCTGTCCCAAAAATAAACGTTGAAAAAAAAAATTAAATAAAAAAGAAAAGAAAAAGAAGAGAAAAAGAAAAAAGACAAGAAAGGATTCCATTCAAAATGTTACTGTTCATTGACAATACTTCTGGTCATCCAAGAACTCTGATGGAGGTATACAATGAGATTAATGTTGTTTTCATGCCTACTAACACAGCATCCATTCTGCAGCCCATGGGATCAAGGAATAACTGTGACTTTCAAATCTCATTATTTAACAAACAAACCTGTATCATAAGGCTAGCTGCCATAGATAGTGATTCCTTTGATGGATCTGGGCAAAGTAAATGGAAAACCTTCTGGAAATAATTCACTATTCTAGATGCCATTAAGAACACTCATGTTTCATGGGAAGAGGTCAAAATATGAACACGAACAGGAGTTTGGACGAAGCTGATTCCAACCCACGATCATGGATGACTCAGAGTGGTCGAAGACTTCCATGGAGAAGGAACTGCAGATGGGGTGGAAACAGCAAGAGAAGCAGAATTAGAAGTGGGGCCTGGAGACAGAACTGAATGGCTGCAGTCTCATAATAAAACTCTAATGGATGAGGAGCTGCTTCTCCAAGATGAGCAAAGAAAGTGGTTTCTTGAGACGGAATCTACTGGCAAAGATGCTATGAGGACTGCTGAAATGACAACAAAGGATTTGGAACAGGACACACAGTTGATAAAGCAGGGGCAGAGTCTGAGAGGATGGACTCCAATTCTGAAAAAGTTCCACTGTGAGTAAAATGCTGTCAAACAGCATCACGTGCTACAGAGAAATCATTTGTGGAAGAAGTGTCCATCAATGTGGCAAACTTCATTACCGCCTCATTCAAAGAAATCACCACAGCCACCCCAGCCCTCAGCAACCAGCACCCTGGTCAGTCAGCAGCCATCAATATGGAGGCAAGACTCCACCAGCAAAAAGATTACAACTGACCGAGAGCTCAGATGATGGTATTTTTTAGCAGTATTTTTTTAAACTAAGGCGTGTACAGTGTCCCTTTCAGACATAATGTTATTGCACACTTAAGAGACTATACAGTACAGTGTGAATGGAACCTTTATATGCACTGAGAAACCAAAAAATTCGTCTGACTCAGTTTATCATGACACTTTATTTGAGATGGTCCGGAACCAAACACACAATAACTCCGAGGTATGTGTGTACAAAAAAACAAAGATGAACAGAAATGAAAGTAAAAAGGAGACATTCACCAAACTGTTGACGATAGCTGTCCTTAGGGTGGGGTTGTGGGGGGATAGTCATCTTCTAGGAGCTGTTTTAATGAACATGTGAACTTAAAAATAAGAAATGCCATTTGGGGCATCTGGGTGGCTCAGTCAGTTAAGTGTCCAACTCTTGATTTCAGCTCAGGTCATGATCTCACGGTTTGTGGGAACGAGCCCACCATCAGGCTCTGTGCTGACAGTGCGCAGCCTGCTTGGGATTCTATTTCCCCCTCTCAAAACAAACAAACAAACAAACAAACAAACAAACAAACAAACAAACTTTAAAAGGTAAGTAGAGTAAGAAATACCATTTAAAAAGCAAAGGAATTTAATATTTGCAGCTATTTTTATTGAGTGCTTACATTATGTGCCAGGCAATATATTAGTCTCGTTTAATCTTAACGAGCCTTTGAATGTAGTTACCAGCCATTCTGCAGATGGGGAAATGGGGGCTCAGAGAGCTGAACTCTCACAAGGTTACACAGCTACTTGGTGAAGAAATGCTGGGATTTAAGCCCAGGTCTAATAACGAATGTGCCCTTTACCTCTCCTATTCTTACACATATTCTGTGTATTCCCAGTGCCCCCCGTGTGTACCTTCTACAGCCTTTCCTTTGTTCTAGCTGGTTCTTCTGCCTGAGTAATATTAGTTTTGCTGACATACCGCTCCCCTTTAAAGTCTAGTCCAAGTTCAGCTTTCCCCCTCACTCCTCCCTAGGCACATACCACGTGGGGTCAGCATTATCTGAGAGCCATTTACCCTCTGTTTCCCCCACAGCTTGGGACTTTGGCTGTCCTACTGGCACGCACAGAGCAAGCATGCAAATGCTGGGTGCATTCAGCTGACAATATAAATTCTCCTTCTGACAGAAGCAAAGATAACAGATGGAGACCAAAAGTTTTCATCTGTAAGGGAAGTTAATCCTGAGAACAGGTTTCTATAATCCCTCCCTCCCTCCCAGCTTTGAGCCTCACCTCTCACTGAAGCCTAAGGAGAGGCGGGTTGATCTACAGCTTTTCGGGTGACTGAACATAATGGCTACCATTTCTGATAAATAAAAACAACTTAACTTACTATTAAATAACATAAATTAAAAGGTTTTTTAAAATGTTGCAAAGGGTTTTCAAAATTTGGTGCCTCTTTCCAAAGGCTCTGACTTTGAAAGAAAGCACTTTTTTAAGTTCAACACAAAGATATGCAAAAATATGAAAAGATAACTCACATATACATGGAGACACATGAGCTAGTGAATCAGACATGTTTAAAATGCGAAATGACCTTTTAACACCAACTGACCACATCCTGAGTTTAGGAACAGAAGTTGAATCCAAACAAATAACACATAAGACAAAAGCACTGCCCCAACAACCTAAGAAAGGAAATACAGGATGGGACAAACAGATTTTAATGCGTCCCTGGCCTTCTTGAGCAAAGCAATGAGAAATGCACTCAACCAAAGCATTAAGACTTGATTTTATTGGAGGTACCAACCCCATAGGTCAACCTGTCAAATGAAGCAAGAGGCCGGACTGAGTTCTATGGGTAGAGTCCACTCCAGATAAAAGCCAATGGACCTTTTTACAGGTTATGGGGTCCTCTCCGTATGGCTAGGGATGCAGGCATGGGAGGAATATTGTCTGGATGATGAATTCCTGTGGAAGAGCACAAGCGGAGCTGAGCTGACACACTCCACAATTTGCACTGTTGCCTCCAATTTACCACGACTCCAGAATCCCAAGGAATAGTGTTAGCTCTTGTTAAATGCATCTATAAACTAAGTGTCCTTCTAAGGATTTCTGAACTTCCCACTTAAAACCAGAAAAACAAACAAACCCCCCCCCCCCACAAAATTCTACACCTATAAATAGCTCAACAGACTGTTTCAAACATGTTACAAACTTTGAAACTTCAACTCTGAACTAAAAGAGTCACCTCTAAATCTCCAAGTGCTTCAAGAAATTAGCAAATTAACCTGGGGCTGGACAACTTAAAAAAAAATTTTTTTTTTAATGTTTTATTTATTCTTGAGAGAGAGTGCACGGAGTGAGCATGAGCAGGGGAGGGACAGAGCGAGAGAGGGACACATAATCCAAAGCAGGCTCCGGACTCTGAACTGTCTGCACAGAGCCCGACATGAGGCTCGAACTCGCAAACCGTGAGATCATGACCTGAGCCGAAGTCCGACGCTTTACCGACTGAGCCACCCAGGCACCCCTGGGGCTGGATGACTTTAAAGAAATAAAAAGACCACTTCAGTAGCCTAAGATCTTTGTGAGTGGCTTTAGCTGTAGACGGTATTTCAGGTTTTCATTTCATTTCATAAAGAGGGGAGATGAGGGAGGAGCCGTAACTGTAACAAGGAGGATGCCAAATACATCCGTAACAGGCACCGGAGACAAAAGAAACTACTGGCAACTGTTTGCTCTTTCCCAAGAAATTCGGGAAGCAGTAGCAATAAAACCCTCCTCCAGGGGGGCCTCCTTCCATGTGTGTATGGTACTGGAGAGAAGAGCAAGAGACTGGGCTCAATCAGTACACAGCCATGCGGTCACCTCATCTCTCCACTTACGGGACCATGAGAGCATTGAGCACTTTCTTACCTACAGTCAAACTACATGTCTTGAAGAAAGACACCAAGAAAAACATGTTTCAAAAAATCATCTGAAAATAGAATTTTGTTTCAGCAAAATGAGCAAAAATACAACTTTATTTTAGCAAGGTACAATTGCTTCCCCTATTAAACTTGTTTTCAATAATTCTCCTGGGTGATGCACTGGAAAAATACTATATTTAGAACCAGGAAACCTATATTTAAATACTTACTGGTTTTGTCACTTATTCTGTGACTTGGGCAAGTTACTTAACCTGCTGCCTCACAGAAATGTTCCACGATAAATGTGTAAGCTGCTAAGTACCACATAAATTAAAATGATCGTTATTAGTATTACCATCCTCTCTGACTTTCCCAGGTAAATGTCTGAACCAGTGAAAAATCAGGCAAAAGATAAGCAACAGGGAAAAAAGCTGGAAGAGGCACTATCAGTCAATCAAACAAATGAAATACGACAAACCCCTAAAAAAAACAAGTCACTGCTACGACTGATAGAAAACCACTCTGTGGACAGCTAATTCCTATGTCATTCTCTAATTAAGAAAAGCTCCCACACCCTGGGATCTACAGTCCATTCATAAAAATCACAGCAGGGTTAAATCCTCACCAGCCCTCCTAATTCACAATCAAAATGCCAACAGAGCACATTCTCACTACATACGCGAGAGCCACAGCCATAGGACCAATCCCCACCCCTCCCCACAGAGGGACAGTGGCCTGACTGTTGGAGATGCACTGGGGGGTAGTTGGTCTCTGAAGGGCAGGAGAGAGTGTAACTCTTCCTCCCCTCACCACTGGCATGAAATCAGCAAACACTGACTTCAGTCACTCCAGAATAAGCCCGCAGAGAACAGGTGGCTGATGAGAAGGCATTGCTGCTTGCAATCCCAAATTTTGACAATAAAAGCCAAAAGGGCATGAACATTTTCTGAAAAATCAGATACTATCAAATTTTCCAGATGGCTTAATACTAGGTAAAATTTATCTAGTGATTACTAGGAGTCAGGCAATACCCTAAGTTTGAGCCATTAACTAATTTAAGCAGCACAACCACAGGTAAGTACAATTAATATTTCCATTTTTAGACGAGAAAACAGAGACACAGAAGTGACTGGATTAAGGTCACACTGCTAACATGTGGTAAAACTGGGATTTAAAAGTCAGGTAGTTTGCTTGCTCTAGGTGCGGCTTCTTGAAGAACCCTCCAACAAATGCTGCTTGGTTTACCGAACCATTCTGCGATCTCCTCCTCACTCAGCACCAAAGAGTTGTAAAAAAGGCCACAGGGTAGCACCTCTCACCTTATGGTCACTTGTTTCCAGGTGAGTATTAGGATAACATGAGCCCATGAAAATAAGGTCTCATTTTCTGCATCCAATAATAACGGACTAAATACCCTGACACAAAAACTGGATGATGTATACATACCTCTTTTTAAGATCGGTAACAAATTAACAGGATCGTGAGGAATTACCATGTTACTACCCTGGAAAGAACAGATATCCAAAGAAGTGAGACCTGGGGCACTTGCTGATCTACCAGAGGTGGCCAAGAGGCCCAATGCCATGTCTGGCCCTTCCAGGACCCTTGTAGGGAGATCCACAGCTGCCCGCCACCAAATCAGTGGATTGGGGCCCTAAAGGGCAGCATCCTATGAGTAGGAGTGAAGTGGAAGTCAGCCTTCCCATGGACTCAGCTTCAAATCACCTGGTTAGTCCAGAAAATCTCAAACTCTCAACTTGGATTAAAGTGATCCTGGTTTGCTAGTACCCTCAGGCACCTGGAAAAAGCAAATAAAAATCCTCCTTGGAAAAAGACATCTAAGGCCTCTAATCATTTCTATAAATAATGTTTCAAATACCACGTCCAGCACACAAACATACGAATAGACAAAACACCATGAGTAAGAACCATCAAAAACAGTCACAGACCCAAAGGGACTTCAGATAATGGAAGTGAGGAGAAGATTATGAAACAACTATATTTACTCTGTTTTAGAAAATAAAAGCCAAGCTTGAAAAATTTAGCAGGGAACAGGAATCCATAAAAAGCAACTTAGCCGATTTGAAAAGAACCAAAACTGAAAAATACAACAAACTCATCCACTGAGTTCTTAATTTCAATTAAACGCAATTAGTCAAAGAGGGAATTGGTTAAAATGGACAACAGGTCACAATTAACTACCCAGAATGAAAAACTGAAAAGGACAAAAAATGCAGGAGAAAGGATAAGTGACAAAAAGGACAAAAAAGAAAGTCTTAACACATCGGTGTCCCTGGAGTCTCAGAACGAGAAAAGAATGGGTACAAAGTCATATGGACGAGAACAGCTGGGCATTCTCCAGAACAGGGAAGAGACACAAAGACACAGACTCAAGAAACCTAGAATGCTTCTAAAAATGACACAACCTGTTCTCTTACCATAGTGCCACAGCTAATCAAACAAGTACCTACTATGGTCCTACTAGGGGCTACATACAGGGAATACAAAAGCACGGCACAAAAGTCAAGCACTTAGAAGAGAGATGTTAAATCATAATAATCTAAAACACTTCACCTCATGTGCTACCAAAAAGAAGGGGAAAAAAGGGAAAAGGCAAGAAGAAAATGCTAGAAAAGTATTTAAAAGAAAAATGGATTAAATTAAAAAACAATAAAACTAAAAGGCACTGGAGTAATAACAATAAGGAGGATCCAAAGCCCAGGCCTAGAAGCTATTTCCATTTCTTTTACAGTGATAATTAATCACACCTCACTATCTGAACTGAAAATCCTTGGCATGAGAAACTCAAAGAATCTTTTCCTCATATTCCGCACCCCCCAACCCTACCTAATAAATGATTTTAAAAAATGGTAAGTCTGAACAGACAGCTCTTACTTCGCTCTATTCACGGTGCCATAACCCACTCTAACAAGCGCTTTTTCCAAGACAACATGGAGGAGCTGACTCTTCAAAGGTTAGGCAAAGGAAGAGTTCCACCAGGAGCCAGCTGAGCAAAGACCAGTCACTCACTGGGGAGTGGGGAATACCTATGGTCACTTAGCAGATAATCAGGAAACAAGTATATATTTCATGGAATCCTTAAGTTATATGGAAATCAATTGTGTAAAAAGCCCAAGGATCTCTGCTTTCTATTAAGCTCAAACCGCTAGATGAACCCTCTCCGCCAAGAAGGTAAAATACAGGGCCACAACTTGTGTAACACAGTACATTCCCATATAGGGAATCAGGTAGGAGTGGAACTGGCTGAAAGAGGGAAGTATAAAACCCTGTGCCCAAGTGGACCTGCAAAGAAGCAGGTGGTACATATACCACTGTGTTGATGAAATGAAATAAACCCTTTCTGAAGCAAAGTTCTAATGAAGTTTCTGGACAAGCTGTCAATTACTGGGAGGGCTCCTGTGATTCTGTATTTAGAGTATGACTGTCAATTAACATGACATGATTCAACACATAACTCTAAATGTCTCGGTCTTAGGAATAAAGTGGTTTAGGATATTTTACGTATGTTGGGTTTTTCCAGATCTCATGAGTCTTGTGAGCTGTACAGGCTTCAAAGATACCAGGGAAAAAAATACAATGACTAAATAAAAATATAGGCATCAAATTTCAAAATTGTTCAAAATTGCTTCTATTTCTGGGATTCCACTATTGTTCAAACCTGCACAGAGGCTTATTCATATCTAAACTAATGTGTCTAAACTAACTTGTTCAATTGATACTAGCAGAAAAGAACTCCAAATTCCCAGACAATGAAAAGCACTATCTGATATCTGATAAGGGTCTAGTATCTAGAATATATAAAGAACTCTTACAACTCAACACTAAAGAGACAGTGCAATTAAAAAATAAACAAAGGACTTCAATGGATATTTCTCAAAAAATGATACTGAAATGGCTAATAAGCACATGAAAAGATGCTCAACATTATTAGGGAAATGCAAATCGAAACCACAGTGAGATCCCACCTCACACGCATTTGGATGGCTATAATCAAGAAACAGGAAATTACAAGCGTTGCCAGGATGTGGAGAAATCAGAACCCTCACACATTGCTCTGGTGAATGTAAAATGGTGCAGAGGCTTTGGAAGCCAACTTAGCACTTCCACAAAAATTTATACAGAGTTACTATAGGACCCAGCAATTCCACTCCAGGTGTATACCCCAAAGAACTGGAAACAGAGATGTAGACAGATACCTGGATGCCCATGTTGACTGCAGCACTATTCAAAGCAGCCAAGAGGTAAAAACAACACAAGTGTCCATCAGATGAATGGATGAATCAAAGGTGATATACACAGCGAAGTATTATTCAATCACAAAAAGGAAAGGAAGTTCTGGTATTTGCTACAACATGAATGAACCCTGAAAACATTAGTGAAATATGTCAGATGCAAAAGGACAAATAGTGTATGATTTTACTTACAAGAGATACCTAGAACAGGCAAAATCAGATAGAGAAAATAGATTAGGGGTACTACAGCCTGGGGGTGGGGTGAGGCAGGAAGAGGTAGTTATTGCTTAATAGTTTCCTAGTTTCTGTTTGGGGGTGATAAAAAGGTTTTGGAGACAGTGGTGGTGGTTTCACAACACCAAGTAATCGATGCTAGTGAAATATACACTTAAAAATGGTTAAAATGGAAATTTGTACTATAGTTAAAAAAAAAGAAGTTAATATACATCCATTGTGGAAGATCATTTGGCAATTTCTTACAAAGCTAAAATATTCTTACTAAACAATCCAGCAGCCGTGCTCCTAGACGTTTACCCAAATGAGTTGAAACTTCTGTAAACATAAACACTTGCACATTAACGTTGACAGCTTTGTTTACAAAACTGTAAACAATAGAAATGTCCTTCAACAGGTAAAATGGATATAAACTGGGGTACATCCATACAACGAAATATTATTTGGTGATAAAAAATACAAGCTATCAAGCCACAAGAAGACACAGAATAAACGTAAATGCACACTGCTGTGTGAAAAGATCAGAGTCTGAAAAGGCTACATAACTATATGATTCTAACTAAATAATATTCTGAAAAAGACGAAACTATAGAGACAGTAAAAATACTAGTGGTTTGCCAGGGATGCAAGGGGAGGGGAGAAGGGATGAACAGGTGGGGCAGAGGGAACTTTTAAGACAGTGAAAGTATTCTGGATGATACCTGACACTATGTCAAAGTCCACAGAACGTACAACAAAGAGTGAGCTCAAATATGAACTGTGCATTTTAGTCAACAATGTGGTATCAGTATTGGTTCATCAACTGTAGCAAATGTATCCCACTAACTTGAAATGTTAGTAGCAGGGGAAACACCTCAGTTAGTGTCCTATACTTGTTCTAACTGAACCGATACTGATACTTTATTATTAACTTACTATTAACAACTGAAAACAGGTATTCAAACAAAGTACTGACAAATGCTACAATGTGGATGAACCTCGAAAACATGCTCAGCGACAGAAGCCAGGCAAAAGGGGCCACATATTGTTTGATTCCATTTACACGAAATCATCGCAATAGGTCAATCGACAGACAGAAAGCAGATTAGTAGCTGCCACGGGCTGGGGGACGTGGGGAGGAGATTAACTATTTACGGGGTATGGAGTCTCTTTGGGGTGTGATGAAAATCTTTTGGAACTAAACACAGGCTGCAGATGCATGTCATGAATGTACTAAATGCCACTGAACTCTCCTGTTCACTTTAAAATGGTTACTTTTGGTCAAAGGGTACAAACTTAACAGTGGTATGATGAATAAATTCTAGAGACTTAATACGGCATGGTTACTATGGTTAATAATGTATTGTATTAAAATGGCTACTTTTGTGGGAACTTCACATCAATTAAAAAAAGAAAACAAGGGGCGCCTGGGTGGCTCAGTCGAGGGGGACACGGGACTCTTCATTTTGGGGTTGTCAGTTTGAGTCCCATGTTGAGTACAGAGATTACTTAAAAATAAAATCTTAAAACCCAAAGGAGGCATCTCAGTCTAAAAGAACCCAGGACACCCAAGAGTGAGCAATTTGTGACTTGATCTCCCCCCACTCCTCATCTGCACTACTGCTGGCTCCTGTACTGAATGGTTGAATACTTTCAATCCCGAGCCCCGCAAACCTGTGAAACACTGAACAAGCTGCTATGTAAGTTTCAAACACTAAATTCACTATTGTTTCTTTCAACCACGACCTACCTCCCCCCTCCATAAATCTAAGCTCACACACTAAAAGCTAACCTTTTATGACCGTCATCGTGAAATATCTTTGTGACACCTTCTGCAATGCTCATTTAAGAGGGACAGAACCACTGTCTTAACCCTAAGACTGCTTCCTACAGCATGATGCCAACCTTTCTGTCCACCGTCTCGGGACCTCAATCTTGCTAAGGTCACTGGCTGTTACCCCAAACACTTTTCTAGAATCAACCATTGTTTTCTAGCGCCTTCCCTTCTCTATGGCTACATTTTCAAAATGTACTAATTTTGATCTAACATGTCTGTTTCCCTCACTGTACTGCGGAACACCCTGAGGACAAGTCCTGGGACTCACCTCAGAACTCTGAAAAACAAGTGCTGCTCCTATCTAGTCATTTCTCCACCTGGCTTCCTGGCTTCTCCTCCAGATCAGACCCACTCACTATACACTCCATTCTTTACCCACCCCACCCCACCCCACGCTCAGCTTCTCTTCAAAAAGGTTCCTGACCACCAAAACAATCCTTGATGAAGAACAAGTCTTCCCTGTGCCAAAGTAAATGCCATTAATTCTGTCTTTTGTCTACCTTTGTTCTTCTCTACTTCAAAAACTATTCTCAGTCGGCTCACATATTCAATGCACCACAGAGAACATAAGGAGTGTTGACACTATAATCCGTGCCTTCAAAGAGGACTGGGGAAGGAGGGCGAGAACACGTTGAAGAACATAATAAAAAGCGAAGATTAAATGTACACAAGAAAATTATAAAATTCCATGAGAGAAACACCCAGTTAAGAGGGGGTTAGGTTTCCTGGAAGAAGGAGCATTTTAAAGAAAGGCCTTGAAAGACAGAGATCTCAACAGAGGCAGAAGGGGCAAAGAAGGCATGGGCACATGCATGGAATTGGGGACACAGAAGCCACAGGAGAGGATACACACAGGGAAACCAGGAGACGGGGCTGGAAAGGCAGGACAGCATCCTACCTACCGTGAACCCTGAACAACAAGGAAGGCACCCACCTTTAATTCAGGACACAACTGAGAAGGACAGGGGAAGAGCTGACCCTGGCAGTGGTTAGAGACTGGACCAAGAACTGGGGAAGAGCTACCCTCGGGAGGCTCCGACAAGCAGCACCTCCTTCGTTCAAACTACCTCCAATCTCTATTTCCACGGCAGTCTGTCTCCTCCTCAGCTGGTTCCTCAGCATCTTCTCAAGGGACCCCTCTCTGAACCCCTTCGCCTAAATCACTAACTAAAAAGGAAAATAATAGTCTGTCCTACAAAAGCGATTAAAAGCAAATCTTATGGGCTGATCTATGGCACAGACTCCTTAAGACGAATATGTGAGCTCCTACCGTGTACCAAGTACAGCTCTAGGCAGCAGACCTGCAAAGGTGAAGGAGACACTTTCTATCCCATGGACTTTACATTTTAGTGGAAGAAAGAGATAAAAGACAAACATGTCAGACAAATGCTGTGATGAGAGCGAGGCAGAGAGCATGGGGGCTGCCTGAGCTCAGGTGGGTGAGGAAGGGAAGCAGCCAGGCAGTATGCATTTTCACAAGGTACACATTTTACATTAAAAGGGAGAAACAGGTTTTGGAGCCACAAAGAGCTGGGTTCAAGCCCGGATTCTATCACTTAATGACTGAATGACCTCTTGAAAATGACCTAATCTCTCCTAAATATATTTCTTTACCCCCATTTCACAGATAAAGTACTAACCTTATAAAGCTCTTTTGTGAGAATTAAATAAAATAATGAATATAAATACTGTGCACTTGGTAAAGAATATATAAATGTTAGCCATTAGATCAGTGGCTTAATAGACATAGAAACTATTTTGCTGCTGTTATCTAAAAACTAGGTAATAATTTGGCATAAATGGTTGAATACAAGAAGTCTTTGGGATATGAACCAAGTATAACAGAAACCTGGGAATATTTCATTAAACAGTCTTAAGAACTACCTTCATCTACACATAAGAAGACAGTTGTATTATTCAGTGATAAAAAGAAATGAGCTATCAAGCCATGAAAAAACATGGAGGAAACTTAAATGCATATAACTAAGTGAAAAAAGCCAATCTGACAAGACTACATGCTATGATTCCAACCATATGACATCTAGAAAAGGCAAAACCAAGAGACCGTAAAAACACTAGTGGTTGCCAGGGGTTGGGGAGAGGGAGGGATGAGGAGGCGGAGCATAGAAGATTCTTAGAACAGTGAGACTACTCTGGATGATACTGTAACGGAGGACACATGTCATTACTCAATTGTCCAAAACCACAGAACAGCATAACACCAAGAGTGAACTGTAATGTAAACTATGGGCTTTGGGGGACAATGATGTGTCATTTGGGTTCACAGTTTTAACAAATGCACCACTCTGGTCGATGGTGTTGATAATGGGGGAGGTTGTGGGAGGGGTAGGAAGGAGGTGTACAGGAAATCCCTGTACCTTGCTCTCAATTTTGCCGTGAACCTAAAACCATTCTAAAAAATAAAGGCAATTTTTAAAAACAAGTGCAGAGGGGTGCCTGGGTAGCTCAGCTGGTTAAGCATCCGACTCCTGACTTTGGCTCAGATCATGATCTCACCGTTCAAGAGAGAGTGAGCCCTGTGTCTGGCTCTGTACTAACAGTGCAGAGCCTGTTTGGGATTCTCTCTCCCCCACCCCCGTACCACCCCATCCCCCCACGCTCTCTCTGTCAAAAATTAATAAACATTAGAAAAAATTTAATTTAAAAAATAAAAACAGGGGCGCCTGGGTGGCTCAGTCGGTTGAGCGTCCGACTTTGGCTCAGGTCATGATCTCGCGGTCTGTGAGTTCGAGCCCCACGTCAGGCTCTGGGCTGATGGCTCAGAGCCTGGAGCCTGCTTCCAATTCTGTGTCTCCTTCTCTCTCTGCCCCTCCCCCATTCATGCTCTGTCTCAAAAATAAATAAATGTTAAAAAAAATTTTTTTAAATAAAAAATAAAAACAAATTGGAAAAATACGCGCTAAACTGTAAGAACGGTGATCTCTGGAGAGTAAGGTTATACACCTCTGTATTGTTTTTATGCCATAAGCACACACTAATTTCATAATAAAAAGATACATTTCAATAAAAGAAAGTTGTGGGGTTTTTTTGAAGTTTATTTATATTGACAGAAAGAGACAATGAGCGGGGGAGGGGCAAAGAGAGAAGAGCCAAACAGGCTTCGCTGACAGCACAAAGCCCCACCCCTGGCTCAATCCCACAAACCGTGAGATCATGACCTGAGCTATAATCAAGGGCTGATGCTCAACCAACTGAGCCACCCGTGCGGCCCAATAAAAGACAGCTCTAAAAGTTAAACTAAAATACGATGCTAACATTCTTGACATTTTTTTCTCTAACGTATATAATTATTTCCATGTATAACTATTTCAACAAAAGTAACGATTTTCATATGACCATTTCATCTCTAGGAAGAGCGGGATTTTTTTCAAATTTGTAATGTAGTAGAGTCAAATCTTATTCTTAAAAGAAAATAAAATATTATGAGGTATGCATTTAAATAAAATATTAATAAGCTGAATCAGGTCAGCAAGAGAAACAATACACTGGCTTACAGAACTAAGTCTGAATATTTATAGATGAAAAGAGACAATATTTCCCATTTTCCCGTTCTCAAATGATTTAATTTAGAATGAACTAAAATAGAAAACATTAGTCTCCTCCTCCTTAGGAACTTATTATCACCTAGTAATTTGCTAATGAAATCAGATATATGACTTCTACATGGTTGATGCTGAAGCTTTACATTAGCAGAGACATCTCCAGAGTTGTATCACCACTGGGCTCCTGGAAGAGATTTCCTAACCACTCATTCACTGAGGGAACTTCTATGGCAGATACAGGCAGACCAGTATCAAATATTAAGAATACTGGCAAAAAAAACAAAACAAAGGGAAACAGAGATGATGCCTGGTCTGTTAAGAAGGATTCCATAAATATATAATCTCAACTACTATAGTTAGAAGTCATTTCCAATTCTCTTTTGTTTTTTAGATATTAGTGTTTTATTTTTTGTTTATTTTTTTAAGTTTTTATTTTATTTAAATGTTTGTTTATTTTTGACAGAGAGAGACAGAGCATGAGTGGGGGAGGGGCAGAGAGACAGGGAGACAGAATCTGAAGCAGGCTCCAGGCTCTGAGCTGTCAGCACAGAGCCCGACGCCGAAGTCGGACGCTCAACCAACTGAGCCACCCAGGCGCCCCTTAAGTTTTTATTTTAAATCCAGTTAGTTAATGCACAGTGTCATACTAGTTTCAGGTATGCAATACAGTGAGTGATTCAGCACTTCTAATTCTTTTTTTTAAATTTTTTTAATGTTTATTCATTTTTGAGAGACAGAGAGAGACAGACCATGAGTGGGGAAGGGGCAGAGAGAGAAGGAGACATAGAATCTGACGCAGGCTCCAGGCTCCGAGCTGTCAGCACAGAGCCCTACATGGGGCTTGAACTCACAAACCATGAGATCATGACCTGAGCCGAAGTCGGATGCTCAACTGACTGAGCCACCCAGGTGCCCCCTAATTCTCTTTAATAATATTTCCAAGGTTTACATCTTCAACACAGGCATATGAAAAGCCAAACGCATCAACAAAAGAAATCACATTTACATAAATAGATTGCTAAAATCTTAAAACCTAATATTTTGATTTTGAAAATAAGTTGCTGATTTTTTTTAAATCCCAAAAACAGTAGACTGAGCTGGCATCCTCTGAAAGCTGAGCAAGGTAAGTTCAATAAGAACAAGCAAGCAATAAATTCACGGAACTCATTAATTCAGAAAGGGATCGCGAACGGTGAGTCAAAGGGAGAAAAAAAACTGAAGTCTCCACGGTATATTCCCTTGAGGGCTGGCAGCAAAATTTATTTATTAATCTACACAAAGACTATTTGCTGAGCACTAACTACATACCAAGCACTGTTCTGGGCACTGGGGATATGATTCAGAGTAGAAAGTCCCTGCCTTCACACAAATGATGTTCTAACAAGCAGGTCCCCAGGTGGCAATTCTTGGGTTCCATGCTGCTCTTTTTCTACAATCCAAACCCACACTCCTCTTCAAAGGGGTCATAAACTTATTCTGCAAGAGTTTTCTTCCAGTTCATTTAAACACAGAATTGCACTGTGTACGGGTTAAGGGCACAGAGTCCAGAGACAGGATGCTCGGTTCCAAATCCTGGCTTTCCTACTTTTTATTTATTTAAAAAAAAAATTTTATGTTTATTTTTGAGAGACAGAGAGAGAGAGAGAGAGAGAGAGGGAGGGAGAAAGGGACAGAGGGTGTAGGGGACTGTGAGACAGGGAGACACAGAATCCAAAGCAGGCTCCAGGCTCTGAGATGTCAGCACAGAGCCCAACATGAGGCTCCAACCCACGAACCCTGAGATCATGACCTGAATTGAAGTCAAATGCTCAACTGACTGAGCCACCCAGGAGCCCCGTGGCTCTGCTACTTTTTAGATGAAACCTTGGAGGAAATAGCTCAACCTCTCTATTACAGTTTCCTCATCTAAACAACGGAGATAATAATACTACCTCAAAGAATTTTTGTAAGAATTAAGCAAGTTACTATTTTTCAAGTGTTTAGAACATCTGGCACTTAGAATTTATTATTTATATAAAGTATTTATGTTAGTTTTTATTTAGTATTATTTATTCCAGTTTTTGGTAAATAGAATATCCTTGTCGATCTGTTCTAGAATCAAAGTGGACTGATGCCAAAATTTCCTGTAAATCCATTTATTTCAACCAGTTGCTAAATTTTACAGATCTTTCTCATGCATACTAGAGCCTTGGGAAAACCTGAACAGAAGACGCACAGATGATCAATTCATTAGCCCTCCCATCTCCTTCCCACTTGTCTCTCAATAGCACACCTCTCTTCACAAAACCTTGTTCCATTTATGAGAATCCAGTGCCCTGGGCCAGACTCAAGTCCCATCACCAAGGGCCTCACTCTCAGCCCACAGCCCCTTCTGACATCCCTTCTCTGTAATCTCCAGGCTTCCTAAGATCCTGCGCTTTTCCATGTAATATGCCACATACTTGCAAGCCTTGGTTCTTGAAGGACCTCCCCTTGGAATGCTCCTCTCCATCCTTCTGGGTCCTGCTCATATGTGTCCCTTCCTCTATATCCTTCTCTGATATTCTTCCCATATTTAAGCAGAAGTAAAGCCTCCCATTAGTTCTCTCCTAGAACTCTGGCTACACCACTATTTTAGCTGTATAGATCCCACATAGCTTTATAAGTGGGAAGCTTCCATGTCTGACTCTGCTATAGACATGGCATTCCAGGGGAAAGGAAGAGGTCTTATTTGTTTTGCATTTCTGGTTCCTAGCATGGCAATCTTGGCTGAAGTGAAGTAGGAATTTTCTTTTTCTTGTATTTTCTCTGATGGTTCATTCCTATAGGCTTCATTTGACCTGTGTCTCTGTGTCCCTTATTTTTAGGGATAGTCAACTTTCAGCACTCTGCTAGCCAATGTTAAAAAAAAAAAAAAAAAAAGTTAATGTTTTTTTTTAGAAAGAAACATTTAATAAATGCTGCAGGCTGCAATGTCCTTCTTTCCAACTCAAATTTCTCCTATTCAATATGTAAGAACGTAAATCTGGTCCCACAAAGACTTCTACTAAAAGATGAAAATTCTACTCCCATTATGTTTAATCTTATATATCCACCAGGAAAAAAACAAAACAAGAGGCACTGAAGTCGATGCAATGTGTACATTTGTGCTTATGTCTGTTCACTATTGTGCAGGTACCTGTACATCTGTTTAGGTTCATCTACCCTGAGTACGTTGAGTTTACAGGAACCATTTGGCAGAAATCTTGACAGCATGTTCGCTACACCTCTGCCATCAAGTAGGGATTATTGGACACAAGGAAGTCTATTCCACTTGTTCTAAAACTCTCCAGGAGGAACTCCCAGGGTTCCTTACAAGGCAGGGAGTTATCCGGTCTGTTCACCTAAGCCACTCATACTCCATCTGACCTCATTTGCTATTGTTTGTTTTCCTTCTCAGAGTTGAGAAACAGTTGACCACCACTCTTTAACACACCCTAAAACCTTCATTAACTCACTGTTTAGAATACTTGATCAGGGGGCGCCTGGGTGGCTCAGTCGGTTAAGCGTCCGGCTTCGGCTTGGGTCATGATCTCGCTGTTCGTAGGTTCGAGCCCCGCATCAGGCTCTGTGCTGACAGCTCAGAGCCTGGAGCCTGCTTCCGATTCTGTGTCTCCCCCTCTCTCTCCCCCTCCCTTGCTCATGCTCTGTCTCTATCTCTCAAGAATAAATAAACTTAAAAAAAAAATTAAAAAAAATACTTTGATCAGGCTAAATTAACTCCGTTATTTGGATGATATATTCTCTGATTTTTTCCCCATTATTTTTTCATTTTTTATTTTTTTATTTTTATTTTTTTTTAATTTTTTTTTTTTTCCAACGTTTATTTATTTTTGGGACAGAGAGAGACAGAGCATGAACGGGGGAGGGGCAGAGAGAGGGAGACACAGAATCGGAAACAGGCTCCAGGCTCTGAGCCATCAGCCCAGAGCCTGACGCGGGGCTCGAACTCCCGGACCGCGAGATCGTGACCTGGCTGAAGTCGGACGCTTAACCGACTGCGCCACCCAGGCGCCCCCATTTTTTATTTTTTAATTGGAGAGAGAGTGTGTGCAAGTGTGCAGGGGGAAGAGAGGCAGATGGAGAGAAAGAATCTTAAGCAGGCTCCTCACTCAGCACAGAGCCTGGTACGGGGCTTGATCCCACAACCCTAGGATCATGACCTGAGACGAAATCAAGAGTTGGTCACTCAACAAACTGAGCCACCCAGGCCCTCCTTCCCCATTCTTAAACCATTTTAGTTACTCTTAGGAATACTTTTCAAGTTTTCTACAAGGAATCCAAATTTAACATTACTTTAATACCTACTCTGCAAAAGAGATATGAAGAAATTAAGATTATCAAGGCACGGTGGCCACCTAAGAATACACAATTTTGTGGTGAAACAGACACATTCTGCATCAACTGTAGTAGACATACATTAACTGTAACATATGGATAAAGACAGGGGAGGATAAAGACAGGGTGTTCCAGAGCACAGCCTCAAAGGCAAAGCCAGCACATTCACTCTCAATGCACTGACAAGGCAAAATGCCAGATGCTGGGGTTATAAAATAAAACAAAACACAGCCTTGACTGCAAGGATCTTACCACCTGGTACAGTGGTGTTCAAGAACATTTTGCAGTTTTTCCCGCAAAAATCTTGCACCGACACCCCAAAGTTAAGAGAGCATGGACAAGTGTTGCTGAGACTGAACTGGGGAGAGGTGAGTCTCACTCTTCTGCCCCAGTCAGGCCACCTGGGCCCCAGCCACCTCTGCAAACCTGGGGCAGCCCAGCTCCAAGGGATTCTGAGTGCCCCCACCTAACCCTGCTGCTTCAACAGAGCACTTAGAACACTGCCACCTACCTAACCATGAATGCTGCGTGAGTACTGGTTAAATAAAATATGAGAGGTCTGGAATAATTTACAAGTTACTGGTCTAGTGAATGGGAATGGCAGAGGCATAAGGGGAAGGAGTGGGATCACCAGACACAAGGCAGGAAAAGCTGAGTCCAAGTCACTGGAATGTGAAACCAGACAGAGAACTGGAAAGGTCTGATCAGTTTCTCTCAAATCCCAGGAGGCAGAAAGCTCATCTTAACTACTTTCTACTTCCCCCTGTGATTCCCGTTTCCTCTGTTAGCTCTATCTGCCTGCCACGGCAGTTTCCTCAAATCTTTCCTGCGCTCTTTAAGCTTCCAACTCCCCACCTCACTCCTGTCCCCCAGCAGGATCTTCAGAGAACACACAGAAAAGTGCTCCTTACCTTCCAGCCTTCATGCCCATCAGTTTCCTGCCCACACACCTCTGCTCTCCTCCGGGAGGTACTATTCTTACCATCGAAACAATGCCCCAGGATCACAGTGGGCTCCGAGTTCTCCAGGAAGGTCCCCAGTCCAGCAAGCCCTCCTGCATCTTCAACACTGTCCAGTGATGCTCCTTCCCACCTCCATCTACGCTTGCTCAAGGTTCTCATACATGTTAAAGAATGTCTTCTCTGGACCTCAGATTCCCTCTGCAGCTATTTTTCACTTTCCTGTAATAGCCAAATTTTAGGAAGATTTGGCCCCAAACTTACCCTGCCCCTTCACCTCACTTTCTCATGAACACACAACAAGCTGGCTTCACTTATCCTCTCCCCTCCCAACTGACACTCGGTGACCTTGGCTGCCACCTCTGATCTGAAACACTTTCTGTTTTCGTGCCATGCTCTTTGGGTTTTCCTCCAAACCAGTCCGGTGGCATCCTCTCTGCTCTTGAAACAGTGCTCTACTCCCTTAAATGTTCACATTCCTCTGAGTTTTGTTCTCCGAGCATTTGTCACTATTAGCAGTGATGAGGGGGTGGGGGTGTGCTCCTAAAACTACAAAACCTCCTACATAAGGGCTGAGCCCTATAAAGTCCTCATTACTGGTGGGAGATGCTTACCACCCAGGCAGGGAAAAAGCAACCACTTCTCTGCCTCTACATACCCACACCCTTGACCACTTGAGAGCAATCTCATCTGTTCCTGGGCTGGACCACAAGTGCTAACCTCTGAGTCTTAGTCTATAGACCAGTTCCTTCTCCTAAATGTCAGATCCATGCCTCAAACACTTGATGCTCTCCTCAAACTTAAGACCAAAACGAAATTCATCACTTTATACCCTGGCCCAATCTTCTTTCCTCCATGATTTTTCATTTCAACGAATGGTGCCACCATCACCTAGTTTCCAAGGCCAAAGTCTTCACTCTCCTTGGCCCCTTTTTCTGCCTCACAGGCCGACCTCCTAAACAATCTTCTCTCACTACCACCACCCCAAAACCTTCTCTTAGTCAATACTTCTGGCCCACATGGGCCAAATACCACTGCAGACACAAAGAATACAGCAGTGAACAAATCAAGCTTAATCCCAGTGGGAGGAGACAGGCAAACAAATAAATAAAAGGCCAAAATAATTTCAGACTTGATCAAGCTGGGTGATGTGATGGGACACAACTTTAGACAGAGACAGAGAAAATCTCCTAGAAAAGGAAACCTTTAAACTGAACCTGAAAGACATACAAGTATCACACAGATCTGTGAGGTGGCGAGCTCCCACCAGACGGAGGAGCCAAGTGTAAAGGTCCTAAGGCAGAAATGAACTTCAGGTGTTCAGAATGGGGGGGGGGGGGGGGGGGATCAACGAGGCTGGAATTTAGAGAGTAAGGAGGTGGCCACAGCAGATGGGCTCACAGGGAGACAGGGGTCAGACAGGCCCTAGCTGGCCACCATGAAAGCAATGGAAAGCTACTGGAGGATTGTAGGAAGACAACTGACATAACCCAACTTGAATTTTTAAAGGTCACTTTAGCTGATAAGTGGAAAAAATGGTTTGGGAGGAGGCCAAAAATAGGGGGTTAGAACAGCAGTCAGGAGGCTAAAATACAGTCCAGACAAGAGGAGATAGTGCTTGAGATAGGAGAAAACAAATTCAGGATATTTTTTGGACATACAGTGAACAGAACTTGCTGGGACATTAAATGTTGAGAGTGGGGGACAGGGGAAGGAATCTAGGACAATTCCTAGGTTGTTTGTAGGTATAATTTACACACAGTAAAATTACATACAGTATATGGATTCAATCAGATTTGATGACTGCCTATCAAGACTCAGAATATTTCCATCACTCTACAAAGTTCTCTCCTGTCCCCTCCCAGTCAATCCCCTTCCACTCAAGAAGCAACCACTTGGGGCGCCTGGGTGGCGCAGTCGGTTAAGCGTCCGACTTCAGCCAGGTCACGATCTCGCGGTCCGCGAGTTCGAGCCCCGCGTCAGGCTCTGGGCTGATGGCTCAGAGCCTGGAGCCTGTTTCCGATTCTGTGTCTCCCTCTCTCTCTGCCCCTCCCCCGTTCATGCTCTGTCTCTCTCTGTCCCAAAAATAAATAAACGTTGAAAAAAAATTTTTTTCAAAAAAAAAAAAAAAGAAGCAACCACTGATCTGATTTCTAGTATCACAGACCACTTTTGCCTGTTCAAGAAGGTCTTATAAGTGGAATCATCCATTATGTATTTTTTTGTGCCTGGTTTTTCACTCAGCATTAATACCTGTGAGACTCACCCTTACTACGTGTCTCGGTAGTTTGTTCCTTTTTACTGCTGAGCGTCCACTGCATGAAAGTAACAGTTTGTTTATCCATTCTCCCACTGATGGACAGCTGGACTACTACAGTTTCTGGTTACCATGAATAAAGCTGCTTCACATTAACATTCTTGTATAAGGCTTATCTGTGAACATGTATTTGCATTTCTCTTGGATAAAGACCTAGAAATGGAACTGCTTGGTCACAGGGTAGCCATACATTCAGCTTCTGAAGAAACTTCCAAAGGGTTTTCTAAAGTGGTGGCATCAGTTTATATTCTCATCAGCATTAGATGTGCCTTGCGGCCGCCTGACTCCTAGTGTTCTGCTCGAAGAGGTGGAGTTCTAGGCCACAACCAAACTCTCGGTCTGTCAGCTCTTCAAACACATTTCTGTATCTCTTTGCTAGACCTTTATAGATGGACTCTAAGGACACTTTTCCTCCTTATTCCATCATCCCCTTCGCTGCCTGTCTCATGCTATTTATTCATTCAACAAATATCCTGAAGGGTGAGAAAAAGGCTGGCCTGGCCAGAGCGTTCGAGGCAGAGCAAGTGGCATATGAAGAGGTCCCTCAGGTGGTAAAGAGCTGGGTGCCTTCGGGAGACTTGGAAGTGAATGCGGCTGGGGGACAGCAAGGAGGGGAGGTCAGGGAGGCGGGCGGGGCCCAGGGTACCGAGGGCCTTGTGAGAAAGGGGAAGGAGCTGGGACTGTCTTCCGAGCGCTAGGAGAAACCGTGACGCTTTTAAGTGGAGGAAAGACAGGCAACCCTTGGCCATTCCAGGCAAAGTAGAGGAGACACGAACAGGACTGGAAATGGAGAGGCCACGCTGAGAGGCAATCAGTGTGTGCCAGGTAGGAGATGATGGCGGCTCAGAAGGCAGTGGCAGGAGAGCAGACAGACTCCAGTCACGGTACAGAAACGGCACTGACTTGGCGATGGGGGACACGTAGAGGGTGGTGAGAGACAGGGAGGTCGCTAACCCGGGAAGATGAGGGGCCGGTAAAGCCACTTACTGAGAAGGGGACAGATGAAGGAAAAAGAGCTTTCAAGGAATACGTGTTCAGTTTTGGACTTGGGAAGCTCAAGTTACCGATAACATAGACAAGCAGTGGTGTCAAGCCGGAGCTGGAGGGTCCAGGAGAGACCTGGCTGAACTTATCAATCGGCTCGTGGATGACCATGAGCACCTGGGGATATCTGAGAGCACCCAGGGAGAAGGCACACCAAAATACGAGGCTGCAGACAACACCGACAGTCAAGCAGAAGGAGGGAGCCGCAGAGTGGGAAGGAACAGATGAGAGAAAAGCGGGTGGATGAGGAAGTAAGTGGTCCTCTTCCGAGAAGCTGCTTCTGACCTTTCAAGTTAGGGTTACACATCTTGGTAGAGCCCCTTGTACTCCCTTCATCAGAGCACATCTGACACCCCTGCTTCTGTGCCTTCTCTGCCAGGCGGTGTCTGAGACAGGGGAGTGTAGTCTGAACCGGATACACTCAGTAGGAACCAGCCCTGCTCTAGTCCGGCGTCTTGACACAGCACGACGTTGGTGTAACGGACCGCTACCATCCGCTGAGTAGCATCTATAGATCGTACACCCCACCGTACACTTTGTCTATTTTCATTCCTTTTCCCAATAGCTCCGAGAAAGTATATTTCCATTTTACAGATGAAGAAACTGTGGCTAGGGCAAAATGCCCAAAGTTACCGCTGGTAAGTGACGGAGCCAGAGGGAAGACACACATCCTCTGTCACGTGCTCTGCTGCCTCCATAAAGTGCCCATCGTGTGGACTCTTTACAGCAGGAGTGCCCTCTCACATTCCTGCCAAAGGTATACAAAGCTGCCCCCAGGTCACTGGCCCACCAGAGCGCTAAGTCAGGGAGATGCCAGGGAAGAATCCCTGCTCGTCAGGCACACAGAATAATCTCCAGGCTCCCAGAGGGTGCTTCTGAATGTAGAAGCAAAATCTCCCATGACACCAGGGTCTCAAGGTGAAAAAACAAAAAAACAAAAAAACAAAAAAAAAAAAACAGGACTCCTAGGGCTTTTTAACTCTTTAATTTTAGAACTTAATTTAGCCACATTTCAGAAATTTCCCACTACTTCTATTTTTTTTTAATTTTTTTAATGTTTTTTTTTGTTTTTTTTTTAATTTATTTTTGAAGGAGAGAGACAGAGCATGAGCAGGGGAGGGGCAGAGAGAGAGGGAGACACAGAATCTGAAACAGGCTCCAAGCTCCGAGCTGTCAGCACAGAGCCCGACACAGGGCTCGAACCCAGGTCACGCAGGTCACGAACCGCGAGATCATGACCTGAGCCCAAGTCGGACGGTCAACCTACTGAGCCACCCAGGCGCCCCTCACTACTTCTAAAGGGCCTTACTCTAACTTCACAACTAATGCAGAACGTGGTGGCATCCTTTCCAGACCAAGACATGATCAGGATGAGATTATGTCTCGGTGGAGCCTGAGAAACCAATACTATGTATTTGTGTGAAAACTAACGATGGTACGTACGGTATTCTTTATTTTCCATACTCTGCTTTTGAGATAAATGTACTGTCTTTGCCCTGACTTCTTAAATTCGGAACTACACAGGTTTTTTCCTAAGTGGGTACAATAATACCCAGAGGCTTCCTTTCTTTATCCACTCAGGAGCAACTGTTAACTATCAACCCTCTGGTGAGGGCATGGGCTACGGGGGAAAGAACACTAGCTTAGCTGGCAAAGAACAGGGTCGCAGCCTTGACTCTGTCCGTGTAAAGCATCAGCATCTCTCCAGAGCTATAAAGCCAAAGAGCTAGACTAGCTAATGTCTTAGGATTCTTTCAGGTCTCTATAGAATTCTACAATTAGAGAGCGTAGAAAGGGTGAGTGAAGGTACTAGGACGCGGCAGGCTAGCTGGGAAAGGCTGGCAGGACGAACCCTTCAGGCTACGATTAAGTTAACAGCCAGTCTGAACTGCACTCTTTCCTTCCCTGCCAGCGCTCCCCCCCACTCCCCCCACAAACTGTGAGCTATCCTTGTCACCCTCAACAGCCCCCAACCCAAGTTCCACTCAGTCACTTGGGATTCTCCATTTGTTGTAATACCTGGCAAAGTACCCTGTATACAGATGTCACTAATATTTGCTGGCTTCATTGGAAGCTTTAACAAAATATGATGATTACAACACCCCAATCCAATTTCCCAACAAAGAAACATAAACACAACTAAAGGATGTTTCTAATAATGCCTAGCACTCATCAATATAACACATCTCTACTTTTTTTTTTTTTTAATCAGAACAACTACCCTTTACAAAGGGTGATCACTTCTTTCTTTCCTGCCCCTTACAGGATACCACTAATGATCCATCCTAAGTTCTTTTGAGCCAAGTCCCCATTCACAAGCACGAAGATATAAACAGAGGAAAGAGTTCCACCAACCCACTTCTATTCTTTGGATTAACGTCTCAAGATGCTCAGGGCTAAAGCAAATTATTTACTTTGTTTAATGCCATTTTCATCCATCCCACAGATCAAGTCCGACTGCCCTGCTGGCAAAAAAGGCTTCAGAAGAGGGGACATCTTCTACTCTCACTAGCATACCCTGAGTCACTATCATGTCTTTTTGTTCTCTTCGTAGCTATCACCTCCAGACATTCTTATTTAGTCAATGTTTACAGCCCAACTTCAGAGCAGTTTCCTTTTCTATTTTGCCCGCCACTGCATCCCCCATGCTTAGAAAAGTGTCTATAAATACCTGTTAATGAAAACTGGAACATACACAGAGGGCTTCAGTCCTCATTCAGGAATGTGATGTTCAAACATGGAAACCACCTTCCCATCGGGCTGGCATTCAAGTGTTCCAATGAACTTTCACTCTTTCCTACAGGACAGCTCTCATGTGCACATGACAATAAGGATATTTTCCCCTATAGCTAATGTTTTCTCTTTCTTAACTTCCCCACAATGAAGCATCAGATAACAAGCCACAGATAAACCAATAAGTCACTTTTTAGTTGATCTTCCTGCTGGGTTTCACACATTACCTACAAAGCAAACACAGCTCTAACGCAGAAAGTACTGATTGTGTTTGTCACCATGAGAACCTTTTCACCCATACTGCAGGCATCACAGGTATTAAGAGGACTTTAAGCAGCCTAAGTAATAATAAAAAAGCCATCCAGTCTAAGTACAATGTAACCAAATTATGCTCTATGAAAGCCTTGACTTCCTTATATTTCAAATGTGTAACTTTGGTGTACGGTTATACTCCAACATAAATAGGGTTTTTACCGTTTTGCTTTATTTTGTTACTTTTACCTCCACAAAAAGAAAATGAACACACCAGAGTCAGAAACGCCAGACAGATCTAATGAGCACTAAGGTGCCTTGAATACAAGCACCCATGAGGAAGAGTGCTTAAGGCATATGGGGGACTGTCTTTTGTAACTGTATCTTTTGAGTCCCATCTGGTCAAACAGAGCGGTCACCACATAGTATGATTCCTGTGCGGTAGCACAGACCGGAAAAGAGACAGCCCCTTACCTGTGATATCATTCTTTGAGCTGATACAAGACGTTTCCAGCTCAAGACAGAATGGCAGAATTGGGAATGAAAGAGAGACTTTTTTTTCTAACGTTTGAGAAAGAGAGTGCGAGAGCGGGAGGTACAGCAAAAGAGGGGGACAGAGGATCTGAAGCGGGCTCTGAGCTGACAGCAGCCAACCAGACACAGGGCTAGAACTCATGAACCATGAGATCATGACCTGAGCCGAAGTCAGACGCTCAACCGAGTCACCCAGGTGCCCAGAAAAAGAAATTTTTTACATTCTATCTCAGGTACACTAATAAAATTGACTAGGTATAGGGAAAGTGAAAGTTTACAAAACTCCCAGGGGGTCACTAAACCAGAGTCTGGTTTGGTGGCATGGTTGCAAAAATCATGCTTTCCACTACTCTGCCCAAGCCCAGATTTCCATTTTGTTATAACTTAAAAAAATAAATAAATAAAAAATAAATAGGGGTACCTGGGTGTCTCAGTCAACTGAGCATCTGACTTCAGCTCAGGTCGTGATCTTGTGGTTCATGGGTTTGAGCCCCACGTTGGGCTCGCTGCTGTCAGCCTGTCAGCACTTGAGCCTGCTTTGGATCCTCTGTCCCCCTCTCTCTCTGCCCCTCCCCGGCTTGTGCTCTCTCGTGCTCTCTCTCAAAAAATAAATAAAACGTTAAACAAACAAAAGAATGGGCAAAGCATGAAGTATGGATTCCAAGGCCATTCCACCACCAGCTGATCTGTGCCTTGAGCAGGCAAGGAGCTGTAACAGATCTAGTAAAGGCTTTGGAGCCAAGGGGAGGACAGTCACATCCACTCTCTGGCCCTCACTAGCCGTGACCTCTCAGGAAAAAAAGAGAGCTCATTTACTTCTCAGGTCTGCTGGGTAGATTTTTACAAGACAAGTTAAAATACCTTGGACAGAACCTAGCACACTGGATTTTAAAAAAACAACAAAAAAGCCCACTCAAATGTTAGCGTCCTTTCCTATCCATATGAAGAGCAAGCTACACTCACCAGAAGTCCAAGTTTAATTTCTTGGTCTAGATAGACATGATTTCCATTCCATTCCATTCCATTTCATTTCATGAAATTAAAAAAAAAAAAAAAAGTATACCATTAAAAGGTTATGGAACCTGAAACCTATGTCTCCTAACATCCTGCTCCCTTGGCAACCTTCTCTCCCTCTCCCTCTCTCTCCCTCTCTCTCTCTCACACACACACACAAATTAACTCTACAGAATAAGAATTTTATAATAATCTTTTCCTTGTTAAGTGTAAGTTATAATGCAGAAGTAAACACATGTGAATATGAAAACTACTTATAACTTAAGTAGCCAGGATTTGTAAAATCCCACACCAAACCCAAGGTCATATTTCAAATACCAACACAAAATAAACTATTTATTTTGAGAAACTCCAAATAATCTGTGTAGCCATATAAAAGTGTCTGCCTATTGTGTGACAGGCCTGGTGTTAACACACGAGAAGAATTCTACCAGTCCATCTCCAGAGTCAACATTAGGAGCACACCTCCCAATGCTGAGAAGACCCTTCATGAATCTGTACAGACTGAATAAAAAAGTGACCGAGGACATATTACACCACATTAGGCATATGTCCTTCCAGCACACAGTACCAGAAATTTAAGACCAACAAGGCCAAGGCTGAGGATGGTTGAGAAGGGCTAAGTAGTCAAAAGCATGGCCTAAGGCTCTCACACACCATAAAATCAGTGAAACTAATTGGGGTTCTGCAGCATCTGAGAGGAAGCATCCGGCTACCATTAAGGAATAAATTGGGGGTGCAAATAATTAGTGCACCCCGAGGTGACAGTTAATCCCACGAGCACGCCATCTCACAGGAGGTATTAGGGAATTCCTCTTTATCCCTACTCGGAGGGTACTGAGGTTGGAAATTTCAAAAATTAGCCAAATGCCAAACATCCCATCAAAGAATTTCAAGTAAGGTCCCTCCACAATCCCCTGCAGAAACAGATCCTGGAATTCCTTCGAGCCAACCAACTTACACGGCCCCAAACACACCTGCATTCTCTACACTTCCAAGTAGTCAAACTTTCTCTGAAATCTTTCTCCTGATAACTTCTCTTTGCACAAAGACAAAAACACATAAGGCATCTTCAGCACAGACTATAATACGACACACTTTGAGAAGCACAGAACAGAATCTGAGGTTTGAAGAAAAATTATCATTGTAACCAAGTTTTATGCTCTGTTGCAGAAGGAAGAGGCTGGAAACTAAAAAGTGGGACAGGATCTTAAAGGCCAGGTAAGAAACATCCTGCATTTCTCAAGAAGGCTGCCTGTGACTTAAACAAAAGCACAAGATAGGAAACCAAAAACAAACCAAGAGGAAAAAAAAAAACACAACAACAACCCCAAAACAACAACAATAAATAAAACCCTACCCAAGGCCACCGTAGTGTTTGACCTGGAAGGGAGTCCTCATTTAACAGATAAGGAAATTGAAGGCTTGAGAGGATAGGTAACTCGGCCAGGGTTACAGTTTATTTGGGAGCAAAGCTGGAAGCAGATTCCTGGTCTCCCAGGTCGGACTTCTGAGCAGCTTCTTATTCCACCATGTAAGACGTTCCGCTGCCACCCTAAGTAAGATGTTTTACGAAAGTCTTCACTGAGGCTGTTAACATAAGGGTCCAATTATCATTCAAAGATCTGCCTGTTAGATAATAGCTCGAAAATTCCATCCATTTTACAGCAGTTACCAGAGTCATCTAATCTTGGAGGGGGAGAAAAAGCAAAGAGGAAAAGGGGGGGGGGGTAGTCCTAACGCTGATCTGTCCCCTAAGGGCAAACTCAAGGGACGCTTACAGACAGGCAGACAGCGCTAGCATCCACAACCACGAAAACAGACAATAATCCCCACCCACAGGCCCAGGAAAACGACCGCTCCTCGGCACCCCTCCCCACCCCCAACACACTGAATTCCACTCCCATCCCGGCGCAGGGGGGACATTCCACCTCCTGCCGCTGCCAGAGCGAGCTGGGCCGGATGGACCACTCTCCTTCCACCACCACTCCCCCGCCCCAAAAGAGACGAGGAGCTGCAGCCTCGGGCCCCCAAACGGGCGCTCGCTCGCACCCGGGACTACCGGATCAAACACCGGCCCCGCTCACCGCGGCGGGGGAGGCGGACAAAACCCCACGCAGGAAGTGTGTCCCGCGCTCCGCTCCCCGCCAACCCCCCCGCGCCGGGACCTTGCGCCCCGCCAGCCGGTACCTGTCCTCCGCCCCCAACAGGCGAGAAGCTGCTGCGTCCACATGGCTTCAGGTGTTCACATGGCAATAAACGGGCCCCCGTCCCTCCCGCGGCCGGGCGCGCTCCGACTCCCGGTGCCGCTCCCGTCCCAAGCCCAGCCCTCGCCCGCCGGCCTCGCCCCCAGCCGCCACCGAGAGGCGAGCGCCGCGGGACGCCGGGGGCTGCCAGGGGTCTCGGGGTGGGCGGCGCTGACCCCGCGAACCCCTGGGCGCCGCCCGCTCACACCCGCCGCCTTTGCACCCGAGGCCGCGACGGGCAGGTACCTTCCCGCGACACCCTCAGGCTAGGACTGGTGCCCAAGCCCCGCCGGACTCTCAGGCCAGACCCGAGACCCCTCAGCGCCCAGATGCCAGGCCGGGCCCCTGCCCCTCCGCACCCCAAGGCCAGGCCAGGCCAGGCCGCTCCTCTCTGCGCTCCTCGGTCGGGCCAGGCAGGGACATTCCCCTGAGCACCCGGTGCCCTGGCCTCGGGAGTCGAGGGGGCTCAGCACTCCCAGGTCGGCCGGGCCAGGACCTCTGCCCCCAGCCCCCGAGGCCGGACACCCCGGCCTGGCCCCAGCCCCTCAGCCCTGCCCCCTGCCCCTCCCCCTCAGGCCCAGGAGGCGGTTACCTGCGGGAGCCCCCCGCCCGGTCCCTCGGCCTCGGCCGGGGGCGGGAGGGGAGGGAGCGGCGGCGGCGGCGGCGGCGGCGGGCGGCGCTGCGCGAGGTGGGGGTGGGGGAGCCTCCGCCGCCTCCAGCTCGGGCGCCCGGGCCGGCGGCGGGGCGGGCCGGGGCCGTGGCCCCTCGAGCCTCGCTCCGGCCCGCGCGCTCGCTCCCCGGTCAGGCACGCCTCAGGGCGGGCTCCCCCGGCGGAGGCCGCGGCCGCCTCGCAGGGGCCGAAAGCGGCTCGGCTCCGGGTTTTTTCTCTCCATTCTCCCAACACACAGGAAATAACAGAGCGTCAGGTGACGGCGCGCGGCCAATGGGGAGGCTCCGGGCCGCGGCGCGCGGGCGGGCGGGAGGGCGCGCGGCGGGGCGGTGCGCGCGGCGGGGGCGGGGCGGCAGGGGGCGGGGCCGGCGGGTACGCGCGTGCCCACCCGCGTGCGGCGGCGCCGAGGCCTGCGCGCGTGGGGCCGGGGCCACAGACACCCCAGCCTGGCGGCTGGGGTCACGCGGGGTCCCCCGAGGCAGCAGCCCGGCGCCACGCGTGTAGCTCGCCGCTCGCACAGTGCCATCTTGGCCGGCGGCTCCGGGCCGTCCGGGGAGTGGCCGCGAGCCAACTTTCTGGGGAGTTGGTGGCCCGGAATCTCTCCCTGGGATTTCTGGAGTTCCCTAGAGCCTCCAACGCCTGAATCGCGCCTTTGGCATCCGAGGGAGCCCGCGTTGGCAAGGGCCTGGTCTCCTCCGGGCAACCTGCTTAGTGGGGCCGGGCACGGGGGCAGCTCCTGACCGCCAAGCGCCCTCGGCCCGGCAGGCCTGGTTCACTTGCCTCCTCCGCCCCTTAGCGCCGCGTGCCCTTGGATGAATGACTTAGGCTCTCTAGATAACAGATAACTTCCTCAGTTTCCTCCACAAAAAAAGCGAGGCGCTGGGAGGCCCACCAACCTCGCATGTAAAATACATACTCACCGAGTGCCAGTTCCCCTTCGCCTGTGGCGGCATTAAAACGCTGCAACGCCTGGCTGGCTGGACCCAGGGTCCAGAATTAATTTGGAGATAAGGTGGAGGATTTGCGGTGCCAAGGCCTCAGGCCGTTCCCAGTCTTCCTTTACAAACCTCATGTATGTTTTATGGAGCAAAGCAACGGCTTGGCTTTTTTTTTTTTTTTTTTTTTTTTTTTTTTTAAAGAAAATCTCAGTTGTAGAACCACCACTGAGATGTTTGTTTGTTCCCTGTGACCCACCGCTATCAAAAGAGAGGCGGCCAGTGGGGGTGAGATGTGTTTAGAGTGTTTGTGATCTTACTTCTGACTCACCCAGAGACCTGGCCAAATTCTCTTCTCACTCTGGGCCTCAGTTTCCCATTGGTATAATCAGAAGGAGGAGAGTTTGAACTAGATGTCCCTTATGTTGGCTGAAATTGCTGATTCTAAATTAAGCCCCCATCTGCCCTAGATGTTAGGGGAGTATGTGGCTTCCTTTCCTGAAGCAACCCAACTTGAAAGTAAATTGGAATTGGAAGAGCGCTTTGGGCAGCAGGTGGAGGCTGATAGGAACGAGGTGTGGCCTGGGACCCAGATTTCAGTATATCTGAGGTGCAAAGCTCCCCTGGGCCTGGACCTACCCTTTCACCTCTAGCCTCACCTAGCCAGAAATGTAAAACGTTTTGCCTTGCCTTGGGCCACCCAAGGAGGGACCGCGGCTGCAGCAACACCTGCCTCCCCAGTGAAGGGATCAGAGGCAGGGCCTCAGTTGGTTCTGGCACCCCTAGGAGGATGTGGTCGGGGAAGGCAGTGATTTCTCCTGGCTTCTGTCCAGTTTCACAAAGTGGGGGCTGGCTCCGATGTGGGTCAGGGCTATTCTTGGAGACTTGATTCCCCAACACCTCCTGCATGCCAAGCGGGGTGTCCGGCTCTTCTGGGACAGAGCTGAAGAGGCTGCTAGGCCCTGCCCTCTGGCTGTTCCATTGTTGTGCGAGTTTCATTTTCAAATTCTTTGGCACTAAGACTTACTTAGAAGATGAGTGCTGGCTTCTGCTTGGGTCAGGGCTGCAGAGGGAAAGGATGGGGGGACTCCCAGCACAGACCCATGTTTTCTGGACAACGTGGAAGGACGCAGGGGAGCTTTCTAAACACTGGGTGTTGGGGCACCCTCAGTTTCTTGAGAGAACTCATGAAGGGAAGCCCTTTTCCTTAGTCTCCTGCCCCATCACTCCTTCCTTCCCTTCCCCTCTTCCTCAGCTCACTCAGGTGCCCCCAGGGGACTAAAACATGAATGTATGGTGATGAACTGTGCAGAGAGCCTCATTCGGAAGGGAGGGAATGCAGATAGAGGACCTGAGTCCAGGATCTTGTTTGCTCCTGCCTCGAGTCCCATCCTGGGACGGACTCTCTAGCCCCCTCCCCACCCCCTTGGATCCTGCCAGAACACTGCCCAGCCAACCTCCACCTGGAAACTTCCCCAGTCCTAGGGCCAGGCCAGCCAGGACCTCTTCACCCCTGGTGGCCCGTCACTTTTCCTTTTAGAACCATTTGGAAAAAGAACGTGCGGGCATTATGGCCCACAGACACATAAGGGTTATTGCTCTTGGGCTGCGTGGCCTTAGACAAGCCACTTCACCTCTCTGAGCTCTGGTTTCCTCAGCTGTAAACTGGGGATAGTATGACCTCACTTATAAGGTATCATGGGAACCTAAAGAGATCTGCGTAAAGAAGTCAGTACAGGGCACCTGGGTGGCTCAGTCGGTTAACCATCCAACTCTTGGTTTTGGCTCAGGTCATGATCTCACGGTTTCTTGGGTTTGAGGCCCGCACCGGGCTCTGTGCTGACAGCGTGGAGCCTGCTTGGGATTCTGCCTCCCATTCTCTCTGCCCTTCCCCCACTCGCCCTGTCTCTGTCTGTCTCAAAATAAATAAATGTAAAGAGAGAGAGAGAGAGAGAGAGAGAGAGAGAGAGAGAGAGACAATTCAGTACAATACCAGGCACATATTAACTACAGTTCTATGATATGGCCACAATATGACACACGAGCAGACTGAGGCTCAGAAAGGGCAAGTGACTGCCCAAGACCCCACAGTGGCTGGAGCCCAATTACTGGGGATCTCCTCTTTGATCACGTTAGAGTACGTCTATTGTTCTCTCCTGTCTCATCTAGAGAATCATGTTTTTCCTACCACTTTAAGGAAAGGACAGTAGATCGTTGTTTGTTTTTTTTTTTTCCTCTTCTCTCCTAGTCTACTCAAAAAATACTTATTGAACTGAATCAGTGGTTTCAATTCCAGAAGCAGAATTAATCCTTTCCCTCCTCCTCCAGTGCAGAGATGGCTTTTGGAAACCCTGTGTCACTCCCTTTATTACAAACTCTTCTGCCCTCCTCCAGGCGCCTGGGCCACTCCGGGATTACAAATGGAGCCTTCTGCCTCTAGGTCACTGATTCCGCTACCATCTGTCAGCACGGATTGATTGAGGAGACTGGCCTGCTCGGCAGATCAGTGACTTGTGCGAAGTGAGCCGGGTGTCAGTGCCTTCAGCGGCAGGCGGGTGGCCTTTCCCTCCCTCTCTGGCTCTGAGGCACACGTGTACCACCCTCACCTTTATCCTTCACCGGTCCCCAGCTCTCCTTCCTCTCTGGAGGTCCCTCCTGCTAACTCTAGCACACCAAGTGGGAAGCCTGGAATGCCGGCTCACGGACCTCCAGGAGACAGCAGTTTGCAAAAGCCTCGGGTTAACAGAGTGAGAAACCCCCCACAGCGTCCTGCAAGGGGGGGGGGGGGGGCGGTCCCAAGCCAGGCACAAAACAGCAGGAGTGGACGGATCCTTTGTGGACATGGCTTCATTGCACACAGAGCAGTTGGCTGTGTGCTAGGCTGTTAAGTCCTGATGGAGGGAGGGAGGGGCTCAGACACAGCAAGTCCTTCTGGGACAAGGGCAGGGCAGGCTCTAAGGCTAAGGGGATAGGAAAAGCTCCAAACGGGCCCAGGGCATACGAACACACATCAGTGTGTGCGCGGCCACCTGCTGTTCCCAGGAGGGCCTTGCCCGGGGCAGGCACAAGGGAAGGAGCAAGGAGGATGCAGAGGTGGGCGAGGGTGGATTCCTACAGGGCCTTGGCGTGAACTTGCTTCACAGGGTCTCACGGTGACTGACCTCTGCTTAGGAGGTGCACTCCTCAATCCTCCCCTCCACCCCAGCCCTCCAGGATCAAAGCTGTGGCCCCCTCCTCAGCTCCCACTGGTCGCGTGGCGCCGTTTGTGACTGTATCCATCTCTCCCACAGGGCTGTGCGTATCTGCAGGGCAGGGACAGCCTATGCAGGGCAGGGCACCATATCTATAAAAATGGTAACGATAATCACAGCCCAGAGGGACCCAAGCTTAGTGGGAACAGGCACTGTGAGTTCAGGTTGGTATTGTTATCACCACCATTACAGAGAGGGCCAGAGAGAGTCACTGGTCCCAAGTCACATAGCTTAGAAGAGGCCGAGCTGGGATAGGAACCCAGGTCTTTAGAGGCTGCACTCTTAACCACCAAGCTTCCCAGCATTTGAAAAACACTGGACGGGTGCAGACTCAGTTGTAGAGTCCCAAAGTCTACAGGCGGACAGGGAAAGAGATGTGAGAGGGTCTACCGGGTCAGCACCAGTCTTTCCCCATAGTGACACGCCAAAGCCCCGGAGACGGGACAGTCTGCAGGCGACGGGCTCTCAGACCCCACACCCAGAAGATCGCGGCCCGCCCAAGTAGCAGCTGCTGTGCAGCAACTCCCTCCTCCCACAGGTGAGCAGAGAGAAAACACCGGAGGAGACACAGCTGTGCCACTGGAGGCCCCCTGCAGCCGGGCCACAGGGGAGATCACCCCTCCCACTTGGCACTTCTTTCCCTAGTGGCTCCGCTCTCCCTGGGCAGCCCCTGGCATGACGGCCTAGCACAGGTCACTGAACTAGGGGCCCAGCCTGGTCTCAACAACGTACGTCCTTCAGCAAATCATCCAATGGCTCAGAATCTCCATCTCCCCCTCTGGAAATCGGAATGGGTGGGAGGAGGGGCTGAGTGGTCTGCCTGCCTCCGGGGAGTCGGGTCCCTTTACCTGGGCAACCCCATTCACTCCTCCAAACAGCCTTATGAGGCAGGGACTGTTATCTTCATTGTACAGAGCAGGAAATGGACACGCAGAGATGCTAAGAGATTTGCCTGCGGTCACACAGCTAGCAAGCGACAGAGCTGGAATCTGAACTCAGCCTTCTGCCTCCCCTGAGTCACTTCCAGCACCACAAAGAGTTAAAGCAAGATGAAATGATCTAGCAGCGGTAGTGACACAAGTGTTCTAAGCACTGCACCTGCATTAACTTGCTTAACCCTTACAACAGCCCTACGGTGTGGATACTGTCACCTTGTTTGGCAGATGAGGAAACTGAG
The DNA here is from genome assembly GCF_022837055.1 of Prionailurus viverrinus. Taxonomy (NCBI): domain Eukaryota; kingdom Metazoa; phylum Chordata; class Mammalia; order Carnivora; family Felidae; genus Prionailurus; species Prionailurus viverrinus. Next base: position 132,732,967 of record NC_062567.1, read on the forward strand.
GCACACAGCAGCTAGGAAGGGGCAGGGCTGGAATCAACGCAGGCAGGTTGGGCCGCAGAGCCCCTGCAACTGCTTTATCACATGGTGACAATAGGGAGGTTCCTTTCCGTTGGGATTATTTCTGCTTGAAAAGCTCAAGACTTTTAGCCTCATCACTGCTGGGCTCCACAGGAAGGCAGTGCCACATGCTGAGGCATGCTGGGAAAGGACTTTGTTCCATCCTGTTTTGTTGACATGCTCTTCATTTTAAGCCTGAAGCCCAAGCTTGCTGCAAAGAATTCAAACTGCGGAGAAAAACGCAGCCATGATACGGCCACGACTTCCTGAGCCCCCAGTGTTCGCTGTGCTTGGGGCTCTGTGTGTGTCCTCACGTTTAACCTTCACCATGCCCGAACAGCCCCCACCTCACAGCTGAAGAAACTGAAGCCCAGAGTTGCTAACAAGATGCCCAAAGGCACACAGCCTCCAAGCGGAAGATCTGGGACTTGAGAGTCCTGGCTCTTCTGACCACGTGGGCTGTGCCCCCATGGGAGCAAGGAGGTGCTGTCTTGTTTGCTGGGCTTTGACAGAAATGCTTCTATTCATCTCCTGGCACAGGCCAGTCCCCTCCGTGTCACAATCCCTTGGCCACTGGGAAGGCACCAGGACACAGGTGTAGGGAGACATAGCTAGGTGCTGCCTTCTGGGTTGGGGAAGCTGAGAAAACGTGGACCTGGACGCACCCCTACCCTGCCCCGTCTCCATCTCTCCCTCCAGTGACTCGGGGATGACTGGCCTGCAACCAGGAGGATTGTCTTCTGGAAGCAGTGATGTCGTGTGAGGTTCCCTGTCTCTGCCCTGCGCTCCCTGCTGGTTCTGGAGGACGAGGGACAAGGCACGTGTGTGGTTCCGGAGAAACGGAAAACAGCAGTCGATGGTTTCTCCCAACTCCCAACCGGTCCTTTTGACTGTAGCCTCTGTTCCCGGCCCCCCCGCTCCCCCGTCCCCATCTCTGCAGCCGACTCATTACAGTGACCCAAAGCCAGCTTGGACCCTCCTGCCCCTGGCTCAAAAAGTTTTCAAAGGGTCCCAAGTGGCTTCAGAATCCTAGTCGATTCTCATTCACCTCGAACGCAGAGCCCTTGTTTGGCCCCAGCTCACTTCTCCAACCCTCCCTCTCACATGTCCCGTTCTGCCTCTTTGCTAAATCAAGCGAGTTGTGTTCCCGCCACGTGCCTCTCTGCTGCCCAAAGCAGGAAGCCCTTCCTTCTTGCCTAGAGACCGAAAGTACGACCTCTTTCAAGACTCACTCAAGGGCCACCACCTCCACGGAGCCTTACCTTAATACTCATCAGAAATTCCCCCCAGAAACATTCACTGAGTCCAAGGGCCCTTGTTGTCACGGGGCTGAGTCCCACCATGGGGCCACTAGAGAGAACGAGTCAACACATAAACAATCCTTTGGTAAAGGTGAGGTACCCGTTAGTAAGAACGCATGGCAGGTGCACAGAGGGTGTATAATGGGACCCTGGGCATTGGGGATCCAGGGGGGATTTGAGGTGAGACCTGAAAGATAAGCAGGAGCCATAGGCTGAGGCTGGAAGTGCGGTCCAGGCAGCAGGCACAGCACAGGCAAAGGCCTTGAGGCAGGAGGGAGCAAGTGGATGTGCAGGAAGGGGAAAAAGGCCAATGCAATTTAAGCGAAACGAGAAAGCTAGAGCTGCAGCTGGAAGAAGACTGTGCCGGCCACAAGAGGCACGGGGACTTTATCCCAAGGCAAGAGGGGGAGCCACTGAAACATTCCGAACAGAGGAAACAGTCAGTATTTCATTTATAAATGATCCTGCCAGAGCCCCCGTGGATGTGCATCTTCTGAAAAATGCATACTTCTGCGTCCAGCCACCCCTGAACCTCAGGGCATCCGGTCAGGTGGGTATGGAGTCTTCAAATCCTTCCTCCCGGACTGAGCTCTCGAGGGTAGGGCAGACCTCTGGTTATCCCGCGCTCATCCCCAGCACATGCAACTGCTCCAAAAACATTTGTGGAACAAACTAACAACAGACAGAACAAAACACTTACCAGCATTTCCCCTGGAAGGGGCCAGGCTGCCTGAGGGGCCTTCCACGTTCTCTGGAAATCACAAAATTCAAGGGGTTTAGTGAGGCCACTACTCAGGGAGCCCTTGAGAGCAGGGCCAGCATCCCACCGATGTCGGTCGGCATCCAGCATGCATGGCATGGCTCAGGCATCTGCCCATGACCGTCTCACGAGATGACCAGAAACAGAACCGAAAGATCTCGACGGCCGTAAGGTGCTTTTGAGCTTACAAACTACATTTCACAGGAGCAGTCTCACAGGGGGTCAACCCTCTCCGGGAGGATATATGATTATTGCCCCCTTTTACAGATGAGGAAACTGAGGCCCAGAAAAGGAAGGGACCCTGGCAAATTGTGCCAAAGCCGAGTCTAGAACCTGACAACAATCAGGCTACTTATGGCCCCGTGGGGGTAAGAAAGCTCTCCAGAAATTTCTTTTAAACATGTTTCAAAATGACATATTTCATCAGGATGTCTGTCACGCCAGCAGTGGGAGCCAACACACCAATTCTCGCAGGCCGCTCCGACTACACGTCAGATCCACACACTCAGCCCCAGGCCCTGAGGCTGGCAGCTTAGCCCAGAGCACAGGAGGGGCCTGTGTGATGAATCCTTGGCTCCCCGGGCTTGGTGCTGGCACAGAGCAGGTGCTCAGCAAACTGAGCGTCTGAGGGGCATCTGCACTGGTTTGAGGGGATAACAATAGAGAACATTCCTACAGCTCTCCTGTGGGCACCGAGCTGAGTTACTGCATTAACTCAGGTCACCCTCACAGAGTACGACAATTGTCCCCATTTACAGGTAAGGAAACTCGAGGCTCAAAGCAATAAATAATTAGCCTGCGATCACACAGCCAGGGAGTGACACAGCCAGGATCTGAACCCACGCAGAGCCCTTCACCCCATGCCCTGAGTGGAGTTGGGCAGGACAGGAGGATGTGCATTCCTCAAGGGCTGGGACCGTGTGGGGCGCCCCTCCCCCGCACCCGGGATGACCATTAGTCCCATCCCCATAGATCCTGTGTGGGCAAGAAATGACAAGCTGACAGGTAACCGCCTTGTCACAGGCTTCTTTGTCTCTCCAATCTCTCTCCCCTAGTGGTCTCTGGGCTCCCTTTACCTGTCCTGCCTCGTCCAGGCTCCCTGCATTTATAATTCGCCTCGGCTCCGTTTTGGTAGTAGGCGTGATGTAAAAAGAAAGGGGAAGCGGAAGACAATGCAGCCTTGGGCAAGCTCCCTAAGCTCTTAGAGCCTCAGCTTTTCCACCTGCAGAACGGGGTCATGACATCGCCTGCCACGGAGGGCTGTCCACACGGTGCTCAATCAATGACCTTGCACCTGAGGGCTGTTTCCACCACTCTGGGCTCAGGTGCCCCCTGAGGTGAAACTGCTGGTCCAGGGAGCGAGCAGGCTCGGGTAGTAAGGTGCCCTCCAGCACCCAGCACCCAGCAAAGAGCACAGTGGAACAAGGGGTGAGCCGACGGTCCGACTCCAGAGCTCCCACCGAGGAGACAGTGTCGATGAACCCCTTGGGTGTTCCCTGGCAGCTCAGCCGCGCACAGCCAGGTGTGGGCCAGATGTGGTTTCCCAGCCCCGTGTGCTCACACTCCGGAGGCATCCCCCCAACACAGCACATGTCGCATGGTGTCGGGGCCTGCCCCGCCGGATGTTCTCAGCCCCCTACCCCAGGCCGGGTGAGCTGTATGGGTGGGGGCAGGAGGAGCAATGGGAAAGGCTAGGCACCGTGGCTGACTGCAGAATAGAAGGGAAGATGGCACCCTTTCTGGAAAATTCAATGGGCAGCCGATGCTGCCGAAGTCCCAATCTGCATGGAGGCCATCCAAAAAAAGCCCGAGACAAGAGAATCAAAGCCCCTGATAGCAGGTGGGGACCTGAGAGGTGAGTAAGCCCAAGCCCGCGTCATACAGATGGGGAAACTGAGGCCTGAGGTGGGGCCATGGCTTGCTCGAGGCCCCACAGTGTGTTGGAGGCTCTGCCATGTGTGAGGGGGCCCAGCCCCAGGTGGCTCATTGGCCGCGGCGAGTGGGCCCTTTGCTGGTCTTCACGCCCCAGCCATCCGATCCCCTCTGGTCTTGCCCACACTGCCAAGCATGCCAGTTTAGCCTCACCCAGAAAACACCAACCCTCATGCTCCTCCCCGTAGGCTTTTGGCTTCTTGGGTGCCCCACCCCCCTCCCCACACTCCCCTCGCATGTTGGGCAGAGTTGGGGAGACCTATTCAATAAGCCACCACACAGTTACGCAATTAAAACATCCCACCTAACTCCCAGTAAGTGCACATAAATGTTAACTATTATTACCAGGCACGATTACCAGCCATCTTACAGGTAGGGAAACTGAGGCTCGGAGGGACTGAGTGGCCCATAGATACGAGGTGCTAGAGCTTTCACTCTCCTGGGTTGACTTTTCTTTTAGCTAATGGTTACTGAGTGGCCCTGGGAGCCAGGCTCTGGGCTGACTGCTTTGCGAGATTTATCTTACACAATCCTCACCCTAGCCCTGTGATTTAAGAACTGTGATCACCCTGCGGCGCCTGGGTGGCTCGGTCGGGTAAGCGTCCGACTTTGGGTCGGGTCATGATCTCACCGTTTGTGAGTTTGAGCCCCACATCTGGCTCTGTGATGACAGTTCAGAGCCTGGAGCCTGCTTCGGATTCTGTGTCTCCTTCTCTCTCTGTTCCTCCCCCACTCATGCTCTGTCTCTCTGTCTCTCAAAAACACATAAACGTTAAGAAAAATTTTTTAAAAAGAACTGGGATCACTCTAAGAAACTGAGGCTCAGAGAGGGCAGTTGACTTGGCTGAGGCCACACAGCTGGTAAATGGCAGAGCCACAGTGATCTCACACAGCCTGCCTCTGGTTGTACCGCCATCTCCCTTGGGGCAGATTGAAGGGAGTAGCCACCCTGGCCTCTTGCAGGGGCTTCCAGTCACTTCAGGGTCCCAGGCTGGACAGCCTGCTCCAGGAACTCTCACCCAAGTCAGAGACCAGGTGTCCATTCTACTTCCCCGGCAATGTCGGCCCTAACTCACAGCAGGGCCTGGGCCAGTCCTGGACCCCCGGAGTCCTGAAACTTCAAATTAGAAGAAGACCCAGGCCACTCCTTAAATTCAAATATGGGACTGCCTGCGAATCCCAACACCACAAGACCAGCCTGAGAAGCCTGACTTGAGAGCAGCTAAAACAAGCCTGCTTTCCAGGATCCTAGAGAACTGTCCGACGTCCTAAGCCACGAATGCCTCCAGGAAGTCAAGTTTGCGGTGATCCAGATGTCTGCGTCAAACCTGCCCACTCTGTCATCAACTCAGCTTCCTCCCTTCCTCTAGAACTGGCTCCCACTGCCAAAGGGAATGGGCCTTGTCTCCCCCTAACCTTCCCTGAGCTTCGGCCACACCAGGTGACCCCCCCTTTACCCCTGGAAGCTCTGTGCTTGCTCTTCCTCTGGTGACACCCCCTCCCCTGCCTCAGCTTGGCAAAGTCCCACTCATTCTTCAAGGCCTTCAAATACCACCTCCTCCTTGAAGCCCCTTTCAACTGTCCTATGAGAATTCACCGGGGTACCCCACGGAGAATATTTCTCACTGCGCCTCTGGGTTGCTGGGACAGCCAGCTCCCTCATAACCACAGCTGCCACTAGTTGAACACCTGCTGTGGGCAGGTGCTGCGCCTGCAGTCTCTTAGTCCCCAGACAAGTGTGCAGGTAGAGGTTACGGCCCCCAGGGCACCGCCTTTTAAAACTGCGGCTCTGAGGGACTAAGTGACTTGCCCAAGGTCACACAGACAGGAAGCGGCCAGGGAAGACTGCCACTCAGAACTGTCTGACTCCAGGGACGCCTGGGTGGCTCAGGCACTTAAACATCTAACTTGATCCCAACTCAAGTCTTGATCTCAGAGTCGTGAGTTCAAGCCCCGTGCTGGGCTCCGTGCTGGGCGTGGAACACTCAGAACTGTCTGACTCCAGAGCTCCCGGGATTCCTGAGACTGGGGGCATCCAGAGCCCCCCCCCCCCCCCCCCGCCCCAGAGAGGGCCTGCTATGCTTCTCCCATCTCTACATGCCAGAAGGGTGCCGGCTTCGAGGGCAGTCTCCGGGAACCTGGGATGGGTGAAGGGAGCTGACCGGCCGGGCGGCCCTCGCTGTGGCTCCCCACCTGGTACTCTCCACACCCCCTGGCCAGGGGAGGGTCTCAAGCCCAGACCTGGAACGGCCCCGGCATCTTGGCCTTGGGGAGAGCCTATCCACTCTTCCTGCCTTTTCCATCTGGCAAAGGAAGCTCCGTGCGAAGGCCAGGCGGGCAGCTGCTCCATGGTCTCTGCAGCGCTTCCTGGCTCCCCTGTGGCGGTTGGCTTGTGCGCCCAGGACCTGAAGGAAATGCCAGGGTAGATAAACGAGCCCACCACCAGTTTTAGAAGGGACATTATTTAGCCACATGAGGCTCTGCAGTTCAGGGCAGACAGAGCTCCCCGGCACGGCTGCGATTTGCCCTCATGTGTCAGGCTCCACGGGGAAAAATACTCTTTGGGCGGGTTTGCCCGAAAGGAAGCGAGCCCATCACCACTCCCAGGGTGTGAGGCAGGGTGCCTGTTCCTGGTGGCCTACTTTCCTGGGGCATTTGTGGGTCTGGATCTGCTCCCCTGGCCTCCAGGCAAAACTCTGTCTGTGCTCAGCTCTGGGCAGGTGCTGGGAACACTGGGAGCATGCCCTGAAAGTCCCCGTACCCAAGGGCCTCACAGTGACCACAGTGTGATCAGCGCTGTGAGCGGGGGCCTGGGGGGTGGGCACGGCACAGGCCCCCAGCCCATCCAAGTGGAGGGGAGGGGGAGGTAAAGGGAGTCCGGAAGGACTTAACCAGGCAGAAGAGGAGGAACCAGCTCCCAGGGAAGGAGGACTAGTACAAGGGGCACAGCCCGAGGCCTCGTGTGTGACAGGCTGGACCCAGCTGGCCACACAGCCTTTCCCTGACCCTCCATCTGAGAAGGGATCCTGCCTCCACTTCTCAGCTCCGAACCCTCTGTTCCTGCTGGGACCTGAGCGGTGGCCTGACCCTGCAGATCCCACCCTGTGTGCTCTCTGCAGATCTGCTCCAAAGACTGACCACCTGTATGCATGCTACTGTGCCTGCCTGAGCCCTGTTGCGGCCCAGGGCTTTAAAGCTTCCGGGCCAGGTCAAGTTCAAGCTCCCTGCCCTCACGGGCCCGTCAGAGGAGTCACGGTCCTGGGACACTTTGCCAACACCAGCCTGGCCACAGAACCCTTTGCCAGCCCGGCCTTGTATCTCTGAAGCCCCGTCTCAGCCTCGGTGCCAGGCCCCCGGTCTCCAGGCAGCCTCAGGAAGCAGCTGTGGGCAGAATTAGCCTTCTGAGACCTCGGGCTGCCCAGGCGAAGAGAATGATGGGACTGCGACCCTCGCCGGGGACAGAGACCTCGCAGGGAGATGGCCAAGATGGGGCAATGGCTGGGGGTCGGAAGAGCAGCCTGGGCATCCCGCAGAGTGAGGAGGGGGCTGCCGTGCCAGGGAGGAGGGAGGACCAGCCCCTCCCTGCCATGCTGGCCTGTCTGTCTCCAGCATTTCACTGTAAAAATAAATGGAAGAAGCACACGCCAGACAGAAAAAAGGGAAGGAAAAAAAAAAAAAAAACACCCCCAACCGCCCCACATGGGCTCCCTCGGCGGGTCTGGGCCAAGGCCTTGGCCTGGGTTACTTGCTGCTGCTTTTCCCGGGAAGCTGCTGGTGCCGAATTTGCATTTACCACAAACAGAGACAACACAATGTCATAATCCTTCTCCTGTCATTCTCCCCTCTCTTCCTCCTCCCACCTCAGACACACACACGCTAACACAAAATGACGGCTCCCTCGACAGCCTGAATGAGCAAAGCCCTCGATCTGCCTCTTAATTGTTGGCGTTTCTCTCTGGCCCGCGCGCTGCGCTCGGTGCCCATCGCCCAACTTGCAGCAGACCACCCACTGCCCCCTCCTTTGTCCCGAATCACCGCTGACAAATGGCCTGCTGGAGGTGGAAGAATATGCCTGGAAATAATGGGGGGGTGGGGAGAAGCCAGCCCCTGCGCCCCGCCGCCTCTGCACCCTCCCTGCTGGGGTCCTGGCTGCGGAAGCTGGCTGGACTCGAGGGGACAAGGGGCAGTGATGGTGACTCGGCCCCTGGGACTCTGACCCAGGGCCCTGCCCTTCACGCCCCTGCTGCTGCCCGGCCACCCGCGCTCTCCCAGGGCAGCCCCCTCCCGCCCCTCCTCTCCCGGCCACCCTCCTGGGCACTGCTCCGAACATCCCCCGCGCTCCCCTCCCTCCATCGCTCTTTATGGCAGTTTCAAAGCTGCAGCCGCCACTCGAGCAGCTGCGGCCTTTGATGGGGACAAGGCAGGGAAGGCGGCCCGGGAGGCCCCTGCCCGCCCTGCCCTGGCCCGGCCCGGCCCTGCCCGCCCCCGCCCGCCCCCCGGGAGCCTCGGGCCGGGCCGCGCGGCGCGGCGGAGCGCCCAGCGGGCACGCCTCGCGCACCAGAGCAAACTTTCACGACCGGAGGGAGAGCACCGCGCACGCCCGCTACCTTTGCAGCAGCATCCTTCCTGGCACTTGCCCCAGACCCTCCGACAGACCGGCGGGGAGGAAAGCAACTCCCAAGCCCCAAGCCGAGGCTGGGGAGGAGGGGAGAGGGAAAAAGGAGAAGGAAAAGGAAAAGGGGGGCAGTTTCTCGTCTTTCAGCCTCCTCGCGGCTCCTCCTGCCCGAGCCGGCAAGTGAAGTCACAGGGCTGGGGCGGTGACATCAGCTGAGCCTCTGACATCACGGCCCCTGCCGGATCTCACCTCTGCAGGGTGGAGATGGAAGAGCAGCAGGGAGGAGGGGATGGATGGAGGAGGGAGGGGAGCACCGATCCTTCCTTCACCCTCAACTGCGGAGAGCGTGTGCCAGCGTGGGGGGGGGAGGGGAGGGGAGGGGAGGGGAGGGGAGGGGGGCGGCTCATCTCTGAAGACTATGTTTTATCTCTATAGATAGGGGCGATTATGTGTCTATTTATAATTGGCCCCAGAGTGAATGGCTTAAAAGGGGCGACCGCCCACCAAAGGCAAGAATCGCAGCTCTCTGCTCTTCTTGGAGCCACGGGGTAAAGGCCAGCGTGACCGCTCACAGGCCGGGGACTCAACAACCCCTCAGGCAGTGATCACGAAGACCAGGGGAGGCTCAGAGAGGGAAGGGTCTCCCTGAGGCTGCACAGCAGGAAAACGAGCTGGGATTTGAGCGGGCAAAGGCACTAGAAGGTGGGAAAGGGCTGGTCCGGGCCAGTAGAGGGGTCCAGAGCCTGAAGGGCCAGCCAGGCAGCTTCAGGGGGTTTCGACGCCTTCATCAGCTGCAGGACTGAGGCTTTGGGTCTGATGATTCAACCCAGGCCGCACCCCCACAAAGGCGGGCTTCAGAAGGGGGAGGCGGGCAGGCTGGAGCAGTCCCAATCACCCGAGTCCCATTGCGGGGGGACGGGGTGGGGGGTTGGCAGCAGCAGGGGGTCTGCCCCGGGCTGAGCCAGCACCGGCCCTCTTGCTCCTCTTTTATTCCCTGGCGCCGCCTGAGAAGTAGGTACCCAAACCCCACCCACATCAGGATGGAGAAACCGAGGCCCAAGATGTGATACGACAAAACAGGGACCCAGGTGTCCAGTACCTGGACTCCAGACATGGCCAGAGCCCTGGCCCCGCGATGCCCTTGGCCTGAGCCTCCTATGCTACAACTGCTTAGCCTATCCCCAGCCTGGCAGGGTCTCCCTGGTCCTATGCCCACCGCCTTCGAGAAAACCACGGTTGCTCCAGCCTCTGCCCTCAGATGGGAGGGAGCATAGCCCGCTCTGCTGTGCTCCCTTCGGCCTGAGACCCTAGGCCAGCCCAGGGCCCCTCCAGGCCCCAGCGTGGACGGCACCCTCTTCCTGGCACCACGGGGTGCATGGGCTGCTGACCACTGACACACCGTCTGAGCTTCTAGACCTGACAGTTGGCGAGAGCCCACTAAGCACCAGGCTCTGGTTTCTCACTTCGTCTTTTCCACGTGCAGGATGTCAGGGTTACAGGGTTACAGGCCAGGACACAGGGCTCCTCCACTGTCTGCAAAGTACTTCCATTTCTCTCAGGCTTTCACCAAAGCCCAGAGCGGATGCTCCCATCTCAGGCCTCCTGCCACGCTTCTGCACCAAGCCCATTCCCCAACCAACACCCAACATGGTGCAGAATCCACACCAGGCACTCAGCAAGCCCTTGTAGTAAAAGGACTCTACTCACAAAAGACGGGTGTGCAACTCCCGACACCGACCAGGACGCCCAGAACAAACACCTTCCTTCCAGGCTCTCTCGTGCCTCCAGGCCTTTGCCCGTGCTGTTCCCTCTGCCTGGAATACCTTCTCGGCCCAGCCCCACCCCTTCCCTGGTAACACGGGCATCTCAGCTGAGACATCACTTCCTCTGCGAAGCACTTCCTGACCCTCGAGTCCAAGTTCGATGCTGCTCTCCGCGTCCTTCCCCCACCACCGCTCCCACTCACGGTGTCCAGGCCCGGCAAGAAGTGGTGGAAAGGGATGGGGGTTCTGACAGAACGGCTGGCCTCACACCCCAGCTCTCTGGCTGCCCACTGTGTGGCCTTGGACAAGTGACTTGACCCCCGTAAGTCTGTTTCCTCCTCTGTGAGGTGGGGGGCAATCCCTACAGTGCTGTTACGGGGTCTCGGCACAGTCCAGACCCTCCCCGGACCCCAGGAGAACTGTTCCTGCTCTTTCATCCGCCTGCCTCCCCAGCTGGGCCGCTAGATCAGCCAAGGACATGGGTCGGTCTTGTCTTCTGAGCCCTGGCACAGTGCCCGCACTGAGGAACCTAGGCAAGGTTGGTCGAAACGGTGGATTGGAGAATTTTAATTCAGTTCAGCAGGCACCTACATCAGGGCGTCTGGTTTTAAATCTTGGCCCCACCACTTCCTTCCTGTGTGATCTTGGGCAAGTTACTTAACTTCTCTGAGCCTTATATGCCCCACCTGTAAAATGGGGATAAGAATAGACTCTACCTTATAAGGTCGTTGTAAGATTACACGCGAGAGGGGATGTAAAACAGCACAGACTCTTAAAGCAGGGGCCAGGCTTGTGTTAGCTGCCATCATTATTTACCTGATCGGGGCCTGCAAGGTACCACAGGGGACAGAGAGAAGCTAGAGATGCGGTGGGACAGTGGGAAGGAAGTGGGCTTTAGAGGAGCAGAGGCTGGGCTCCCGCACAATCTCACTGAGCCTCAGTTTCCCACTCCTGAAGCAGGGTAGCTCTCCTTACTTTGCTGAGTGTTCCAGTGGGTACCTGCAAACAACGGATATGAAAGTGCGTAGCACACGGTCGGGCACTTAGGAGAGAAGCAATAAACGTGGGTTCCCTTCAGTCTCCTCAAAGCATGGACACCCAAGCACAGTTACTCAGTAACTGCTCACGAACATCCCGACACGGGTGAAGTGTGATCACAAGCCACAGGGCAGCTTACAAGGAAGGGCAGCTGGGAGGGGACAACAGGAAAGGCTCCCGGGAGGAGGAGGTGTGTGAGCAGGGTCAAGAAGCATCCCCAGGGAAGGGAAGAGGGAGCAAAGGCAAGGGCAGAAGAGTTGGGGCACACAACCCCCCAGAAGCAAGGCACATTTCTGAGGCAGCAACCTGCACGCATCCTTGGGCGGAGGGGGCTCCTCTGCCTCCATTTGGAAGCACAGGTTTTTTGGTAGCATGATGGCTGAGCCGGAGGGCTCCGTGAGCGCCGAGCTGGGCCTGTTGTCAGGGATCAAGGCCGAGAGCACGGGGACCAGAACAACCAAGCTGGGAGGGATACGCTGGAATCATCTGGCCCAACCATTCTATACACATGGAAACTGAGGTCCAGAGAGATGAAGGGACTTGTCCAAGGTCACACGGAAGATCAGTGGCAGAGCTAAGGCCTATGCTCAGCACCATGACCCCTGGGTCAGAATTCTTTTAATGATACCAGTGATAACAACAGTTAATGATACTTAACGTTGTGCTTACCGAGTGCACCCCTGTCTCGGCTTGTTAGGAGGATGAACTAATTTGAGCCCCGCAACTAACCTCTGGTGAGGCACTACCATTACCCCCTTTTACAGATGAGCAAACCGAGGCCCAGAGAACTGAGTGGAGTTGTCCAAAGTCACACCGCTCATAAAGAACATACCCAGGATTCAATGCTAGGCTCATGAGGCCCCAGAGCCTGGGCTTTTAATCAACATACCCTGGCTGCTGCTCACCACAGCACATATGCATCCCATCATGCATGCATGCACCCAGCTACCCAATCAAGCATGCATGCATTCATTCAAGCATGCATGCATTCATTCAAGCAGTGCTTTATTTGAACTCCTGCTGTTCCAGGCACTGAGGAGTTAGCAATGAATGAAGAGCCAACCCCACAGGGCTCCGCCCACCTGTCTGTGACCCCTGTAGCCCCGCACTGTGCTGAGCTGCTTCAGAGCTTACTAAAAACCTTCCCCCTGAAAAGCCCAGCTTCAAATGTAGCTGCTCAAGACCACAGACCACTCAGCTATTGGGAAACCACGAACCAGCCCCCTTTCAAAGGCCATTATGCCGTCTGCTCAGAAAAGGGGGAGAAAAGAACGGTTGGTCCAATATCAATTTCTGGACAGAATGGTGAGTTGCTTGGAGGTCTGGGGCCTCACTGGCAGAAATAATTCCTCCAAATCAGATCTGGAAATGTTCAGTCCATGAAGCTTGAAACAATCGAGCCAAAAAGTGCAATGGTTGAGTTCTGCCACCACAAGAGCTTTCACTATGCCCAGCCTCCCCGGGCAGAGAGGAGGGAGCCCAATCACATGTGCTGGGCAATCTTTCAGATAGCCTTCCGGGCTCCCAGAAGACCCAGGCCTTTCCCTGCTCTGTTCCGGGCCCACTGCACTGTTCTACCGCAAAAGGCTGGCATGGCTGTGCCATTCCTCAGACGAGGAAACTGAGACCCAGAGAAAGGAAGACTTGCCCAAGGACAACAGGGACCCAGCTGGTTTCAAAGACCGCGATCCCCTCTCGACGCTGCTACTTTAGTGCAGCCTCGAGCAGGCTCGTTCCTTCTCCAATCCACTTCCTCCTCCTTAAAGTGAAGAAATAGGGGAATAAGAGCAGGAAACCCCCTTCTGGCCCTGGCATTCAGTGCTCCCATCTGGTGAGGCTGCAAGCCTGGGGCCGAGGACAGGAAGGACGGCCAGGCAGACGCCTCTCAGCCCGTACCACCACCACCTTCCTCTCCCCTCCACCAGTACCCTACAAGTTAATCAAGCCCTAGGACCACAGATCTTAAAACAGGCATCTACTTCAGGGAGAGGAGGCATTTTTATACCCATTCTACAGATGGAGCTATAGATTCAAATCTCTAGGATCAGCGCTTTCTCCCTGCCACTGCACCTCCATCGCACTCCGGGAGGTTCCGAACATCATCCACTGTTGCCCAAAGGGTAGAGACAAAGCAAGAACTGGGTGGCTGCTGCAGTCAGGTTATTAGAATTATTAATAATGATATCCCAAATCTGCATGGCATGGTGCCACTTCTTGGCTGTGGGCTGTGCAAATGCTCACAGCTTCAGTTTCCTCTTCCATAAAATGGGAATACCACTACTTATCCTTCCCTGCGACGGCAGGACAGGGATCACGCCTCCTGTTTTACAGATGAGTAAACTGAGGCACAGAGAGGCGAGGCCTCAATTCGAGCATGGGTCAGAACAGAGGAGGGTGAAAGGAGAGAAAAGGCTGGGGTGGGTGTGGGGTGAGCTGAGATTCTGAACCCAACACGCTCTCATCCACGGGCAGGCTGCCGATGGCCACAAATGAGGGGTGATCTGGCCGCCCGGGGGGGGGGCCATCAGGGGCCTGCAGCCTGCCCTGGGCACAGCTGCCGCCCTGGCAGACCCCCAAAGAGCCCCCTGAAGAAATCACTGCACTCCCGAGCTTTTTTCCCATTCCAAACATGCCAGAGCCCCGTGGACCCCGGAGGCTGCTACTTAGCGCCAGATTAATCACACCGAATTCTCCATCCAGATATTGCGTGCAGGCCGAACTCCCACCGCTAATCGCCGTAATATTCTCCTCGGCGTGTGCAGGCGGCCGGGGCGATGTTCCAGGAATATTAATTCTCCACAGCCGGCTCACTCCCGCCGCACGCATGCGCCCCCTGCACCGCCCGCTGCTGCTCGGGGATCGGGGGGCCAGACTGGGGGACAGGGGGCCAGCAGGAGGCACAGAGCAGGCCAAAACCCTCCCTGGGGGCCGGGGCCCGCCTGGTGGGCAGCGGCGGCCCCAAGGCTCGGCTGACCTTTTAACATGAGCCACCGCAGGGCTGGAGATGGCTCGTGCCTGCGGTGAGGGTCCACCGCTCACCCTGCCAGTCCTGCCCCTGAGCCCCCTGCCCCAGGACCTGCGGGAGGCTGAGGGCCCCCAAGGAGCCATACAGCATGGCCCCTGTGCTGTCTTCTCCACACAACAGAGCTTTGAGCAAATGGGCAGCTAGGGACCAGCTAATCCCAGCCAAAGATGAAAAAAAGGAAAGAAAGAAAGAAAAGAAAACACACACAGAAAGCAATGAAAATCTTTCAACTGCTCAAAATATAAAAACGTGGGTGTTGGAGGAGACTCAGGTAAAGGAAGGTTGGGCTCTGCTGTGGGCCTGGCTGGGGCATTGAGGGGGCAGGCCGCCGCTGCTGGCAACTCTTAACCCTATTAGCACAAGGAGGGGACCCTCTTCCTACAGCGCGACCATTAATAAGGGGGGCCCAGGGCAGGATGGCTTTTAGTTTCTGGAGGATCCCTGAGGAGAGAGAGCACACCTCTATTCCAAGCCCACAGGTTCTGGCTGCAGCACGGGCTGCTGGGCCTGGGAATGAGCCCCTGGCCTGGCCTCGGGGAAGCCAGCCGCTCAAGGTAGATGCCAGCCTCCCTGAGCACAGGCCCCGGGAGCGAACCTGCTGCTCACTCTGACCCTGAGGCCTCTAGAGCGGCACTGGGAAGAGGCACATCTTCAAGGGCTTTTGCAAAGTGCACCCTCTTGCCTTGGTTCAAACTCAGTACAGCCACAGGAGGCAGCTTGAACCTGCCGTTTACAAATAAGGAAACTGAGGCACGGAGAAGCAAAGGAAATGGCCCAGCAGATCAGTCCCCAGGCTGTCAGAATTCGGAGCCGGTACCCTCCCCTCTCCACCGCACAGCCTGACTCCGTGCCCTGTCCCTCCCCTCTCTGGGACTCCAGCTCTTCTTCTCTGAAATGACCTTTAAGGCCCTTCTTGCTCCCACCCACATCCTAACAACCAAAAGCATTTATTGAGCACCTACTGTGTGCCAGGCCCAGGGTTCCAGAAATGCATAAGGTTGCTCAAGCAGCTCATAGTCTGGTGGGAGGAAAGATAAACCAATGACCACAGTCCAGACTGAGCCCCAGGGGAAGGGGCCCTATCTCCCATGGCCTTGGGGGATAGGGAGGGCTTGCTGGAGAAGGCAGGCATTGAGGAGACATGGAGAGGAGTGGTGATCTTTACACTGGACTCTGGCCTAGGGTGGCCAGATGAGGCCAAGGGCAGTTTTTTCGAGTGGTGCAGTGAAGGCGGCTTCCGGGGGGGGGGGGGGGGGATCAGATGAGAACAGGAAGGGTGTGGCTGACAGGGGTGCTGTTCTGGGCAGGACAGGGCTGGGTGTGGGTCCAGGTAGGCTGGGCTGTCTCCTGTGCATGGCTCACCTGGGGAGGTGGGGGGGGGGGGCTCGGGCCATGGGACACTGAAGAGGGGGCCTCTTGAACCCAGGTCTCCCGATTCCAGGTCCAATGCTCTAGGAGGCAGAAACTGTAAGAACACCAAAAAAAGTGGGTCCAGACTAACAAGTGAGAAGGGGGCTGCACGAGGGTTTGGGGCTCAACCCAATTACTTTCCGGCACAGAGAGGTTAAGAGAATGAAGATTTACATTTAAACCACAGAAGGAGGGGATGGAGTTCAAGCCTCTGGCATCCCCTACAGCAGCCGACACCTGTCTAGCCTCAGGGACACTGGTCATTCCCCTATGCCCCATGGACCTGAGGTGCGTGACCCGGGTGGGGGCAGGCCCCTCTCGTACATTACCCCTCACACTCGAGTCTCACACCACTGGAAAACCAAAGGGTTCCTCACCCATTTCTCAGATAAGGAAACTGAGACTTGGAGGAAAACAAGGCAGAAACCAATGCCCATGGGCCTCCTCCATGCTGTGGTCTCTGCCTACAATCTCACAGGGTGGGATTACAAGTAAGTCCCATAGGTAGCAGCAGGCGGCGTTTTCTGGCTCCCGGGTCTGGGCCTGGGTGTCCAGTGTCCTGCCCTCCACATTCTGCCACTCGTTCCTGATGAGAACATGTGCACAGGGGCCAGGAAAAATGTAGTAAAAAGGAGCCCCTCTTGCCCTCCTCTTCCTCTCACAGTCCTCAAGCACCATGGGGTCCATGCCTTAGCCTCAATTTACGGATGAGAAATCCCAAGAACCGGGACTCGGTTGGGAGCCAGCAGATACCGAAAGACCAAGGGACAAGCCAGGGCCCCAAATCTGCCCTCAGGAGATAACATCCCAGCAGGTCAACTGACCACGGTGGGTCTTGAGACCCCAACAGAGTGGGCATCAAGCCAGCCTGGGAAAGTCCCAGAAGGCTTCCTGGAAGAGAGGAACCTAGAGGCTAAGAAGGCCTGCGTCAGCTGTAAAGGGCCACGCACATGAGACACAGGGCCCCGTGTCTCAGGGAGGCACAACTCTCCACCACCCTCTCCCGCCAACCAGCCCCATTCCAGGCCAGTCCTATGCCTGTGGCCAGTGCCAGTGCAGGCCCGGTCCCAGGAGAGTCCTCCTAAATGACAACTGGTCTGATTGTGGTAGCGCAGAGGTGCTTGCTGTGTCCTGAGGCTCCAGATCCCACACTCCCTCCCATTCAGCACCACCTGCCCAGGAGTGGCAGGGTCTGGGTCTCAGCTGCTAAGCCTTGTAGGCAGGGCTGATGGACCAGGCAGTCAGGCCCTTGGGCTCTTCCTAGACTCCCTTCTGGAGCAAGGCAGGGGGCAGGGCATGAAGCAGGGATGAACCAAAGGCCTGTTCCCCCACAGGAAGCCTCCTGGTCAGGCCCACGTCCCTGAAGGAGGCTGACAAGTGTCCTTCCTGGGCACCTCCCTCCGAGAGATTCAATAGTTTCCAGTGTTGGCTCCCAGCTCCTCCAGCAGGGGAAAGACCCTGATCTGGGCCCAACCTCCCCACTCCTTGCTGGGACTCTGAGCAAACGACTCCCTCTCCAAGCGTCAGTTTGCTCATCTGAAACGGGGACTGGCCACGCCTATCTTGCAAAGACTCTGAGTGATAGTGGTCTCCAGGTGAGGGACAAACAGAAGGGGTAAACGGCTCCTTCCACAGGGCTGGGCTTTTAAAAAAGACCCAGGGATATAAAACCAGGTCTTCTCCCGGACAAGAGAATTCACATTTACCTCCTTTATTGCTCAGGACCGCCTGGAGAGGGAAGGACTATATTCTAATTTTACAGGTGAGGATCTGAAAGCAGGCAGATGAGGGGTCTTGCCCAAGGTCATAGAGCCCCATGTCCCAGGTGTCTTGCCTGACTCTGTAAGTAGGTATGTTTGGGCTTTCAAAGGGGTGGGCAGGGAGGAGGCCTGGGCACCGTGAACCAGCCCAACCCCAGGGCTTAGCCTGGCCCCACACCCCAGCTCGGGAAGAAGAAAGCCCCTCATCCCCAGCCTCCAGGAGCCTGTAGCCATCTTGGGCTCTGGCAGGGGCTTGTTTTGAAAGCCAGGAGCCCATCAGCCCATCAGCCCATCAGCCCCAGGAAGGGGCTGGGAAGTGGGAACATCCCCTCAGGATGAGCCTCCTGGTGGGGAACCACCCCCTGCCAGCGTCCCGCCAGCCTCCTGCAGTGCAGTGCGTCAATGGAGCACAAATGCTGTGCAGGCACCTGCCAATCTCAGCCCACGGCCCCCGCCCCAGCCCCCCTCTCCCGGAGGACAGATAATTCTCTCGCTCTCCCAGCCTGACAAAATAACTAATGCTAACTCAATAAAGTCCCCCTTGAAGGTTTTTAATTACCAGACTGAGCTGAAGACTAAAGACTCCAGGAGCAGGAGGGAGGCCAGGGGAGGCTGATGGAGGTCGGCAAGGCAGAGGTAGGGCAGTGGGCGGGTGTCCCTTCCGACTCGGGAAGAGGGCATGGCCAGGCCGCTGCTGTCCAGGGTGCTGGGCCTGGCGGTCACAAGGATTTAGGATTCATATTTGCAACAGCGGCCACTGATGGAGGCCAGGCTAGGTTCCCAGCAGGAACCTGACAGAGATTCCCTCATTTGAGCCTTATGACCAATCCCAAGGCAGAAACTGATATCCCCACTGTACAGATGAGGACAATGAGGCTGGCGGGCGGGGGCGGGGGGGGGGGGGGCAGTGACATGCTGTGGTTACACAGCCAAGTCCAGATTGTCCAGTTACACTTGGCGTCAGGCAGAGTGCCTGGCTGTCTGCAGCAGGAAATATGAACCAGGGATGTGGCTGAATGGAGGGTCTGAGAGCACAGGGATGGCCCTCCGGAAGGGGGGTCTCATGGTGTGCAGTGAGATGCGCTGGGCTGGGGAGGCAGACAGCACAGCCAGCAGCTGGCTGGATAGAGGTTGCCCAGGGAGAACCAATCGCCTAAAGGCAGCAGCAGCCTGGCTAGGTCCTGCCTGGAACTGGAACACGGACAGCCACGGGGCAAGGGGGCTCAGAGACCCCCCTGAGGAATCCCCACTACCACCAAGGGAAATGACGAGGGAGGGGAAGCCACTGCAGGGGAGGTCTAGTGACCGAGCCAAGCCTCCTAACTCCCGCGCAGACACTTCCTCTCCGACTGAGGGAAAAGGCAGTAACACCTGAAGTGCCTCCCTCCCGGAACGACCCCCAAACTCCTCCCCACCCTCTGTGAGCTGGCCCTGCCCTCGTCAGCCCCCACCCATTCCGCAGTCCCATCCAGGGGCCTGCCTTCTGCCCCATCCAGCTTGTCTTGCCTCTTCCTGCCTCAGGACCTTCGCCCTGGCCCTGGCTGTTCCCTCTCCCTGGGATGCTCTTACTCCAGCACATCTGGGCTGGTCCATGTCACTGAGGTCACAGCGCAAACAGCACGCCTCCCTAAAGAAGCTTTCCTTGAACTGCCTCCTTACCAAGGCCTTCTCTGTCAAAGGCCAAGTGCCCACCAGCAGAAACGCCGTGCAGCCTTTGGTCCCAACCCACACAACCATCCCCTCCTCGGGGCAGCCTTCCCGTGCCCCAGACAGACTGACGTGCTCCCCCAACGGTACAGGTTGCCCTCAACACTCGGACCCTAGGCGTCACTGAGGTGTGGACTCTGAAGGCAGCAGCCTGCTGGGGTTCAAATCCTGCCTCAGTCACTTCCCAGCTGTATGGGCTTCTGTGGACCTGTTTCTTCACCTATAAAATGGGGGTAAACCCCCTATTTGTGGGGGACTTAGCACAGCGCCCGGTGTGTCCCCAGCATCCTCCCCCAGCACAAGCCCCGGGCACACGGATACTCAGTGAGCGCCGGCTAAATGTCTGACCCTGCGCAACTGGCCAGGGAGGTGCACCTGGCTCCATTTTCTAGATGAGGAAATGGAAGCTGCAGGAGGCTCAGCCTCCTGTGGACCTGCTGCCCCGGCTGTGCTCTGCTCTTTTCGCTGCTGCTTCTGTGAATCTGCTCTTCCCAGCTCTGCAGAGGCGCCAACCTGGGGAGGGGGTGGGGGTGGCACTGAGAGCCAGCACAGCTGTGCCTGGCTCCCGAGGGCCGCGTGGGGCGGCTGGAGGCCCCAACAGCCAGCCCCGCCTGGAGCCTCCTGGCTGGGATCACAGCCCTGCGGTGTTCGAGCTGCTGCCCACCAGCCGGCCCCCTGGCATCGGGCCCGGGATGCCAGCCAGCCGGGAGAGGAGGCAGCGTGGCTGTCAGCCAGCTCACAGTGCCCGAGCTGTCAGCCGGGAGGCAGGCCAGGCGGGGCAGAGACCCCCGCCCCTGAACGGGGCCCTGGCCAGGCCACCAGGACAGGACCAAGCTTCTCACTGCCACACCTCTAAGGGGACCCTACGGGCGCCAGCCCCAAACAGGGCTCAGGGACATAATCTCAAGGGGGGGGGGAGGGGAGGGGGTGCCCAGGAGGCTTCGTCCCCATTTATTCAGCTCAGCTTTTCACTATAGTGGAAACAGCACGTGGAGCAGGGGAATTTTCAAGTCAAATAATAATAAAAACAGCAACAACTACGGCTGACATTTAGCAAGCACTTCTTCTGTGCCAGGTGTTTTAAGTGCTGCTGCACTGACTCCTCCCAAAGGGAGATGCTGTTTTTATCCCTCCTCCACAGACTGGCAGCTGAGCTCAGAGAGGTGCAGTAACTCACTCCGAACCACACAGCAAGCGGGGCGGGGTGGGGAGAGATGGGGGGGGGGGGCGAGGGCTCAGATTTTGAACTCAGGCTCCAGAACCTATATTCCAACCTCTCCGCTCCACTGGCTCAGGCAGGCCTAGGTGCCCACACTGGATGGCCTCGGGCCAAGAGGTCACCCGTCTGTCAAATGGGCACTTGTCAGAGGGTCACACTGCAGAGCTGACCAGGGGCTAAAGACAAAAAAAAAACAGGCCTGAGCAAAGGACATGTTCCCTAAATATGGCTAGTGGTTGGTCGGATTCACTGGGCTTCCGGGAGTGATGAGGACGAAAAGGCCCATCTCATCGGAGCCTCTGCCAGCCTGTGCCGCCCCCCTCCCTGCCCCCACAGCTTTCTGGGCACCCTCCATGGGCATAGCTGGGCGAGGGGCACTGGGGAGGGGCACAGCTGGGTGGGCACTGGGGAGGGGCGGTTCCTAAGGCTAACTGAAACCCCTTGATACAGGGCCTTGAGGCTCAGACCCAGGAAGTGCCCCTTTGTACCACCGCTCCCGACTCCCAGACGAGGCAGACTCAGAAAGGACTGGCCAGAGAATCATGGGCCTCGGCCAGACAAACGTGTGTAGACCCGTCTCTCTAGTATGGATCTCTCTCGCCCCTCAGTCCATGGAAAGGCTTGGGTTCTGCAGCCCCCTATCGGCGGGGGCTCGCTGGAAGGGGCCCGCTATTTTTGATTCAAGGTCTCATAGAAAAGACTGGGGTCACTGGCCCCTGCACAGAGGGGGCATTGGTGAGCATGTGCCAGGGTGCAAAGACAACCACTCAGCCCAGCTGCTCACATCTGCACAAAGTACTGTTTATTTTTACCTCTTTCCTTTCGACTCAAAACAAGCCCAATGGGAGAGAAGGCACTGCCGTCCGTATTGCCGCTGACCCTGTTTTCCGTATGCCCAGACAGGGACAGCGACTTACCCGAGGTGGCACAGGTCATTAGGATGCAGACAAGGGGGTCCTGAGGCCCCCAGCACTCCTATTACCAGATTTCTTTATCCGGGGGAGGGCCAAGCCCTCGGGTTCAGAGCCACTCTGAGCTCCCAGAGCAGCAGAGGAGTGCAAGGGAGGGTGGAGGGCAGACAGGTTTGGGAGGTCTTCTAGAGAGAGGGCAGACGAGAGAGCCGGCACACTGGCAGTCACCCTGACGGGCGGGGCACCCCGTGAGCACGGCACATGAGGGCAGCTGCTGAGAAGGCAGCCAGAGAGATGGGAAGCAGCCTGAGCATCACTGACTGGGGCTTCGAGGAGGGAAACCGGCCAGATGCCAGGAGTGGGTGCTCCTGGTATTCCACAATGGGAAGGCTGGCAAGAAACTGCCAAAGCCCTCCTGGCATCGCTGAAGCCTGCCCCGTGCCCTCCTGCCCAGACACCCAGCCAGCAGATGGTGCCCTGAGCAGAGTGGGGTGGGGGCGGCAGAGCAGTCTGGGCTCCAGCCCAGCTGTCTGACCGTGTGAGTCTCGGCACCTCTCTGAACCTGGACTCCTCCTCTGCCAGTCATGGAGCAGGACAGGGCAGACCCTCCCTGCCCCTAGGAAGGGCTGGGCACCCAGTAGGACTACCAGCCTGCTGGCACAATTACAGCTTTGCCCTAATTGCTGCTGTCTCCGCTCGCCTTTCATGAACAAGCCTGCCAGATTTTTTTTTAAGCACAGAAAGTAGAGCAGGGACAGGGGCCTAGGGGCCAGGTGGGGGTGGGGGGACTCTCCCCACAAAGCACAGATCGCCCCCCTCAGGGAGTTCGGAACCTGCCAGCCCCACACCTTGCACTCCATCCCCATGGCCCCGATTAGTGTGTTCTCGACCTGATTGTGGACCAGCACCCTGGGCCGTGAATTACACGCGGCAGGAAGTCGCTTCCCATATCCACGGCCCGCCCTCTGTGGGTGCGGAGGAAAGTGGGGGCTGGCCAGAGAGATAAATCCGACACAAGCCCTGCAGATTCAGCTTTTAGAAAGCTAGAGACGGACAGGAGAGGCTGGTGGACAGACAGCAAGGGCTCCCAGGGCCACCAACTAGAGACCCCAGGGAGCATTTACAGGGCAGGAGAGAGCAGGCAGCAGCAGCAGGGGAGGGAGGGAGGGTCCCACTGGGGGTCGGGGCCAAGGCCTTTCTCCACTTGCCTCTTACACACCAGCCACCCACTGGCACTACCCATTCCTACATTCCTGATCCTCCCGCCCCCACTCCCTCCTGCCAGGGGACCTCCAATGCCCCAGACCTCAGTTTCCCCCCAGGACAAAAGGGCTACAGCCCTGAACCAGGCAGCCTTGGCCTCAAGACCTCATGAATAAAAGAGGCCGACCGTGGCGCATCATCCAGGATCATCAGAGGACTGGGGCAGGGGGTAGAGGCCTGTCCCTCCTCCACAGTGGATGCAGCCCGGTGGTGGGTGACTCTTCCTCTCTCTCTCCAGCCAGCAACTCGCTACCCCCCACCCCGTTCCCCGCACAGCAGCCCTCTCCCCCAAACTTCAACCGCCCTGGGCTGACCCAGCCAGGTGTGTAAAACCCAGAGTGAAGGGCAATCAGCAGGTACCCTGGAGGAGGAGGAGGAGGAGGAGGAGGAGGAGGAGGGGGGGGAGGAGGGGGAAGAGAGAATAGCACAGGAGAGGAAGTGGAGGGGAAGGGGGAGGCGGGAGGAGAGGAGAAGAGGGGGAGGGGAGGGGAGAAAGGGGGGAGGAGGAAGTGGAAGGGAGGAGGGGGGAGGGGAGAAGAGGGGGAGGGGAGGGGAGAAAGGGGGGAGGAGGAAGTGGAAGGGAGGAGGGGGGAGGGGAGAAGAGGGAAAGGGGTGAGAGGGAAAAGTAGAGGGGGAGAGGAAGGGAGAGGGAATGGAGGGGAAAGAAGGGAGGGGAGGGGGAGAGAACGAGGAGGGGGGGAGGGGACGGGAGGGACCGGAGGGGGGAGGGGCAGAAGGGCGGTCTGAAATCTCCCGCAACATCAAAGCCTTCCCAGCCGCAGAGCACAGTCACGTGCGTGCGGCCTCGTCGCTCGCTCTCATTCCTTCGTTGGGAGAAGCCGCTGGGCCTGGGGCTGCTGAAGGAATTTTAAAACGAGGCAGATTGCCTGGAATATTGGGGGCTGGGGGGTGCAGTCAGAGAGCTTTATCTCCAGGCAGGTTTTGAAACCTTTCCCTCCGAGGAGAGTGTCAGGGCAGAAGGGGCCTCCGGTCAGCGACTGGGCAGGTGGCCAAGAGTGAGGACCACCCAGCTACTTGGAGCCCACTGGTGGGAGGCTTGGGCAAGGCCAGCCCCGTTATCAAGAGAAGCTGGAAATCTGGATTTGTTGTGAAAGCTTCCCCTTTTCAATACTGGCTCAAGTGGGAAAAAAAAAAAAAAAAGAAAGAAAGAAAGAAAGAAAGAAAGAGGAAAAAAAGAAAGGAAAAAACACCACATGGGCCAAACAGAGACCGTCCTGATTTGCGTCTAGGACCTTGGTCTGTCACTTCTGATGGACTCCAACCCACTTGTCCCACAAGGGAAACTGGGGAAACTGACGCCCAGGGAGAGAACGGGGCTTGCTCAAGGTCACCTGGGGGGCACTCAGGGGCAGGGGCTAGAAATTGGGGACCTCAGGACTCGCAGGCTGGAACCTCAGGGTCAGGCAGACAGGCCAGCCCAAGGGTCAGGAGCCCAAGGGGCGGGCAAGCCGTTGACTGATGAAAGAAAGGGTTCCTGGCGAGGGGCGGGGCGGGGGGATGTCTCAGAATGCTGCCCCTTCTGTCCTGACCCATCCTGCCAAGTCCTCCGCGCCCGCAGGCCCCAGCACGCCACCATGATGCCCTGTCACAGTCAGGTACTCGCTCAACCACCCCTTTGTCCACTCCCACCAGGCCCTGGAGCAGCCTTGGCCCCACCCACAAGCAAGGCCAGGATAGGGAACAGGTGCTGGACCGTGGTGGGGGCAGAGACACAGGAGCTCCAAGGAGGCAGCAGCTGCCCCAGCGAGGTGGTGACAGAACGTTCCCCCAAAGGAAGGTTCCAGGGCCAGGCACAGAGGACCCTGGGCAAGACGCACAGCATCTGTGCTTGCCAGGGATCAGTATAAAGGGCTGCTGGGGGCCAGGGGTGAGGCTGGGTGAGGTGTGAATGCGGGGAGACTCGCAGGCTCAAAAGCTTGGACCCCTTATCTTAAGGGCACCGGGGAGCCTCTGGACGTGGCTGAGCAGGAGAGAGGTGGGCTTTGATCTCCCCTTTGGGGTCGCGGTGTGGGGCTGGACGGGCTGCTCTGGAAATCACTCATTCGTTCCTGCTTTGGTTCAACTTCAACAGGTATCTACTGAGCGCTTACTCTGTGCCTTGCCCCAGGCGGAGAGAGAGACAGAGGGATGCGGTGCGGCCCCCAGGTGGTGGCGGGGGAGCCAATGGGAACCCTGAGTGAGGAACCCACTACAGGGGGGGCTGTCCTGGGCCTCCAAGCAGAAGGCCACCTGTAGGATCAGTACGTGCACAGGCCCAACAACGAGCAGCGGTGGGGTTTCTCTCAAGGTGTAAAAGTGCTTCGCAGGCCAGGGTGAAAGGTGATGTAGCCTCTGCACAAGGGCCACGGGGTGGGGTGGGGGTGGGGGAACAAGGGAATTGATGCTGTGGGGGCCGGGAGCGGGGGGGGGGGGGGGGGCGGGGCACTGGCACAGGCCTGGGCTCTCTGAAGTCGTGGGGGAAGGGACCCCTCTCTTTTTATCAGCGGTACCGAGCAGACGGGCAGCTGTTCCTACGAGCTGACTTCAGTTCTAGTCAAGGAAGAACTTTCCAGGCCCAGGGCCCCCAATGCAGCCGAAGACCTCAAGCAAGTCCCTCAGCCTGAGCCTCTGGAGGAAGGGCCCCTACAGAGGACCTGCCAGGGCACCTAGAGAGGATCCTGGAGCGGACCTAGCATGGCACTGATCCTGACCTTGGAGCAGGCATCAGAGGGGCAGCTGAGGGTATGGGGGGAAAGGAGCCATCCTTGGGGGAGCTGGGGGGTACCCCTCACTGAGCAGGTGCCTTGGTGCCAACAATAACGCTGTAAGGTGTCATGAGCCCCATTCTCCAAGTGGGGAAACTGAGGCTGGGGCTCCCACAGGACAGCTGACGGTGGGGGTGGGGGATCGAGGGGACACCACCCATGTGGCCCCGCGTCGTCACTTGCACCTCCATCTGGGGCAGGATTTGAGGTGGGGTGAGTGGTCTCAGGTGACCCACCTCTATCCTCAAAGAGCTGCCACCACACCCACCAGCCAGTAGTGACCCCCCCTTTTACAGATGAAGAAACCAAGGCCAGAGAAAGATGCCTTGCCGAGGTCACTAGCCCGTGAGAGGCAAAAGCCAGCCAGGCCCTCCGCTCCCGGGGCTTTGACTGGTAGAATTCCTGGGTGTCTCATGTCCGGGGTGGGGGCAGGTGGACAAGGAAAGGGACAGGAAGGGAACTGGCCTTGCCTCTGGCCCCGCCCCAAGCGGGCTCATCCAGGACGCAGCGCCTCCATGCTCAAACTGTGGCGTGCCCGGCACCCCCCTCACCCTGCAGTTCTGGAATGACCGGTTCACCGGGTGCTCCGCTCACATGGGTGGTCTTCCCCCACTACTGGCTTAACCTGGGTCTCAAGCCCCCGCACCCAGGAGGGAACTGAGGCCCAGAGAGGTCCAGCCACTCACTCTCGGTCACGCAGAAACAGCTAATCCTGGCAAACACCGCCTGCTCCGTGCAGGGCACAAATCCAAGCACTTTGCAGTATTTCCTCATTTAACCTTCCCAACAACCCCTTAGGCAGCTATTACCCTATCCCCATTTTCCAGACGAGGGCTTGGCTACATACCGAATTTAAGTAACTTGCCTGATAAGCCCAAGAACTGGGATTCGATCCCGGGGTATCTGGCCCCAGTCCACACCTTTAATCAGCTTCTCCCCGCCATCAGCGTCCTGGTTTCTGTGGTCTGTGCCCTTTCCACACATCCACTGAGGGGATCCGTTAGGGATGCTGGAGGGGGGGGGGGGGGCTGCGGATGGGAGGTAAAGGGAAGAGGAAGAGGAGGGGAATGGAGGGAGGGAAATATGAGGGGGAAGGGAAAGAGAGGGGGAGAGGAGGGAAGAGGGGAACAAGGGAGAGGGAGGAGGAAGAGGAAAAGGGGGAAGGAGGGAGAGGGAAGGGAGGAGGGGGCTACTCTCCCCCAGGGGCCTGGCAGGCCACATTCCAGGGAAGATCTGTGCCAGGGAAGATCTGCCCGGTCCCCCTGCTACAAGAACATCAAAGCTGGTTCCCAGCCAACCCCAAGGTAGTGTCCTTTGAGGTTTGGCAGAGATGGGGCCATATTTCAGGCTGATACAAAGCAGGCTGCACCCCACCCCCTCCCGCCCAAGATCCCCATCTGGGCTGTCTACTTAATACCCCATTACAGAAGAAAATATACAGCCAGCTCCCGCCCGGCCTCAGCTGCCCAGTCCTCCCTCCGAAAAGATCAAAGCTGCACTAGATTCCTGCCCAGAGAGTCTGTAACCAGAATGCAGACTGGGGCAGAGGCAGGTAGGGCCCAACACAGTGGTGACGATGGGAAAGGGAGGAGGCTGGGGGGGGTGCAGGTGGGTCCAGGCTTCCAGATGGTTGCTGGGGCGGGCTGGGTCAGGAGCCTGGCAGGAGGGGGGCAGCCCTGGGCTCGGAGAGGGGAGTCACACACCTCACTCCGGTCCCTGGGTGCTTACCTGGCCTGTCCACCCCCGCCCCACCCAGGAGAGCCCTCCCAACTCCCCACCCCCTTGGCTCCCAGAGCCTGTTGCACTTGATGTCCATACGCAGCCCTCTGAGACTCTCCCTGGCCTCACAGCAAGTCCTGGGAGGTGAGTGATAGGAGTGGCTTAATCTGTATCGACTGTAATCAGCACACCCCAGCTTCAGGCCTGCTGCATGCCAGGTAGGCACTCTGGCGATCACTGGAGTCACAGCCATCCGTCGAGGGGGGCAGGAGGATCTGGGTTTGCAGCTGGGGAGGGGGCACGGGAGTTCAGAGGCGGTGAGCAGCCGCGGGTTTGGGCGGCCCAGTGCCCACTGCTCGCACAAAGAGTAAAACAACTGGGGCAAAGGTCAGCCCTGCTCCTTCGGGGCTGCCTCCTGGACCCTAAGGCTGTAGGTGAAAATTAATGAGCTGGCCCAACTCCCTAATTCATACTAGCTGGTGACTGACTCCTCCCTTTTAATAAGGACTATATCCCTCCTCCCCACCAAAAAACCACTCCTCTCCCTGCGTCTCCTTCCCTCCTTCCCAAGAAATGGCACCGTCAGCTACCTGGGGCCAGCAACCTGGGGCCATCCCGGCCACTCAACTTCCGGCATTCTTCCTGGCCCTCCTATGCCCCTTCCCAAACACTCTCCACGCTGGTTGCCCCACTGGCCTCTCTCTAAACTGCACACCGAACAACCAAGTCTCCCCCAGTCCCCAGGGGACACCAAACTCCCCGCTCTGGGTGGACACCTGGCTTGCCCTGCGAGCCCGCGTTATCTAGGCACCACCGCCTAACCGTAACCGTGGGACGAAGAGATGGATGGATGAGGTCTCAGTTCCTTGGCACATGCCGTTCCAGGATCAGGGAATGCCTCTCCCGTCCTCCCCACCCCTGCATCTGTCCTTCCAGACCCTGGACACCGCCCCCCCCCCAGGCTTCCATCTTCTGGCCTCCATACACTTTGGCCTGTCCAACAGTGGCCCTTGACCAGGCGTCATCACTGCTGAGCTATCTGCCTCCCCACGGCTAGGAGCTCCCCGAAGCCGGGGCGGTGCCTGCCCCTCATCTACATCATGCCCACTCCTGAGTGGGGACTTCCGAGGCACTCGACTCTGGAAGGCAGGAAAAACCCCTCGGGAGGGATGCTCAAGGCACTGGCAGCCCCGAGGGGGGCCCCCCGGGGAGCTCAGAGACTTCTGCCCCCTTCACTGTCCACTGAAGGTTGACCTCCGCCCCCACCTCCCCTCGCCACCAGGGACGGAGCAGCAAGCACGGGACGAGCCAAGCGATTTTCCAGACCTGGTGTGCCCCGGCAAGCCAATTTGAGCGTACAACGAACCTCTGGCCTCTGCGAGGGGGCACGGCAAACAGTGCGAGCAGAGCAGCCCCCACGGCCGCCCCCCCCCCCCCCCCCTCGAGCCGAGAGCGCGGCTGCCGATTCCCCGGCTCAGCAGAAAAGCCTCCATTTTGCGGAGAGAAATTAATGAAAGGGAGAAGCCTGGGAAATTACGAGTTGCCACCTGCAATCTCTCCTTCCAAGGAAAGCGGTGCGCTGGCTGATTAAGGCTGCAGCCACCCTGCCAGGCTGGGCCAGCAGCTGAGGACCTTCTGCCCGCTGGAAAGAGACAGGTGGGAAGCCACTGGGGCGGGGGGCGGGGGTGGGGACAGCTAGGGGACTCGGCAGAACTGGGGAAGCCTCCAGCCAAAAAGAAACTTCCTCTCCCCTCCAGCGCTTTTTACCATCAGGCAGTCGGTGGCCCCGGCCCTGCCGTAACCTGCGCAGCCCCGTGGATTAAAGGGCACGAGGCACCCCCACCCCCACCCCAGGTGCTGGGCTCTCCGCAGGCTGGTGGGGGAACTGGGGAAATGGCACATACGGGGCTTCACTCATTCCTCGGCTGTGCTGGGTGCCCCCGAGATTCATTCACCTAGTGACTCTTCAAAGCCACTGGGATAGGACCACTAGCCCATTTCACAGACCAGGAAATGGAGGCTCAGAGAGCAACACTTGTCCAAAGCTGCTGCTGAGGGAGAGCAAGAGCTGGGTGCCAAGCCGTCTGGTGACAACAATGGGGCTCTGGTGACAGCACAGCGTTGCTCCTGAGATGGGCAGAGGGAAGACAGTCGCACAGGACATCCACTGCAGTAGCTAGGACTTGCACACGACCAGCGGCACGGTCACTCCCTGCTGGACTATGAAGAAAGGCACTGGTCACCACCCCAAGCCTCTCCTTCTGAAATCAAGCCAAGTTCCCCGACTCCCAGACTGCCATCTGTACTCAGGGATAGGGCAGTAGACAGCCGGGAAGGGTGACTTTGGAGCCACTGCTCTGGGTCCCACTGCCCCACCTAATCTGACAGGAGCTGGACCATTTCTCTCTTCCAATAGCCCACAGATCTCTCGCTCCTTCGGATCTGAGCCCTCACCAGGAAGTGAATTCAGACTAAGGTGAGAATGGCTGATACCAGCTTCCTCTCGGGTTTATGTATTCTGAGGCGTTAAACTTGACTTCCCAACTGTGAGGATGTTGATTCACAGGAGTGAGGAGCTGAGCGAAAAGCTCTCTGGGATGAGAATCTGGAAGCTCTGGTCCTGGCACCAAGATCAAAGACGAATGGAACGCAATCACCTGGGAGGAAGGCCAGCTCCTTCTCCTTTAGCTGTGCATCTTAGGGTAAGCCCCATGCCCTCTCTGAGCCTCAGTCTCTTCTTTCTCAGTTCTCCCACTGAGTGACCCCAGGTAAGCCCTTACCCTCCCTCGGCTCCGGCGTGGAGAGTCGGGAGGCAGCCTGCTGTGGTATCCTCCGGAAGGCAAACTTTGAGGCACTGCTATCTCCCGCTCCATGGCCCTGGCCGTATATTATTATAATGGCCTTGGCCAATAGGGGCGCAGGCTATTAGAATGAGTTAAGACCAGATTAATCTGCTTAAAAAAATATGCCTGGTTTTTACGCTGTGCATTCCCTCCTAACAACTCAGGCTCCTTCCAGGCCATTATCTCGTTTTATCGTTAATTCAATTCCATAAACATGTATTAAGTGTCTATTATGTGCAGAGCCCTGGTCTGGTAGCTGGGGTGGGGTGAAGGGGCAATGGGGGGGGAGCAGCCCCAGCCCCCAAGGTGCTTACAGTCAGGCAAGGGACCCACCTGACCCTCAGACCTCACCACTGGGACACAAAGCAGGTGAGCGGGAGCTTGGAGGAAGGAGATGCTCACCAGCCTGGAGGGTCTGGGGGTGTTTCCTGGAGGAGGGGGCCCATCAAAATGTGGGATATGGACCGAGGGCCTACTATGTGCCAGGTACCATTCCCAGCACTTTGCACTCAGGGACTCAATCCTACCAACAATCCAGGGGGCAGGCACCGACGTCACCCCCACCCCCCATTTTACAGATGAAGAAACTGAGATTAAGA
This sequence comes from Prionailurus viverrinus, assembly GCF_022837055.1. Taxonomy (NCBI): domain Eukaryota; kingdom Metazoa; phylum Chordata; class Mammalia; order Carnivora; family Felidae; genus Prionailurus; species Prionailurus viverrinus. The sequence continues at coordinate 132,763,654 of NC_062567.1, forward strand.
TAGCTAATTAGAGGTCCCAAAGCTGGTTAAGGGTGAAGCCATGAAATCCAGCTGCAGAGCACGGACCTTATGTAGGGTCACCAGTGCCAAGAAGGGTGGCTAAGGTAGGGGGTGGGCACAAGGTATCTGGGAAGGAAGGAAAGGAGGGAGCACTAGCCTCTGCCATGGGCCAGAACGGAGTCTGGTCTTTCCAGGCGGAGCCCTGAAGGTTGGATTTTGGGAAGCAGAGATGAGGCAGGGGCCGGGAGAGGGGGATCCCTGCCGGGCAGGGCAGGACAGGACTGCGGAGTCGGCCAGACCCGGGTCCAAATCCTGGTTCCATCTCACGGGCTGGGTAATCACAAGCGGTTATGTAATCTGAGGCTCAGTTTCCCTCCCTGTGAAATGGGGAGGGACACCTGCCTTGCTGGGCAGCGGTGAGGACACAATGGGCCGGGGCTGTCCACTGAGCACGCAGGGTGGACATCAGTGCCTCCAGCCTGGCGCGGAGGGCTGGTGGGACACATTGGAGGGGCCGGCCGGCCCAGACCACCAGCCTGGGAGGCCACGTAACAAGCAGGGACCATGGGCCTCAGAGAAGTGACCCCAGACGGCACTGGGAGGGGCAGGTGGCACATCTCTTCTGGAAACGAGAAGACAGGAACAGAGGGACCCCGCCCACCCCGTGTGACAGTCACTGGACTCCTTCTCACGTTCTTCCCGAAGGATGTATGCACCACAAACACTCCCCGGGGACCCCCGCCCACCTTGTCAGCTGGGAAGAAACAGAGCGGAGGCTGGACAAGCAGAAACTACAAACAGGGACAAGCAGGGACCACGGAGCCTGGAAGCCGCCAGAAACCAGAGCCCGCAGTGGCCGCATGCCAGGACCACAGGAACAGACCACATGCCAAGAGCCTCCATCCATCACCCAGGCCCCCGGCAGGCTCCCGGGTCCTAGGCCTCCCCACACTTAAGAGCTCCCCACCCCTCCACCCCTGCATGCCCCCACACCACCCCCAGCCCCCCGCTCCTCCAGACCTGGGCCCACACAGTCCTCAGAGTAAGCAGTGCCCTCCTGGCCCCCTCTTGGGCTGAAAGACTGTGTATGCTTCCTTCCAGTGTCATCTCTTTCCTCTGTGAACTTCAACTCCTGCCCCACTGACACGGCAGCGCGGGGGACCCCACCATATTCTAACAGCCCCTCACTGGCTGCAGAGAAGCAAACAACCCGGAATGCAGCTGGAGGTCAAGTCCAGCTTTTCATGAACTAGCGGCAAGCCATGCCACTTGAACCCTGCTGTCCTCATCCGTGAAGCTGGGCTACGCCGGCACCTCACAGTGTGAGGTTTTTTGTTTTTTGTATGTTTATTTATTCTTGAGAGAGAGAGAGAGTGAGCACGCCAGCAGGGGAGGGGCAGAGACAGAGGGAGACACAGAATCTGAAGCAGGCTGCAGGCTCGGGGCCGTCAGCACGGAGCCTGACGTGGGGCTCGAACTCAGGAACTGCGAGATCATGACCTGAGCCGGAGTGGGCCACTTAACGGACTGAGCCACCCAGGTGCCCCTTTAAGGTTTTAAGAAAAATGTAAGAAGACTGCTGGGGACAGCGCTTGGCTCTCGTCTCCATCATCACTATCTGGATGCTTCGAGGTTGCCGTCCGTAGGGCTGACTCCACCTTAGTCCTACTCCCCACCCCTCCCTGCCCTGTCTCCCCAGTGTCCTGCCCGGGGCCTGGTGCCCGGCAGCTGCTGGGTGACCAGCAGAGGGCAGAACCCATCGGTGTGGCACAGCCAGGAAGGCTTCACAGAGAAGGTGGTACTTAACTGAGGTTTTGAAGGGTGCGTAGGAGTTGACCAAGTAAAGAGAACAGACAAGGAGGGAACTCCAGGCAGAGGGAATTCTCTCGGCGGGACCCTGCAGGCCTCAGAAGCCACCCTGAGGCATTTGGACTTCATCCATGGTCAGATGTGGGTGAGCAGAGATGAGGCGGAGACTGGCAGAAGGCGGGGAGATACCCTGGGCAGGGCCGCCGGGGCGGGAGCAGGAAGCGAAAACCTTTTCGTTAGGGCAACGACAGTCACATGGTACCGACTCACCCGACATTTCCTGAGGGCCTACTATGTCCCAGTCCGGGGGATACAGTGGGAAACAACATCATGGGGCCACAGAGCCGATGTTCCAGTGAGGGAGACGGAGAGTGACAGAAAATCTCATAAATAATTCATCGAGTCCAGCTGTCTGGAGGGTTCAGCAGGAGAGGTAAGTGGTGCCATGAGGCGTTCCACGATAACAGGAAGCCAGCCCGGTGCGTGTGGGAGCTCTGGGGAAGCGGTGTTTCAGACAGACCTTAACAACGAGGCGTGAGCAGAGAGAGGAGGGGACGGAGCATGAAGAGAACATTCCAGGCAGAGTGAACAGCACGGGCAGAGCCCCGAGTGGGATGCAGTGTGTGGCCCGTGGGAGGAGGTGGCAGCCTGTGGCCAGAACAGGATGGCGGGGGGGGGGGGGGGGGGGGACTGGTGTGGCAACGCGGTGGAGAGGGGCAGGGCGTGTGGACCGTGGGGAGCAGTTTGGTTTCATCCTCTAGGCAATGGGGAGCCAGGTAGGAGCCTGAGAAGGTTGCCGGGTCCTGGTTAGCTACCCTGCAAATTCCTGGACAGAGAGCAATGAGTCAGCCCCAATAGATAGATTTGTGGTTGCAAAAGACCACAGTGTCGGCCCGGAGAGGCCGGGACCCCTGCACAGCCCCGCCCACGTGCCGGGTGCCCCCCTGCCCGCCCTCCTCCCCAGCAGAGCGGCCACAGGCAGATGGATGAGGTGGGCGCCCGATCCGTCCTGAGTTCAGCTCAGCTTCTGGCTGCATCTTGGGTCTGGCTCATCAATACCCAAGAAAATACCGTCCGGGGGGCGGAGGGTGGACAGTTCGGAGCTGCACAGCTGGGCAAGGGCCGGCCGCAGCAGCGTCCAGGGATCGCTCTTCTCGGGAAGACAGACACGTAAGGGCAGGAAGGGGTAGGGTAGGGGGGGCAGGCCACCACACTGCTGCTCGCGCGCTGTTTGCCCCAGGCCCGATTTCCTGTCCACAGGAGGCCCCAGGTGGGGGTCCCAGCAGGGCCTGCGGCTGGACACGCGATCAGAGATGCAGAAGAGGGGCTGCCTGAATGCTTCATCTCCTGGTGCCAAGACCAGACCCAAGCCCCTCACTCTACACGCCAGGGGAGGTCGGGGGGAAGGCACGCACTGGGCGCTGAGCCTTACCAGCGGCTGCTCTGGCCCCAATGCATTCTCGCTGGAAGGCCGTGAGTGAGGCCTCTTTGTGCCTCAGTTTCCTCATCAGAAGACAGGAGGGCCTTTCTGCCCGAGAGGGCGATGGCAAGGCCCCAACCAGATTCTGGCGTTGACTGCCTTTCGTCAAGTGCAGAAGGCGGTGAGGACCGAGCCCTCCTTTTTAGCAGCTGTGACCCCGAGGAGCTGCCCTTGGTGTCCTGTGGGGGCCACACCAGTGTCATACAACCACGTGTTGGACAGAAGTGAGGTGCGGTCAAAGGGCCTGGATGGGAGCCACACAGACGCCAGTCCTGGCCCCATCTCCTCCCAGCTGGGGAACCTGCTGAGGCCTCAGTCCCCTTCCTTGTCCAACAAATAAAATACCTTCAGCCCAGGGCTGTGTGTCAGTCGGTCTAAGAATACTGTAATCCCAGGCACTCTGCGGGCACACAGGACCTGCCACTTTTCCATGTTTCTCCTGCAAGCACCTATACCAAAGCCCTGTTCAGTCAGTCTCAGCCTCCAGTCCAGAAACTGAGACTTCCTGGAGACGGTATGAGATTCTAGGGGGTTGCATCTTAGAAGAGGAACCTGGACAGGACAATAGTTATGCAAAAGCAATGAATCCCTAATGGTAAAATTTCTGCCAAGAGGCAAGGAAGGGAAAAAACACTGAGGATAGAGGAAAGTCCTTCCTAGAGTTCTGAAATCACCCCGCAGAGACGTGCAGTATTTGCAGGGTATGCATTACACGGCCGGCATTATACCAGGGACCAGAGAAAATGGCAATCTCCGATGCCTAGGAGGTGCCCATCAAGAATGAATGCATGAGCAAGAACTGAGGATTACAGCACCAAGGACTCGACCACTGGCTGCTTCCCAGCGGTCAGGAGGCCACCTACGTGGCACCAGGACAGCATGCACAGCCGTGGCCCAGCCCAGTCTCTCCTGGGAAGGGATCTCCATGGGCACAGTGGATGGGATGGGTTCCCTGCGTGGACTCGACATCTTTAATGAGGACTGACAAAGCCATGCCAGGTGGGACCCCAGGCCTAGAAGACTCCGTGAAGGGAGCAGTGAAACAGCTTCAGTTCTGGAATTTACACTCCCTGCCCTGATAAAAGAATCGCCACGACCAAAGCCTAAAGCGAGGGCCCACGTTCACAGCCACCAGCATCCTTTACTGTTCATTCCCCCGTGATGTGTGTCCTGTGGGACAGAAAGACCAACAGCTGCCCTGGGCCCGGTCACCCAATTGCTGTGAGGCCCCAGTCACCTTCGGCCCCTGCTCTGAACCGTGGGCACCTCATCTGAGAGAAGTGAATGGTCACCTCTGCCACGAAGAACCGGGAGGTGGCAGGTCCGTGGAAACTCACGGAGAGTCGCCCTCCCTCCCCGGGGTCTGAGCATCAGGTGAGGGGGTGGGGTGCCCAGCCCCTGGCCTCCCACCTCACCGTGGCCCACGCCCTGCATGCCGGACGCCCAGGCCTCCGGCCCACATCCACAGAGCTCAAGGGAAGGAGGGGACAGCTGGACTCCTGCGCTGCCGGTGGGGGGCCGGGGGCGGTTCATCACCCTGCGACGGTGGTGATCAGGACAACCAGGTGCCGGCAACCTTCCCAGCGCAGGCTCCCCTGCCTGGCTCACACTGCACGTGACCCCTGAACAAGCCTCTCCACTCGTCTGGGCCTCAGCTTCCCCACCTGGAAGTGCAGGTGAAAATGCCCACCTGTGAGTCGTTACATCCAGAGTCTCTTCGGCGCCTGGCACTTAGTAGGCGGCTTCTGGGATGTGGGCGGGACTCCCCGGCCCGGCACACCCCCGTCTCACCCTGCACACCTCATTCACACTGCGCCTGCCTCCCGGAAGGCTCCTCCCGCATCTAACTCTCCCAGGCAAACGCCTGTTTCCCCTTCACGCCTTACACCCACTACCTCCTCCAGGGGTTTCCTCGGTCATCTGCCAGAATTCACCTTGCTTCCTCTAGATGCCTCCAGTGCTGTTAGGACCCTGGCTCTAATCCTGGATAACTCCCAGTTAACCAAGATTGACTGCAGTTAAAAAAAAAATTTTTTTAAGGTTTATTTATTTTTGAGAGACAGAAAGAGACAAGAGTGTGAGCAGCGGAGGGGCAGAGAGAGAGGGAGACACAGAATCGGAAGCAGGCTGCAGACTCCGAGCTGTCAGCACAGAGCTGAGCACGCGGGGCTCGAACACACAAGCCGCAAGAACCCGAGAGCCGACCTGAGCCGAAGGTGGACGTTTAACCAACTGAGCCACCCAGGCACCCCACCTCCAGTTTAAATAGAACCCTGTGCGTGAACACAGCAAGCTTACTCTCACCTCAGGAGTCTTGCACGGGGCTGTTCCCTCTGCCTAGGATGCTTTTCCCCAAGTCTTATACAAGGCAGTCTCCTTCCTGTCTTTTTCCTCTCAGGGCAATGGCAGGGGCTCTGTCTGCTGTGTTCAATGCTGTAACCCGTGTACCTAGAACACTGCCTGGGACAAATGGCCACGGGGACAGCAGGGATGCTCCGTGAAGGGTCCTAGGCTCCTGCTGGTGCTGCCCCATCCAAGGGCTCCGGGTGGTCACCCCAATATGAGTAGACACCTCCGCTGACCCACGGACCTAAAGATAAACTTGGAGGTGACGCAGCGCGTATCCGGAACGGGCCGGGACCCATCTCTTCTGGACGAATGCTCTGGGGCAGATACCTAACGCGAATTGTTTCTGTCATCAGGACACGGAGGGGCTTGACAAGGACCAGCTGCCGCCGCCGAGGGACAGGCTGCTGGAGCGCCGATGGGCTCTCAGCAAAATTGATGGCCACTGTCAGAAAATGATTTCCCCACGGCCTGACGCCAGCCCTCGGAGGAGCTCAAATCCCAGGCAGCGATGTCTCCTGGGGCGGGCGGGCGGCCCGCACCTGGCCCAGCTGCTTCCCAAAGCCGGGAGCCCGCGATGCCCAGGAGACAAGAGAAGCCTACAGGGCCGGCACCCGGGAGGCCGCGCTGAGAGGCTGTGGGGCAGCAGGGGGCCCTGCCTTCTGGGGAAGAGTGGGGGCTCCTGCCTGTACCCCCTTAAATCAATCTGTACCTCCAAGCCCAGCGCCGAGCCGGGCACAGCGCAAGCACCCGGGAATGTTGAATAAATGAGGTAATAAATAACGATTCCAGAAAGCGTCAGGGGACACCAGACCAGCGTCTGGAGAAGGGATTCAGCAAATGGACAAGGAGGGCGGAGGGCCCAGGACCCTGGCTGCCCAGTGCCCGCCCATCCACACACCTACCCAGTGAAGGAGGGAGCTTGTGGCAGGGGAGAATGGCCCAACCTGGGCCAGACCGCACCTCCCAGGCCTCCTCGCAGTCTTCAGGTCATACCCCGGCAGAATATTCGCTTTTAAATTAGCTAGGCCTTCTTTTTTTTTTTTTAATTTTTTTTTCAACGTTTATTTATTTTTGGGACAGAGAGAGACAGAGCATGAACGGTGGGGGGTCAGAGAGAGAGGGAGACACAGAATCGGAAACAGGCTCCAGGCTCTGAGCTGTCAGCCCAGAGCCCGACGCGGGGCTCGAACTCACGGACCGCGAGATCGTGACCTGGCTGAAGTCGGACGCTTAACCGACTGTGCCACCCAGGCGCCCCAGGGTCTTCTTTTTTAAAATGACAGGAAATTGAATCTGATGCTGCAAAGCTGTTTCCATAGTTTTCTAGAAACATCCAGAACTGGGGAGTGCCTGAGGAGACCTGGGGACAGATGGGCAGCTGTAGCCCACCCACAGAGACTCCCACGGGACCCAGTCCTGTCCAGGAGGAAAGTTCTGGAAAGGGTCAGTTCATCACTGATCACCGACCGCCTAACACTGGAAAGTGGAAGAAGCCCGCTGGGGTCTCGAGGTGCTGGCACCAAGCTCGGTGTCCAGAAGGACGGACCCCCATCCTGGTGGGCTCTACTGAGTCCCCGTGGAAGAGGCGCCGAGGCAAAAGCGTAAGCTCAGGGACGAACTCTGAGGGGAGTGGGGGATGGGGAAGGGGGGTGGCAGCCAGGCAGGTGGAATGGGTTGGCCAGGGGCAGGAAGAAAACATCCACTCGCTCATTCACTCAACAAACGTTCACGGACTCCACCTCCAGACAAGGTGCTGAGCTGGCCAGGGGGGGGTCAAAGCTGAGTGAGACTCCCTCCATCCTAGAAGGGTCCTCTATGGGCTGGCGGTGGAGGCAGGCTCCCGGGCGGTGTCCTGGCCCGGGCAAACCATGCCTGCTCTGGCCTCGGTGCCTTTGCTGCTGCTGTGCCCTCTGCCCGGAATGCCATCTCGTTCCGTCTGGTCAACTCTTGCCTCGAGACTCAGCCCAAATGTCCCTTCCTCCAGCAAGGGCTGGGTGAGGGCCTCCTCAGTGCTGACCTCACCCCAGCAGTGCTCCACTGGGGAGCTCCTCCAGGGCAGGGCCACACCTGGCCATCGCAGGTGTCCGGGGTCCAACCCTGGCACCAAGCAGGGGCCGCCACAACTGTGAACTGAGAGCCAACCAAGTCTGCGGAGAGGGACGGAAAGACAATGAGAACAGGGGCCCTCACTGGCCACCGGGAGCCTCCGGGGCGGCCCAGGCAAAATTCCCTGCCGCAAGATACACGAAGCCAGCCCGTGCCGAGGCAAGAACACAACCGGCGAAACCCCCAGCCTCGGCAAGAAATCAGCACCGCTGCCCACTGCTGCTGTCCCCTCCTTCCAGAATACACGGGGCCATAGCTCTTGCCTCCTGCGGCTCCCCACTGCTCCTGGGGCCCAGGAGAACAAATGCTCATGTCTACTGGCTAATACAGACCCCACAACCTACCACGAGAATCGCTCCATTTGACAGAGAAGCAAACCGAGGCCCAAAGACAGAATGTCTTTCCTGATCCCGTGTCCACGGGAAGTGCCACTCTTGGCTACAGGGGCTCCCCAAAGGGACCGGAACTGGCACAGCTGTCCTTAACACCATCCATGCCTACTTCTGCCTCCTCTGGGACGCCTCGTGCCCTCTCCAGCCTACCTTTTGTTTGTTTTCTGAAAACCAGGATCTGATCGCATCAGTCCCTTGCTCAAGTGCCGCTGATGGCTTCCACTGCCTCCTGGACCACATCTTGGCCCCTCTGGGGAACTTTCTGGTGTCCTCCCCATCACTGTACTCCAGTCACAGCTAAGTATTGCCCTTCCTCCAAATGCTGGGTGTCCTCTGAGCCTCGGTGCCCACCTGCTTCTCTCCCTGGAACATCCTTCCCAGACAAGTGGACTCTGACCCGGCCTTGAGGCCCCGCTCAAAGGTCCTTCGCCCTCAACAATCTTTCCAGACAGCCCAGGCCCCGGGCAGCGCTGGCCAAACTACCTGTGTGCCTCCTGAGGCGGCTGACAGAGCTCTCCTGGTGCCTGGCCCCCGTCTGACTCATCCCCCACCTTCCCTACCCGCCCTCGCGCGGCACACCCTCAACATTTGCTGAAATGAATAAATTATCTCATTTAGCCACAGAGCACGCCCAGCTCGACTGCCGGCGGTTCAGCCAAGAGCCCTCGTGTGGAAATCACCACAATGAAGGTGGCAATATTTCACCTCGCCCAGAAATTTACTGCGAGTTCTCCAGTCTCACGAGTGCGCGCGCGTGTGTGTGTGTGTGTGTGTGTGTGTGTGTGTGTGTGTGTGTGGTGGGGCAGTGCTGGGTGACAAGAGCTGCGAATCTCCTCCTCCTCCAAATGGGTCTCTGGCCTGTCAGGTTCACCCAGGCCCTTCCCCAGGGCCACCTCGCTGTCCTGCAAGGTAGGCGACAGGGGGAAAAAAAACCATACCTCCATTTCACTGAGGTGGAAACTGAGGCTCAGGGGCCACGTGATCAGTGGGCAATATCAAGCTACAAACGAAGGGCTCTGTTCTTTCCTCCCTATTGGGTCTGGGCAGGAAAGGGGACACCGCACACAGCAGTGGAGAAACTCGTAGAGGGTCGGCCGCGGGCCTTTCCCGTGGCCGGGGGGCGAAGGAGGGGACAGGATGACCCCTCCCCCTCACGGACCTGGAAAGAAAAATGGCAGCCAGCCAGCAAGGCCCAATTGGGTAGCTGGCTTCAAAGGCATCTATGAGCCAAGAGGAGCCAGATCCCACTCGAGCCCGGGCGGGGAACCATCCCTGCTCTGCTCACGTGCGCCTGCCCGTCCCCTGGCAGCGCCATTGGCCGTGCTCCCAGAGCCCCACGGGGCAGGCAAGCCCAGGCAGCCTGGGCCCACACCGGAGGCCCCTACCAGCCCCAGTAGAGGGACATGTGCCAGGGGAGGCGTGGACTCTGACCCCACCACCACCGCTGGCCCACTTACCTGCCAGAGGCCCCGGCCATGGCCAAAGGCCCTGCTGGGGCATCCCAGGCCCCAATGGGCTCACCGGGCATGATTTGCATATGCTAATTGGCCACACATCCCTTGCTCCCCTTGCCAGCTTGTTTGGGGAACGGCTGGATCCGGCTATACCTGTACCGTGCTGATGTCACGCCAAGCTATTTCCAGCCCGGTTGCCATGGAAACCACAAGGCCTCAGCTCCAGTTAGGAGTTCAATATATAATTTACTTACTCCCCCATCCCCCCAGCCCCACCCCAAAGAGACTGGGGCGTATGGGGAACAATCGACTAAAATATACAACAACACCCTCCACTTCCCTCGGTGGCCTGTAAAGAGGAGGGGAGGAGGAGATGGGGGGGGGGGAGCATGGCGCAGCAGAATGGTAAATCCATTTGGGAAGAAGGGGAGACGACGGGGAGGAGAGAAGAGCTTTCCTCATGAAGAAGAAGAACAGGGGCTGGCATTTAGGGACGATTCCAGGGATTGGGCTCAGGCCTGCTGAGGCAGGCAGGATGGCACCCTCTGCTCCCGGGCCCCCAGCCCCGTCTGGCCAAGCCTTCATCAGGGACCTCAAGTGGGGAACGACTCCAGGCCAAGTCCCCGAGGTGCAGGTGACAGCCTCGCTCTAGGAGACCACGAGGCTACTGTCTTGCTGGCACCAGGGTCTGCCATTCAGAAGTCGTCCCAAGAAGGGGGCACTGGCCACCTCCAGACCCGAGTGGGCAGGATACCCCTGACCCGCTGCCTGGAGTCCTGCTGGCTCTGTTCCACAGGCGTTCCCTGACAGCAGCTTCAGCGTGCCCTGTAAGCGGTGCTGGGGGCTGCAAGAGGGCTGGGACACGGCTCCACAAGCGGGGAGCCCCCAGGCTGGGCTGGGGAGGACACCAGGCCAAGTCCACGCCGAGTGACAGGAGCACAGGGCCTCGGGCACCAAACTGGTGTGTGATGTTTGGGGGCAAAATCAGAGGTGGCTTCCTGGAGGAGGTGCCGGTCTGAGCGGAGGCTTACCGGGTGAGGACTTGGCTAGAGCAGGAGGGCACTCCAGGGCAGCAAGCAAGCAGGAGTGAAGACCGGCACAGTGCTCCTCCGGCCCTGCCCTGTGCCCACATGCAAGGAGACCAGAGGGCCAGGCACACCCACCGGTGCTCCAAGCTTGAGCTTCCCCAGCCCCACTCCCGCCTGGGCAGCGGTGGAAGGCTGTGGGGGCCTCACTGTGTGTGCCGAGCCGGGCAGGGGCCTCACCCCAGGTCTCTCTCCACCACGTGCCACAGCCTTCTGGGCCTGGCCATGCTAGGACCCGGAGGGGCTCTGGGCAAGTCATTTCCCTTCCTGACCTCCATTCCCTCCAGAGCCCGGAGAGGCAAATGAGAACAAGCAGTCAATGAGCAGAGTTTTAACCTTCCACATTACAACCATCATATGTAATTCTCATGAGCATCAATCAGGACCCCTATTTCCCGGATGAAGAAACAGAGGCAAGCAGTGAACACCTAAATAAAGCATCAGGGCTGACATCCGAGCCACCCCTTCGCACTGTTCAGAGGCCTAAACAAACACCCCATGGGGGCAGCAAGGAAGCCAGCAGACAAGTCCTAGTGTTCTGATCCTCTAGGCAGGGCCCCAGAGCAATGGGGCTCCCCGCCCGGCCCCTGGGCTCTCCCAGGAGCTCCCTTCTCGCTCATCCTGCCCCACAGGGGCGCCCAGGTCCTGCCCTACCACACAGCTCTGCCTGCCCCTGTTTACCACCCTGTCCCACCACTGCTGCCTCAGTTCAGCAACAGGACAACGGAGCACGGTGAGCACCGCCTCCCCCGCCAATTCCTCGTCACAGTCCTCCAAACTGGGCCCTTCAACTTTTCCACCCCCACCCCCACCCCATCTTCCATTCTCACCCCTGCTCACTCTGCTCCAGCCACACTGGCTTTCCAGCAGGTCCTCAATCTCAGCAGATACATTCGGGCCTCTGGGCCTTTGCACGTCCTGTTCCACCCATTAGAAATGCCTTTTTCTCCAGAGAGCTCGGAAGAGAACACTGAACACTTGGCTGACGAAGCCAGACAGCCTGGGTTTGATGCCAGCTTTGCCACTTAGCACCTGCTGAGCCTGGGCATCATCTGTGAAATGGGCACGATGACCCCCATGGCCTTGCTGTACGGCAGATGCAGAGCAGTGCCTGGGTCGGTCGCAGTCAGCCACTGTTACTGGGACCACCTTACAGCTGCATGGCTGGCTCTCTACCTCCTTCGGGTCTCTGCCCCAACGTGCCCTTCCACCTTGGCCCCCCAACCTGACCACCGCCACCCACTCCCATCCCCTTACCCACTTTCCTCCCAAGGCTATGCTGGCCCCTGGCAACATCTGTCTGGCAGGCTGATGTCCGTCGGGCACAACATCCGGGGAAGACGAGATGGTCAGCGCTCGGTGCGCGTCTGGGGATGGAGGGAGGGACGGGTGCGCCAGGACACAGATGAGGGACGGACATGTGATCCACAGGCCTCCCCCGGGCTCCAGAGCCATCCCTAGTTGGGAGTCTGAGTTCGCCAGCCACACGGTGGCAACCACAAATTTGGGGGGACCCGGGCACTGTGAATACCTAGAGCTGGCAGGAAACGCCTCTCACAGGGGGCCCCCTGGAGGTGGGGGCCCCTGGTCAGCCCCCAGGGCCGGGCACATTCCCAGCTGGGTTTGTCCACGTGCACGGCCGTTCCCACTCCCCCCACTGCCCCAGTAACGTACACACAGCCTCCCGGGAAACTGCAAAAAATGAGTTAATAGAACATTATGGCTGAGAATTTAAATACACAGGAGTCAGGCAGCGCAGACTTACAGTTCCCCAAGCAACTGTAAAAAGCGCACAAGCAATTCAGGAGCAAGGGCTGGGAATGGATTTAAGGCCCTTCTTGTGCAGAGACAGACCCAGGGGCTGCGGCGGCCTGACCTGTCGGTGACGGACAGAGGCTTCAGACGGATGGTCCCCGGGGCACCGGGGACACGCAACTCAGGCCACAGGGCTCGCTGGACACAGCCCGTTTGGGGATATGAGAGAGAGGCTCTGGCGGGGGGGGCCTGTGGCCCTGTGGGCTGGGCACTCGGCCCCCCCTCCCCCCCAGCTCTGGCCACACCCACACCCCAAATCTGGCTTCTACGGCCGGCCCACTCTGAGGGCTCCGGGGTCCACACGCAGCCTGCACTCCCGTCTACTCCAACCACAGAGGCGCGTCCCAGGCGACAGCTTCCCAGACCCTCCGGTCCCCTCCTCAGCAAAACTGGTTCTCGTCTATAATTATCGATTCAAGAAAACAGGCTCTGGGGACACTGCTGGGTTTCTCCCAACCCCACCGCTTACGAGCCCGGTGACCTTGGCCAAGCTGCCAGCTCACCGTGCCTGTTTCCTCACGGAAAACGGGGGCACTTACACCTGCCTCACGGCACCGGGACAACTGGATGACTTCACGCACGGGAAATATTTAGAACAGCGCCTAGCACATAGTAAGTGTTCGATAAACATGAGCAACGATTATTGCTATCGTTACTGTTTTCCCTTCTAATTCAAAAAGAATCTGAGGCAGCGGGAGACACACACTGGATCCTCAGCAAGTGCAATAAAAAGAATTTTTTTCTTCCAGCTAGTAGACTTACCCACGGCTTCCTGTGTGTCAAGCCCTATGCTAAGCACCAGGGGCGGGGGCGGCAGGGGCAGCCGTGAACCCTCAGGAGATTGCTACAAGATGACCTTGGGGGAATGGAGTCCTAACTCGTACTTCAACACACACTGTAAGGTCCCTCAGAAGCTAGCTACAAATCTGCTGGGGGCATCCGGCCCCCATTCCACACGGAGACAGAGAGCAAAGGGTGGGCTCGAAGACATCGGAGCCGCAAGTAGCCCTTTCCTGATCACGACATTGAACGTCAGCAGGGAAGGCCCAGGGTCCCCCCTGGAGAGGTTGCAAGGAGGGACTTGTGTGCAGCAGGCAGGGCCTGACATGGGCCAGGGAAGGGTGGGGAGAGGTGGGGGCCGATGTTCATTCCTTCACTGGAGAAGCCTCCCTTCAGCGCGGACTACGGCCAGTGGGAAAATTCCTAGCACGTTGGAGCGAGCGAACGAACGTGTGTTCTGGGAGCCCAGGTTCACACCACTCACCTGGCTCAGTTTTCTCTGGCGTCCAGTTCAGAGGCTGAGGTGCCCACTGCACAACCCGGCCAAAGATGCTGCAGCCCCGGGACGCCAGGGGAAGGCCGGGTGGCTGGAGAGAACAGGGCAACCTGTGCGGAGGCCATGAGACAGGAGCGGCTGGGCTGTGGAGACGCTGGAGCCGGAAGGCCCTCAGCTGTCACCTGCCTCAAGTGACCGGCAGCCCAGGGAGGAGCTGTGTGTCTCGGTGAGGGGACAGAATAATGGTGAGAGAGGTGGGGATGCCCTCTCTGGGGAGGTGACACTTGAAGTGAGCCCTGCACGGTTGTGGGGTGAGAGCATTCCAAGCAGGGATCCCACAAGTACAAAGGCTCTGGGGCAGAAACGAGCCTGACATGATGGAGGGACAGGAGAGAGGTAGGCGGGCTGAGCACTGAACAAGACCAGACTAGGCCCCCGGACGCCGGCCAGCTGGCAGAGGGCGGCCACATTTCCTTACCGAGGCAGACGCGGGAAAAGCCGAGAAGCAGCGGGCACTGTGCTTCCGAGCACAGACCCCACGACGAGGGGTTTGAAGCCAGCTCTGAGCCTCAGTTTCCCCATCTACAGAATGGAGATGACAGCTAGATCTACTCCAGGAGGCTGCTGTGAGCATTAATGAGGCAGTGTGCCCCCGAGAAGGTGCCACTCCAGCGTGTTCTTCTTCTTTTTTTTTTTTTTTTAAATTTTTTAACGTTTATTTATTTTTGAGACAGAGAGAGACAGAGCATGAACGGGGGAGGGTGAGAGAGAGGGAGACACAGAATCGGAAACAGGCTCCAGGCTCTGAGCTGTCAGCACAGAGCCTGACGCGGGGCCCGAACCCACAGACCGCGAGATCATGACCTGAGCCAAGGTCGGCCGCTTAACCGACTGAGCCACCCAGGCGCCCCCAGCGTGTTATTATCCTTGTTATCACTTCTATGGGACGGGGCAGGGACTGAGGACACGGGATGAAGGAGGCGCAAAGCAGCCACGGAAACAGGTAAACGTGAATTAATCTCACTAGGCCCGATGAAGGTCTGGGAGGCATGGAAACTAAAAGACAAACAGAAGCGGTGATATCAGAAAATAATCTCCAATTTGAGAAATCATCCGCCCTATTGGTTCTGAATCATGCGGTTCGCTAATGTCCTTTCACAGCCATTGTGATCTCCCGGCCACCTGGAGAGTATCATTTACCCCATTTTACAGGTGAGGGCACTGAGGCTTACAGAGGCGAGATGGCTGGCTCAAGGTCACCAGTGCACCCACGGATGAGGGAAGACCAGAGGAATCCAGCACCTGGTTCTCTCCTTGTCCCTGGTCTGGTCCCTCTTTGGCTCATGCTCTGCACAGGGCTGGGGCTCAGGACACCACTGCTTAATGAATGAACGAATGAACGAACGAACAAACGCATGAACAGACGTCAAGCATACGTAAACCAGGCCACACGCCAGCAGCTCTGACTTCTCGCAGCAATCAGGCCCCTTGGCCAGCCTCCCTGACCTTTGCTTCTCTTGGGCTCTTCCCCACAGGGCACACAGGTGCTCAGCAGAGCCACTGAAAGGTGCTGGGGACAGCAGCCATCTCTGCTGGGCACCCCGTGCTGTTCCAGGACCAGGGTCAGGCAAGGGGATGTTCTTCCCCCAGATGCCCAGGACAGCACCAGCTCCCTGGCCAGCTTTGGGACGGGAAAACCTCCAAGAGAAGTCCCCTGAGATGTCCCCTCTGCCTGCTGGCCCTTGGTCAGCCTCCCCCCTCTCACCTCACCAGGCAGAACTCCCAGGGCCAGGCCCACCTGACCGTCCCAGCAACACCGTTCCCTGCCCGGCAAACCCTGATTTCCTCCTCCGTGAGCACCACCAAGAAGCAGGGGCTGCCCCCAGCCCAAACGGTGACTCGCTCGGCTGCGAGTGACACCAGTGGGTGGAAGGGGGGCCCTAAAAATTTAACCCAATTCTACTGATGTCTGTGCGGCGCTATGGGCCCGGGCATCATACCAGGCCAAGGTGGGCAGGATGGTAAGGAGGGGCCACAGCCTTGCCTTCAAGGAGCCCACGGTCCGGACCAGGGTCAAAGCCAGGCACACACAACCCCAGTGAGGGCCTGCACCAGAGGAAAAGGCCCTGAGGACAGGACAGAATGTTCACAAGCCAGGGCTTGGAGGAAGAGGTCTAGAGGAACCGAGACGGCCTTGGATGGAGAAAGAGGCCACTCCTGGCAGAGGGGACCTGAGGAGCAAAGGCCCAGAGTCTGAAAGTGCGCGGTGCGCTGGGAGGTGGAGGCCGTGGGGTGTGGGGTACCACGTCCGAGGCTCCAATTCTGCCACCCTGCTCGCTCTGAGGCCTGTGGGGCCCGTGCACCTCTGTGAGCCTCAGTTTCTCAGGCTGAAAGTGGCCCTACCTCAGAGGGTTGCTGGGGGGCCGGGAGGGGCTCAGAGGCACAGGAAGGCCAGGGGCTTCTGTTACTGTCATCCTCGCAGAGATGAGGCTGCTTGGCGCCTGGCTGTCGATGCCACAGGATGCCTGCAGCGGTGCCCCACCCGGACACCCTTCTGGGCCAAGGCAAGGGTTTCCCCGGCTGCTGGAGGTGTGGCTGCTGAGGGCACACGGCTGCCCCGGTCATCAGGCAACACGCGGCACAACGGCCTCGATCTGGGGCAGCCTGGCGGGGCCGCCCCGACTCCGGAGCACCGGTGGGGTCCCGGGGCCTCTGCTGTGACTCCATCGCAGCCCAGTCTCACCCCCTGGCCCCTACAGATGTTGTGCCAGGAGTGCTCCCCAGTAAACGTCCTGCACAGACGCCCGGGCGAAGCCAGCCTGTGACAACGTGGCGCCTTCTCTCTTAGTTGCGGCACGAGGCCACGGAGTAAATGCCCAGCAGACATGAAAACAGGGCACCTTCACTCGCTCTAGTGGGGGCGTGTGCTGGTGCCCAGATGGCTGGTGCCAGCCCTGAGCCAGGATGGGGGACATCCCCAAGAGCGACCAGCACCGTGATGCGGCAATGCGCTCAGAGCCCCGTGGAGCTGGGCAGCATCCCCGGGCCGGCACTTTCCCACTCTGGGCTTCAGTTTCCTCATCTGTAAAACCACCACTGCGGTCTGGACGGGGCTTTTAAACTGGCGGAGTGGCCACCTCCACTCGCTTGGGGGTGGGCTGCGTCAGCCTTGCTCACCTTCAGAAGAGGAACCCAGAGAGGGCATACGACCCCCCGCCCCACCCCCGCCAACATCCCGCAGCCAGGCAATCCCAGAGCCGGAGCCCTGGGCAGTGTGCCTGGCTCTGCTAATGCCCACCTGGCCACTCAGTGTTTCAATGAGCACTTGCCAAGTGTCCTTTCTGGTGAGGAGAGTGCAAGTCTTTCTCCACGGCCTGAAATGAATCCCCGTGGCACTGGATCAGGAAGGGGAAGGGAATCTATATGCATTCAATGACTACTGTAGGCCGGGCACATCCCCAAGGGACTCGAACCCTCACGACGGCCACATGAAGCCGGGGGGCGTCTCCCGACCTGGGGGGTGGGGCTGAGGCACAGAGCGGCCACAGAGCCGAGCCAGGGCTCTCCTCTTGTTTGGCCCCGAAGCTGGCACTGCTACAGTGGGGCCGCGGGGAAGCCCCGAGCAGAATGATATCAGAGAACGCTGCTGGATGCAGCCCTTCCTGACAGTGTCTCTACATAGGGACAGGCTCCGTGCTGAAGGAACAGAAGGAAGGAGTGGTGGAGCCATGGCCCTCAGAAGACCTTGCCTGATGGAAGGCCCCTCGAAGCTTGGCCGTGGACCTACCCTCCCCCAACCTGCTGATGAGATAACTGCCAAAGGTTGGGGGATAGGCCCCTCACCAACCTAGCGAGGGTCAGTGGGAACCCCAGGAAATGAGGAGAGAGGAAGGCTCTCTAATTTTCTGACTGGGACCTTCAAGGCTTGAGGGGAGGCACCACACGCAGGCATTTCATACACATCACCACAGTCCTTACATTCAGGCTTTGATGGGGGGCGGGTGGTGAGCCATTTTACAGATAGGGAAACGGGCTCAGAGACAGCACTTTCCTTACCCAAGAGAACACAAAGAGGAGGAATGGAGCTAGGCCGTGAACCTGAGATTTCCACACCTGGGGCTACGAGGGCTCCACCGATTCCCAGAATCCCAAAGGGCATGCGTGACATCTGATTTGCCAAGTCCCACTCCCTGAAGGTCCTGCCTCATCAGGCACCAGGCCTGTGCCCCCAGATCTTGCTCCAACCTATGTGCTGCCTTCCACTTCCTTGAATGTATGGCACTCCCTACCACAGGGCCTTTGCACAGGCTCTCCCCCAGACTGTCACTGTTTCCCGCATCTGTCCATTTAGTTCCTATCTATCCCTCCGATCACAGTGCTAGGCCCCCTCCCCCAGGAAGCCTCTCTGGTCTCCCTCCATCCTTGTTTCAGTTGCACTATTATGTTTACAGCCGTGAGCATCCAATCTACCGTCACCGTGGTTGGGTCAGGACAGCACCTCTGTACCACTCTGGCTAAGTCCCAATGTTCCCTTCAGCAAAACTGGACATACCTCCTGCAGAGTCCAGCTCTCCAGAACATATTCCTCAGTAAATAGCCAGGGTGGCCTGGGAAGGCAGGTGGCCTGGGGTCCTGGCCGCCCTGAGGGGTGTCCTGGAGAACCTCCCCGAGGCAGGACAAGATGGGTGCCTTCACGATCCAGGTGTCTGACGGTCCCGAGGTCCAGGCCTCACCAAGGGTGTGTATGGAGGCAGTTCAGCCCCAAGAACCCAGCAGCGCTCAACCCACAGGGCTCAGACCCCTTCTCCAGCACGGCCCCCATGCCACACCCCACGTTGAGTCTGGTCCAGCCCCTTTTCCCATCCCTATTCCCTCGGTTATAAGTCCAGTCCTTAGCTTCAGACTGTGCAGGGTCAAACCCCAGCTCACTCACTCCCCGGCCACGGGACCCTGGCCAAGTCACTTATCCTCTCTGCGCCTCCTCATCTCTAAAATGGGGAGAGGGACCGCTCTACCTCACAGGGTTGTGAGTGGAGTCAAGTGGATGGCATGTGTGGAATGTTTAACCTGAGCCCAGCACACGGCAAGGGCCTGGCACACCCTCGGGAGTATCACTCACTCTCGCGGAATTCATTTGCTGTGGCCTGTCCTCCAGAGGAAGCCCACGGCACAGGCCTCGGCCAGGGGAGGGCATTCCGGGTGGGGGAAGGGACACGAGCACGGATGGGGCAGGGGACCCACGGGCACACACTGCTGCTCTTGGGCCGGCCCTCACCGGCGCCGGAGTCCAGCCCGTGCCTCCCAGCCCACCGCTCATGAGGCCTGGGACACCCATACCCCTGACCTCGGGCCTGCTCTGTCCACACCCACGTCCCGCCAGCCTCTTCCCCCGGCTCATTCCACCTCCCCGCATCCCTCTCTGATCCAGGGCGGAGCGCCAGTAGGGTCGCCCAGAGGCAAGGCAGGTGAATCTGATGAGCCGGTTCTCCTCTTCCCGGAGCCACCCGGCAGGCAGCAGCAAGCAAGTCGCAAGCATAGCAGTCACACCATGCAGCAGTGATAAGGAGGGAGCAGAGCAGTGGGAATGCCTCCCTTCCTGCCGGGAGGCCATAAACCGGTCCTTCATCCCAGCTCTCAGCCTGCCAAGGGCTGCTCACGTCCGCCCGGCAACGGCGGGGAGCGGCTGTCGAGTCTGGCACCCAGCCTGGACACACTCGCTTCGAAAGTGGCCGCAGGACAGATGGCTGTGCAGGACCCAGGAACCCACACTCCCCTCTCCAGGAGAAAGAGGGAGCATGGTGAGGGGCAGAGCGAGGAGAGGAGAGGGGACGAGGCTGGGAAGCCACGAATGCTGGGCTCTGTGCTGTAACGGCAGGAAGCCTTGGACCGTATAGGGGGAGGCAGTGACGAGACGGAAGGGGCAACGGGAACGGGATGGCCACAGCAGATACATGCTGGAAAGCCACCTAGGAGGCCACTGTGGGCACGCAGAAGGGTGGAGATGGGGTCTGGCCTCAGAAGTGGCACGGAAAACTGGGAAGCAGCCAAGGGATGGCCTGTGGGGAGGCCAGTGCCCTCCCACACTCACCCTCCTCCCCCCCATTCCCCATCCAAGCCAAGCCCTAGGGAAAGGGTAGCCTCAAGCTGGTTCGGAATGGTTCAGTGGAGGGGAGCCTGGGTGGCTCAGTCGGTTAAGCATCCGACTTGGGCTCAGGTCATGGAGTTCGAGCCCCATGCTGGGCTCTGTGCTGACAGCTCAGGGCCTGGAGCCTGCTTTGGATTCTGTGTCTCCGTCTCTCTCTGCCCCTCCCCTAACTCATTGTGTGTGTGTGTGTGTGTGTGTGTGTGTGTGTCTCAAAAATAAACAAACATTTAAAAAAATGGCTCCGTGGGCCGTAGAGGGAGTGTGGGCTCAGGAGCTACAGGTCCTCACTGCCTGCTGGCCCCTTTCCTCGCCCTCCTCCACTGGGGAAGGGCTTAAGCCCTGGACAGGGCCCAGGGCCCAGCCCACACCCCTCCTCATCTGAGTGTCCGTGTGGACTCTAACCCAAGCTAAGAAGGCAGCCACTGGTCCGGGGCCTCTTGGGAGCCACCGGGTAGATCTGAGGCCACAGAGGACTGTAGGACACCACCCTCCCATGCCATGAAACTGCTTCCCCATCTGCAGCATGGAGCAACAATCCTTCTTCCCAGGGCCGTCAGAAAGATTGCACAGTGCAATTGCACAGTGCAGGACATGAAATTAGCTCCTTCCCTGGGAAGCACTGGCACCTTCAGTATGTCACCAGATGTCTCGCATGTCTACCCAACAGCATGCTCCCTCAGGGCATTTGCACATGCTGTTCTTCCTGCCCAGAACACTTTTCCTGGTTGTTCTGGGCTCAGCTGCCATCTCCTCCAGGAAGCCCTCTGTGGCTCCCCCGATTAAAGTCAAGGCCCCACGAGTCTCCCCCACCAGAATGTAAACTCCATGAAGGCGGGATGGTGATTGGTTTGCCCGCTGCCGTATGTTCTCATAAATATTTGCTGAATGCACGAATGAGACACAGTGACAACCATCCAGACCTTCAGTGACAACACAGGGCCATCTGGGGTTGATGGGGCCTTGAGGGCTGTGGGTGCCTATGGAGGCCTCTGACCTAGCCTCCGGGGTCTGGGAAGGATTCCCAGAGGAGGTAACACCTCAGCCTGAAATCTGAGACTTAAAGCTGCAAGGCCCCCAACACCCATCTTCCAGATGGGGAAACTGAGGTCTACGGTCAGGGGCCTGCCCTGTGAGTGTCCTGAGAAGCTACCCTGTTCCACATTCGAGGCTCTGCCGAGTCCCCTCCCCACCCCGGGTGGCCCACCCCGCTCCCAGGGGCCACCCAGTGCCCACCCAGGGCCACCACCTCCTGTCCTGGTCATGCTGATGGCAGGGCCACTCAGGGCTAGGGCAGCGCTGGCTGAACGGCTGCATGGCTGAGTCGGGCAGCTGGGAGCAGCGCAGCTCCGAACCAGCTGTTTGGATGACAAACTGCGTTCAAGCTTCATTAGGGTAATCACGGGCTCCCCTCCCGGCAGCGCCGCGGAGCGCGACTGTCAACCTGAACTAATCAAACCCGGCCCCGGGACACCCGCCCGCCTGGCTGACAAGCTGCGAAGCTGCTGAGCCACCTTGCGCGGCACAGCTCCGGGCCGAGGCCTGGTCCGGCTGGGCCCTGGAGAAGGCTGGCCTCACAGAGACCCACCGCACGCTCCCCCTGGTCCCGTGAACCTCAGAGGCCCCGTAAGGGCGAGACCATCGCGACTATCACTCCCATTTTTTCACAGCTGGGGAAACTGAGCTCACGGGGGAAGCGATTTGGCCAAGGCTGCACGGCTATAAGGTGGGGGAAGGCAGGCTGGACCCCAGGTCCACGGGGGCCCCCACCACTCTCACTCCCACTTTTTCCTTCCTCCCAAGGCCCAGCAGGCCAAGCCTGGGGCTCAGACGCTGCATCGGCTGCGTGGCCTGGGCGAGCCCCTCCGTGGATCTAGGCCTCAAGCCTTGCACCCCAACAGGGACATTAGGGGGAAAGCGTGCTGCCACACACTGGAGCTGATGCTCCAACAGGCATTGTCGTCTGGGGTAGAATCTGCCTTGTGTGGGGTCACCTCCTTGCTCAGCTGACCGCCCCCCCCCCCCCCCAGGCACCTGCTGGCCAAAGCCAGCCCCACACCCTCAGCATCAGAACCTGGCTCCAAGGGCCAGGTCTGGCTCCTTCCTTCAACAACTGGGGAAAATGAGGCTCAGAGAGGTAGTATCAGAGACAGTGGAATGTACGGGAAAACATAGGAGCTTTAGAGGCAGGGACACAGTCACCCGTGCACCCATCCACCCATCCACTCACTCAACAAACACTAGCTGAGAGGCTGCAACGTGGCAGGGCCCCGGTGTTTGCTGAAATGAGCAGATGACGAGAAGGATGGATGAATGAATCAATGAACGGCGCTGGGGCTGCAGCCGTAAACACAACAGACACCACGCCTGCCTCCCGGAGTTTACGGTCTAGTGGGGGGAGGCAGATGCTTAACAGACAGTTAATTCCAAATGACACGGGCAGTGAAGAAAAAACATGAACCAGCCTGATGACATCCACCAGGAGGGCCCAGCATGTCTGGGGAGGTCCAGACAGACAAGCTGGAGGAGGCGGCACTCCAGCCGAGCAGCGAAGGGAAGCCGAGGGCAGACGGGAGGAAGGAACTGCATGTGCAAAGGTCCTGAGACAGGAAGGAGCTTAGGGCTTTTGCGGATAAAAGGTCCATTCACCTATGTGGCTGGAGGGCAGCGACAGGAGCTGACACAGGCAAGACCAGGGGGAGGATCGGGATCTTTCATCCAAGGGCAACGGGAGCCGCCGGAGGGGTGTCAGCAGGAGTGATTTCTGGTGCCAGGCGGACAGTTAGCAGGAGGGTTCAAATCCCACTTCTGCCAACTTCTTCTAGAGCAATAACACGGACAACTCGCACAGGCATCACGCTGAGTGAAAGCCGCAGACGCGAAAGGAGACGCGGGGGGGGGGGGGGGGACTCCGTTCACGTGGAGTGCCCAGATGACAAAGCCAGCTTCCACTGTCAGATGCCAGGTGGTGGCAGGTGGGTGAGGACTGGACGGGGCATGAGGGAGCCTCCTGGGGCACCGGGGCTGTTCGAGGTCTGGACCTGGACGGGAACTAGATAGTTCTATGTGAATGTGAAAATCCACCCAGCTGCAAACTTAGGATTTGTGCACTTTTCTGTATTGAGTTACACCTCAAAAAAAAAAAAAAAAAATCAACAAGCACAAAATCCTGTCTCCATCATGAACGAAATGTGTTCCATTTCTGCATCTGCAAAGTGGGGGCAGTGACAGGACCTGCCTCACTGCGCAGAGGGTTTGAGAGGATGATGCGTACCCAGACTGTGCACAGGCCTGGCCAATGGCCCCTACACCGTGAACGCTGAGCACACCGGAACAGAAATGCATCTGGCTTCCCTCACACTCGGCCCTCTGTGGGTCTCAGTCTCCCCATCTGCAAGGAGCCAGTGGTCTTCACCGCCTCGGGGACAGCAAAGGAAAAGGGGTACAAGCCCTCATACCCAACCCACCGTGAGCCTATCTGCTCCGAGCCATAAACTGAGAGGAATCCAGAGGGTGGGACCCATGGTTCTTTCTCCCTGCTCTGCACATGGTGGGTGCTGAATCAGGCCTCCAGGTGCCTGCTTCTAAACTGGGCCCTTCCTGCACACCATGTGCCAGACCCTGGGATACAGGCCATAGGCACGGGGGCAGTGGGAACCCAGGCCAAGGCGCCCAGGCAGGGGCCTGGGCTGGAGCTCAGGGCAGACTCCTGTGAGATGGGTTCCACGAGACCCCGGATGAGCAAGCAGACAAAGCCGATTTAATGTACATGTCACCGGAGGGGCCGCACAGACAGGTGCTTGTCATACCGCAGGCCGCTGGAAGGAGGGAGAGGCCTGGTTCCCCGGCTGGAGCCTGCACATCGCAGTGGCCTCCCGGAGACCCTGGACAGCCAGCGTCACTGCCGATATTCCTGCAGGCTCAGCTGTCCTCGGGGGCCCCTTAATATCACCTTCTCATGAGTCTGCCAATGACCTGGGGACAGGTCGAGGGGTCAGGAGCACATGCAGCTCCATTTCACAGAGGGGAAAACCGAGGCTCGGAAAGGGTTAGTGTCCGAGGACTACCCTAAGTGGCTGGGATCTCCACAGTCAACCCACCGGGCACGCCCCAAGTTCCCGGAGGGTTAAGCCAGAGTGCCCTGTGCCCTGCCCTCCTCACCACCTGGGGGCCACCCACGCGCGCAGCCTGTTCACTCGGTCAGATGGTCAGTCAACAAACATCGACGGAGCACCCACGTGTGTTGCAGGCACCGTTCTGGGAGCTGAAGGTGGAACAGTGGACAAGCCCGCCGGGGTATAGACTCCAAATCAACAACAGCCCCATCTGTTAACTCACTCAGCCGATGCCAAGAATAACCACGGCGGGGAGGGCAACACACCCAGCGCCCGTCCCGTGCCAGGTGCTACACTGAGTACCACTATCTCATTTAAGCCTCCGAGCAGCCTCAGGAGGGAGGCACCGTCATGCCCACTTTACAGATCACAGATGCTCCAATTCAGTGACTTGTCTCACAGCCTCGAAGGGGGACGGGGTTTAACCTTAAACACGCAGCCTCCTCAATCTCGTCCGCCTGTCGAACGGGTGTTAGCCCTTCACACGCGTGAGCTCACAGGACTCGGTGCCCATCCCAAGTGTCAGGTCCAGGCCTTGGCTAAGTGTACCGCCCAGAGCTGCATACCCTCCGGCCCCGTAACCCAGCATGGCTGTGGTCTCTGCCTACACTCCCAGGATCTGGGCTCGGTGAGGCCACCGTGGACCATCCCTGCCCCTGGGGACCCTACCCGAACCAGCTTAGCCACAGCGAAGACCCTAGCTCTGTGCTGGTCCCCGTGACGCACGAGGAGTAAGACAAGAAAGCAGACGGCCCCATCTGGGATGCTCTCCCTGCTCCACCTCCCCTAACTGGCACTTTCTCTTCCCTCAGGTCTCAGATGAAAGCCTCCCTGACCACTCTGTCTCCGTCAGCATTCGCCCCCGTGCCCACTTGTCTAGCGCCTCACAGCTTTCCTACCCAGCTCTGTCTACAATCTGATATTAGACGTATTTCATGTTTACTAGTTGACTGTCTTTCCCGTGATACCATGAAGTCTGGGACCTGGTCCGTTTTATTCACAGATGCATCCCTCCTAACCTCACCCCCCCCAGCACTGGATCCGGTGCATTAGTAGGGCCCCAATATCGTTATTAACTGGAAAAATTTGCTGGACGAATGTCGACTGGCAGAGGGAAAAGCCTAGAGGTTGTGGGGACACGGTGGGGGCATCTGTTACCCCCTGAGCTGGGCAGGGGGAGGGGAATGAGGAAGTGTTTCAGGTAGAAGGCACAGTAGTGGCAAAGCCTGGTGGCAAGAAAGCCCTGGGCTCTGGGGACCTCCAAGTGCAGTTACTGGGCATGGGGGTTGCAGAGGGTGAGACTGGGAGGCCAGCACGTCCTGGAGGCGGTGACGGGGAGCCCTTAGAGGGCTCCGGCTCTGGGGCAGGGGTCCCCCAGCATTCAGATCACCTTCCAAACCTGCCCAGATTAGTTTGGCCCCAGCAAACCTTCACCTCGAGGCCCACCCATGATGAGCAACCCAGGTCTGTGGGCCACCATCACATCTGTTACCCACAGGCACTAGGGAGCATGGTCCTGGGCAGCCATCCGTAGGTCAGGGATCCAGCCCACCACCCATGTGGACCACAGCCTGTGACCTTGGCCCCGTTAGTGTGGCCTGCTCCGGCCAAGCAAACGAGCTGGCACCAAGAGACAAGCAGCTTGGGTGAGCCTTCTCGCTGCAGAGGCCAGCATGGCTGCAGGCGGCAGGCTACGTCACTCACGTGTGGCAGCCAGGACCAGCAGGGGGGATGGCCGTGGCGAGAACTGGCTGCATCCAAGGGAGCAAACAGCTCTCATGCCCCACGCCAGCCCCACCTGGCACAGCTGGGGTGGTCAGGTGGGGAAAACCACTCCAGATGTCCTCCCTCTCCCTAGGCCTTGGCTCCTACCTCCCCTCCCCTTGGACAACCTCAGCTTTAATCCCCAGTCTTAGCTGTCCCTAGGCCCCTCCACCCAGATGTCACCCGGCTTAAGCCTGTTCCAGGTATCTCATCTCCCTAAATGACAACTCCACTCCCTTGCCAAATGCTGGTTCCAGGAACTGGGGCCCTATCCAGGCCTCCTCTCCCCCCCCACCCGACTCTCCATGCCACTCTCCCAGCTCCAGCCCTACTGATCTCCCTCACACCCCTGTCTGTACCTCCAGACTTACTCTAAACCTTCTCTATCACAGGGAGAAAATCCAAGCCCTTCCAAGAACGATCTGGCCCCTGGCCCCGACCACACCTCGTGTCTACCAGGCTCCAGCCACACCGACCTCCCTTCTGCCCCTCAACGAGCCAAGCTCAGACCTGACACAGGGCCTTCGCGCTGGCCTCTAGTTGGGATGCCCTTCCTCCCGATTTCCTCATGACCAGCCTTCCTCGTCCTTCAGCTCAAATGTCTCCTCTTGGGAGACGCCTCCCCAGAGCACGCTGGCCAGTGGTGGCCTCATGGCCAGTCACCATCAGATGACAGGTTCACACTCTGTACCTTCTTCCTTGCTCATTCTCCGTCTCCCCAACAGCATGGGAGCTGTAGGGTGAAACGCCTAAATCTCAGTGGTGACTGCCATATCCTCAGGGCCTGGCACATAGTAGGTGCTCCATAAATCTGTTCAGTGAATGAGTGAACGAACTGCCGATCCCCGTGGTACAGATGGATCCGACCACACCAGGGGCTCCTGGGACCCTCTGGATGCTGCTGCTTCACGTCCAAGGCCTTGAACTATGTCTCCAGGCTTGACTCTGGAGTTCCCCTCTCTCCTCCGATTCCCAGGCCCACGCTCTGTCGGGATGCCCTCCCTGCCCCCTCTCTCCCAGCAAACCCTACTCATGCCCTCACTTTTTCGGACCTGCTGAAACCCATACTTTCTCCTCCTGTCCCTCCCACGGTTCTCGGCCCTTTCAGCCTCTACCCCTCCTCACCCTGCCATTGACAGCCTGGCATCGGCCCCCACCCCCACCCCCTCTCTTATCACATATGCGTGTGAGCCCTGGTGCCACTGCCGGTACTTGGGGTTCCCCCATCCTGCCCTTTCGTACCCCGCCGAGCCTTCGACCTCTGCTGTTCCCTCTGCCTGGGTGCTCTTCCTCCTCTCCTCTGCCGCACAACTCCTACGCATCCTTTAAGACCCAACTGGAAATGTCACCGCTGGTGCAGAATCCTGGCGGGTTCTTCCCATCAATCAGGACCCTACTGGTTGCAAGAAAAAGAAACCCAACTCCAGATGGCGTGAGCAGAGAAGGGAATGTTGTCTGTTTATGTAACGGATAATCCCAGGGGTGGTTTCAGGCATAGCTGGAACCAGGGGCCCAAAAGAAGTAGAAGATGTTTCCACCAACGCTCTGCCTCCCTCCGTGTGACGACTTTATGAGACTCCCTACCCTAGACGTGGCTGGCGGAAGAGCAGCTGGAAGCCCCACAGCCACACGCTCTGGGTTCAGCAGCCACAGCCAGGACTCTCAAAGTTCCAGGGCAGCCTCTGACGGGCCCAGATAGGCCCCGTGCCCATTTCTCAGGCAATCGTCACGGCCAGGAGCACGGGGCGTTTGGGCCCACCTGGGTCTCACGCCGTGGGTCCTGGGACCTCGGCGTGCCAGGAAGGTAACGCTCTCGGGCCCCAACCCCATGCCATACACACCCGCCCCCCCGGGCTCCACGCATGCCCCACGCTGCGGGTGCCGTCCACCCCCACCCCCACCCCCGGGGCCCTGGCTGCTCACGGCTCCACGGCACAAGAAACCCCATCTCCCTCACAGCCGGGTCCACCCGGCGACAGCCCCAGAAGAAACTTTTCGCCCGATTCAGTGGACGTGGGCTGTGCCGAGGAGACCTCCATGTGCTGGGTGTGTAATAACGGGTTAACCGTCACCCCTGGCAGGCAGCAGATCTGCATTTTCACGGAGGCCTCAGGGGGACACAAAGCTTAAATGGCAACGCAGGCAGGCGGGAGGGGGGTGCCCAGGGGGGCCCTCGGCAGAGCCCGGTCCCAGCAGCCCGGCCTGCGGGGGCCACTCGGCCAATAACGAAGAGCTCGCTAAGGGGCCGCGAGTGGAAGGGCTGGGAAAATAATTACCGAGGAGGCCGGGGCGGGAGGCGGGGAGGCTGGCGAGAGGCTTAATGAAACTGCTAACGCGTTAGTGATTCCTGCCTGCTCGGGAAAGGCGGAGGCAGACAGCCATGTTGCCAGCTCCTGCGACGGAGTCTGCCAGGCGGGACCGGCTGGGCACGGCGCGAGGCGGCAACAATAGGCACCTCTTCATCATCCGCCTCTCGGCACGTGACTTCCAAAGGGCGATCTTAATATATTAAAGTCCGGATGACGGTAGATTTCGACACGTCTCCCGTTCGATCGGGCTGCAGTCCGTTCGGATGCGTGCGAAACGGAACGGCTAGGATTCTGATCGGACGCGGAATCGCGGGGATCTAGGGACCAGGGGCAGCGGGGTGTCCGGTTCCATTTTCCGGTTGGGAAACTGGGGCCCCAGGAGGTTATCCACCTCTCCGGGGCCAGAGTTGTTCCAAGAGAGCATCCAGCCCTTTAATCCCTCCCACGAGCTGCCCCTCTCCCCGGCTCCGCATGTCTTTTCATTCTCCCAAGAGCTCTGTGAGGTAGGCAGCTGTCCCCTTTAGCAGATGCGCCCAAAGTCACAAGGCAAGGCCAAGGGGGCAGGAGCTCCCCCCCACCCCCCACCCAGGGCACACAGTCCTGGCCCGATGCTCCATCATCTGCGCGAGGACACATCAATGCAAACTGCTCTGTGGTTCTCAGTTTACAGACATCTCCTTTCAGCTCCAGAGGAGACAACAGAGGCACAGAGAGGTTAAGTGTTGTGCCCAAGGCCACACCGCTGGTTGGCTACAGAGCAGTAACTCAGAGCTGGGTTTTCTGACTCCAGAACCATGCACTTTTTGTTCAAACACCCCAGTACAGTACTCCCCGGTACGTTGATGGAGAGATCTGGGGCCACAGAGAAGCCCAAGGTTCTCTGCGCAGCAAGCAGGAGTCAGGGCGGCTGCCTGAGGCAGAAATGACCACAAAACAGTGCTCACTGTGCTCTATGCTGCATCAGGTGTGTGCCACGCAGTGAGCACAACCAAGGAAACTGAGGCTCGGAGAGGCAAAGTCACGTGCCTCACACAGTGACCCTCAGCCAGTGAGTGGCACAGCCCAAATAACTCAACCATCCCATGGGGTGGTCCCGGCCCAGCTGCTGCCTACCCCCAGCCTTGAGCAGGCATCTGGCTAACCAGGTGCTCCTGGAACCCAATGTGAGGGATGGGCTGGAGGCCAGGGATACCAGGTACCAAGTTGGACCCGCCCCCGCCCCTCCCCGGCCCTGGATGCACAGGAAAGGCTGGCAGTCTGAGGAGTGGGCATGGAGAAGGGACTATCAGTCCTCAAACACCCAGCAAAGCACCCCCTGTCCACACCCTGGTCAACAGCCTGGTCCGAGGGACACAAGGGGCCAGCAATTTGGTGACTAGCTGGGCGCCCCTCACGTCAGAGTCTGGTGCAGACAAGATCTGCAACGAAAGGCTATAAGGAAAGGCTGACCTCATGGGTGTCCCTGTAGAGCCTTCCAGATATCCCCAGCCTTAGAAAAAGACTATTTCCCAGCGATCCCAGCAGCTCATATGGCCCCGTTCCCATCTGCTCCTGGACTTAACTTCCCCAGGGAGGCCACCAGGGGAAAAGGCCACCTCCGAACCTCTCTGTGGGTACAAGACCCCAGTATAGGAGGCATGTCCTGGATGAATGAATGAGTGACCACATGAATGATGGAACAAGCCAATACCACCTGACCTGCTGCTGTAGTCACTTCCCACAGCAGCCTGCGCTCAGCAAGGAGGCTCTGCTTCTGCCTACCAAAAGGGACTCCCATCCCACAAGATCAGCCCTGGCCCCCAACCATCCCCAGACAAGGAAACGGGGGCTCAGAGGGCCCAGGGCCTCGTGAGAGGTGGCAGCACCAGGATTTGAACCCGAGTGGCTGGGCTTGAGTCTGCGCTTCATCCCCAGGCTCTGCCTTGTTCTCATTTCCAAAGATGAATCCGTACGCACTCCCTTATCCGATCCCCACTCACCCCGGGGGGCATGACCGTGCCCGTCCATGGACCAGGACGCTCAAGTGCAGCGCAACACAGGGCCCAACCCAAGGTCACATGGTCACCAGAAAGCATGAGGTCTTAAACCTCTCCCATCTCCCGATCCTCATCGTCCCTTCCGCACACCAAAGCTGCCTCCTTCCCCATCATCAACGCAGTAAAGAGGAGGGGGAGGGGGAGAGGGAGGGGAGGGGGAGGGGAAGGAGAAAAGCCTCCCCCCCAGCCCACAGCAGGCTCCTTTCTGGTCAGGGGAAAGGCCTCTAATGAAGGCCCAGCAGATGCTGGCGGTGTCAGCCTGGGAGCCCTGTGGAGCTGCGGGGCGCGCATCTCTGCTCCCAATTAGCACACAGGTCCTCCATCAAAGCGCACGCCTGCTGCCAGGAGCAGAGGCCAGAGGGACGGCCCTTCTAACAGTAGGAAGAGGCCACGGCTCTCTGGCAGGCCCTGGCCCCTACCCCTTGCCTTTCTGGGGGGAGTGCAACCCCCCTCAATCCCCTCACTCACTCACACCCTCTCCAATCAGCCAGCTCAGGGCAGCCGCCGTCACCCTGGGGGACGCGCTAATGAAGATGGCCGACATTAATCTCTTCCCTCTCCCGACAGGTCAATTTATAGTTCCATGGGGAGCCCTGGCGCTTGGCCAGAGGGCCTGACATAACTCTCCCTGTTCCCCGGGAGGACGTCGGGGGTGGGCTCCATGGGGCAGAGGGGGCTGGCGAACCCAGGGGACGGGGCAGGGAGGGCCCTTCCACCTGAACGCCCACCATCACTGCACCAGCAAATCCAGGAGGGACCTTGGCCCCTGAAGGCGATGGGCTGAGGGTCAAGGCCTGCAGGTATCTGGGAGCAAATCTGGTCCCCAGCTCCCCAATCTAGGGCACCCTGCTCACCCGTAGCAGACCCCAAGGAGACAGGAGGCTTATGACTTTCCACTCCTCACTGACTCCCGTGGGGTTTCGAGAGCCCCTCTAAGGAGCTTCGGTTCATCTACTTCTGCCAGACTCACCAATGCTCTTCTCTCAAAGATCACCGAGCTAGCCGCTCTGGGTCTGGCCCTGGGCATGCATCAGCCCAGGCCCCTCCTGTCCCAGAGCTCCCAGTCTGGCGGGGGAGGCTGACTGACACAGAAGCACGTTTCACCATGCTGCACCATGTGAGAGCCATAATGGTGGGACCTGACAAGAGCAGGGGTGCCCGTGGGAAGGAGCAGTGAGTCCACCCGCCTGAGAGAGGTGAGGGTCTGGGAGGACTCCAGGGAGGAAAACGCAGCCGGGCCCTGAGGATGAGCAGTTCAACAGGCGAGAAGACCCAAGGGAAGGGATGTTTGGGGCAGAGATCGTCTCAGAGGAGACGCGGTGTTCAGGGGCTCTGTGATTAGGGGGCATCCTGCTGACAGTGGTAAGGCTGCAGAAGTGGGCAGGGCAGACCACATCGAAGGCCAGCCTCAAGGGACAGCTCGGGAGTGTGGCCTAGTTTAGGTCTATGGACAGCTGAAGAGTTCAGAAGCCCAGAGCTGCCTTTAGAAAGGCCATCGTGTCCCAGACTGATGGTTGAGGCCGGGGAGGAGAGGTGGGAATGTCCAGGCCAGAGGGTAAAAAAGAGGGACAGACACTGAAGGAGCAGGACCATCAGAACTCTGTGGTTGCTTTGGATAAACGGGCAGGTAGAGGTGTCTGGGAGGCCACCAGCCTGGGGTCTCCAATTTGGGTGCTGGTGGAGGTGATGTCATTGGTCTGGGATAAGAGAAGGAGTGGGAACCCAGAAGGCCCCAGCAGGGCCCCAAACCGAGGCCTGGGCTTAGGAGAAGCCAGCCCCCAAGTGTTGACCCTGGGTGCAAAATTCTGAGCAGTGCTGGTCTCCCCCTCCTAAAGCCAACTCACCTCCCGGAGGAGGTGAAGTCGGGGGGTGCTGCTCCCCTCCCAGACACTCCGGGGGAGGAAGCAGGAGCCTGGCAAAGGCAGGGTGTGAGGTGAGGCGGCTCCACTGTGCTGGACAGAGCCCTCCTGTTTGGAAGCATGTGGGCCAGGCTGCCCCCACCGCCCCCAGTGCCCAGCGCTGGTCTGCACTTACTAGGTGCTCCACAAATCTCTGCTGAACTCACACCCCCGCCCCTCCCAGTCTCCCACTGTTCCTTCAGGGCTCCCCACCAGGTCTCATCGAATCCCCTCAGTAACCCTGGGAGTGTCCCCATTTTCCTAGGCTGGAAACCCGGGCCCAAAGAGCTAAGGGACTTGCTCAAAGCCTCTCTCAGTTTCTTGGTGCTATAGCCAGGATGGAACCAAATGGGTCCAAATGACCCCACAGCTCACACTCTTAAAGAAAGGGGGAAAAAGAACAAGGCCGAAAGAAAGAACCTCGATGCTTACAGTGGCTGCATTATGGTGGTGGGACAATGGCTGATTTTTTTTTTTTTTCTTCTTTCCTACAATGAAATATTCATACCCTCGCTCTGTGGCTGTGTGTGCCCTCGTGGGGAGAGCTCTGGCTTTGGCGTCAAGCAGCCCAGGGCTCAAATCCTGGCTTGGCCACTTCCTAGCTGGGGGCCCTGAGCGAGCTCTTTGCCCTTTCTTAGCCTCTGTTTTCTCATCTGTACAATGGGGACAAAACCCCCCCGCTCCGGAAGAGCCGGTCATACCTGGCGCACAGTAGGCACGCAGTAAGTGCCAGCCTTAGAGCATCACACCCCCGCGTTCTCGCCACCTGTCCGGCCTCCAGAGGGAACTTGAGACGCCCCCACGTGCCAGACGCTGGCGCTGGGCAGGCACCGGGTCCCCGGGGCGGGCGCCCACCCGCCCTCCCGCCTCACCCTGCCGCGCCCGCGCTGCCCCCTTACCCTGGCGGCCGGAGGGCCGGCATCGGTCCCGCAGGAGAGCCCGGGCAGCGGGGCCGGGCTCCGGAGCGCGGGGCGCGGGCGCGGGCAGGGCGCGCGGGGGCGCGGGCCGCGCGCTCCGGGCCGTGCGCCCCGCGGCCGCCGCGTCCTCGCCTCCAGCGCGGGCCCCGCGCGCCCCGGCCGGCCCGGGGGCAGGCCCTGCGCAGCGCCGCGCCGGGTGGGGGGCGGGCCTCGTGGGCCCTGGAGAGGCGCCCGGGCGGCGCGGGCTCCCGGCGGGCGCGGGCGGCGCCGCTGCGGTGGCCCCGCTGCTGAGTGGTGGGACGCGATTTACTGGCTGCAATTCCCGGCGCCCCTCGATGGCACTTAAGAGAGACCGGGAGGGAGCCGGGGAGAGCGGGCGGAGGGCGGGCGGGCGGAGGAGGGGCGGCGGGAGCCGTGCGCGCCGGCGGGGGAGGGGCGCGGGCGGGGGCGGGCGGGCGGGAGGTGGGGAGAGGCCCGGATGGAGGCGGCGGGCGGCCGCCGCGCGCGGGGCTGGGGTGGGGGGGGGGCCCTGCCTCCAGCTCCCGCCCACCCGCGCCCAACCCTCCCCCCTTCCACGCAGTGGCGCCGCTGGTAGGGGTTAGGCCAAACCCCCCCCCAACCGGCCCACCCCACCCCTTCAAAAAAAAAAAAACCCTCCATCCAACTAACTGGCGCACCCTACCCCACCTCCCCCTTCACAACCCCCCCCATCCAACCGGCCCACCCGGCCCAGCCTCCTCCCCTTTCCCGGCCCCCCCATTCTAACCAGCCTGCTCCACCTCCACGCCTCCTCCCCATCACCTCTGTCACTGGAGATCAGAAACTTGGCCCACAGGCCCGATCCGGCCAAAGCCAGCTTGGTTTGACCCCGTAGTATTTTTTGGTTTTAATGAACATTAATCCCGAACCTTTAAAAATCGGGAATTCTCACATAAAAATCCACATTTCCAGCTTAGTTTGGAAGAGAGGAAGCTCAGGCAGAAGCCTGCCCCCTCGGACTGGCAGCAGTCTTGACAGAACACCAGCCTGCAGTCTGCACCAGTCCCCACCAGGCCCACCTGCCTGGCCCCAGAGGCATGTGCTTTCTCTTGTTTGGAGCCTTTCAGACCCCAGTGCCTTTGCAGGTCCCTCTCCATGGGAGGCCCACCCCCGCCGCTTAAGGCCCCTCTTTTGGGAAATCTCCTGGCACTGATCCCCCGCAGGGGGCCACCCAGTCCCTCCCTGCCCCCACAGCCCCCAGGAGGTAGTGGCGCCTGCCCCGCCCTGTCTGAGTCCTTGCTGGCTGGCACCACAGGCCTCTGCGGCTGCGCTCTCGCCACAGGGCTGCTGCTCTCTGGCTGAATTCTCCCTCCTATCCTGGCTCCGGGCCTGGCCCACAGTAGGCGCTCAGTAAGTGTTGGCTGAGTGGCAACCAAAGAAAGGCCGGGATAGGGATTCTACTAGGCGGCCCGGGCCATGGCAGGCACAGGGCACCGGTCCCTGCAGCTGATGTTCATTTTAAAAGCCTCAAATGTTCGTTCAGGGTGGCTCTTGCCAACCAAGGAAGCTAATGATTTCCACGCTTCATTTTTCTCCACCTTAATCCCACTGCCAAGGCTTCGGGGCCTCTGCTGCCACTGCCCTCAGACTGGCATCAGATCCCTCCCAGAAGGTACAGTCCACCTGGGGAATGTCCAGGAAGCTCCGGGAGGGTCCAACTGTGCCTCCCTGGCACCTGTCAGGTCCCAACAGGCCTCAGGGCCACAGGGGGTGGAGGGCAGCAGCTGGCCAGTGCCCATGGGAGGGACAGAGGAGCCCAGATGGCCCTTGTCGGCCAAGGCAGCTGTGATGACTCCCCAGGGCAGGTTTCCCCAGTATCCCTTCATCCTACTGGTTCCTGAGCAGAGAAGGGGACCGGGGGCGGGGGGGGGGGAGGGCAGGCAAGAGCCACCCCTTTCCAGCCACCAGACACACCCCAGGTTTCATTAAAAACCTGTGTCACAAACCCAAACAGACACCAGGATCCATTTCACAAAGAAGAAACAAGTTCAGAGAAGATGACCTTGTTAAGGTCACAGGTTCATAGGACACTAAGCCAGAAGCCTTCATGGCCCTCCAGAGTGCCCCCGCCCTGCTGGGAAGTGAGACCTCAGGGCGAGTTCCAGAGCTAAGTCTAAGAGGTAGGACCGGTAGGTGCTGGAGGAGATGCAGGGACCTGGATCCCTGAGCTGGCTTTGAGCAGTCCTCCCTCCCAGAGCCTTGCACACCTGGGCAAATGTCCAGGAACCTGTCATCCCCCTCCTGACCATCTCCTGGCCACAATGACCCAGCCAGGTGCCCCCTCAGAGAAGGGGCCGGAAGGCAGGCCTAGTTCAATAGCCAGCAACCATGGACACATCACAGAACACCTTTCTAAGCCTCGATGTGCCCATCTGCGATATGGGAGAAGAGCTGAGCCTCGGTGGTTTTCAGGGGGCACAAACAAGACAGCAGACGAGGAGGCAAAGAGGAGAGAGCCGGGAGGTTAAGTGCCTGGGTTCTGGGGTGAGGTGGCCCGAGTTCCGGTCCTGAGTTCCCAGTCTCCCTGCTGTGACTCACCTGCTCAAAGCCTCAGTTTCCTTCTCTGTAAAAAGTGTAGGGCAGATCATAGGAAGACCACCTGACCTAAGAGACCGTAATGAGGCTGATGTGGGACGATGCCTGTAGAACCACTCAGCATAGCCTGGCAATCACAAGGTTCAAGGTGTGTGACCTTTATGAGGGAGACAGAAAGGAACAGTTAAGAGCGTGGGCCCTGAGGGCATACCAGCTGTATGGCTTTGGGCAAGCTACACGACCTCGCCGGGCCTCAGTTTCCCTGGGTCAGTGAGAATATCGCTGACCGTTCCCACATCATCGAGTTGTGCTGGGGATCGGATTAGATAGCTCAGCTCTGGTAGGAGTAGCCTGGCACCAGCAACGCTCCAACAGCCTTGGCTCACTTCTCATTACTCTCGAGACTGGTAAAGGCAACCAGCCCCAAACTCAAGGAGACTCTCTTGCTGTCCTTAGGAGCCCACGGGCATGATTCCCAGTGTAGTCGGTTTTAGAAAACAAGTAGATCTAAGTTCACCTTCCCCTTCTGCCAGCTGGGGCCCTCTGGGCCTCAGTTTCCTCAGCTGGAAAATGGGGGCGGACGGTGCCACACGTGAAGCAGGCCACCTCTTCGAGCTGTGTCTGTGTCCTCGGGCTGTGCCCGCCCACTGCCTCCCACCAGCTCCAGGATGAAATGCAGACAGCCCGGCCGGGGACTCTGGCAGCCCCCCAACCTTGGCCAGATGGGGAGCACCTGACCCCTGTCAGCCCCTTGACCGCGGGCCTGGAAGGTTGCCGAGCCTACTGAGCCTTGGTCTAGCGATTGGCAGGTCTTGGGAGGACCAGCTGAGCCCCTCAGGGTTCAGGATTGTCCAAGAGGCCATGGAGAGGGGCCCACCTGGAGAGAGACTCCTCAGCGAGGACTTCCCTGCCTCCTCCCCCAGCGTCAGCAGTTCCCAGTCCTATTTTCCTGTCTCTGTGGTGACAACCAGCATTTAAAATCATCTTGATTCGGCTGTGTATTGTCTGTCTTCACTCTCCCTCCCCCACGAGGACCTAAGTCCTGGGAGAACCGGGATCTTTATTTGTCTTGATCCCTGCTGTACCCCCGGCATCCAGAGCGGTGCCGAGCGCACAGTAGGTGCTCCACAAACATTTGGCCCCGGAGAGAAATTCTCCACTGGTAACATTTAGCTGGAAGGGTAGGATGGCGGACCCCCTCTGCCTGTGGGCAGCTCCCCTTCCCAGAAGACAGCCCAGTGCAGCTGCTGTCCCCTTGTTAGCTCAGTCCCCCCCCACAGCGGGGGTTGGGAGGCCTGAGTTCTCCCACACTGCTGCCTGGAAGCGTGTCACTGTCACTGCAGTGTAACCAGGCCTCTTGGGGTGAGGGAGGGACCCGGGCAATTTTCTGGCTCACAGCTCATTCCAGTGCTGCCTGGTGATACAGACGGACCCAGGAAGGTCCTGCTCCAGTAGATGCAGACTGGGACTCCTGCCCTGCAGCCCAGGAGGGCTTCTCCACCCCCGGGACTGGAGGGGCTTCCCAGCTGAGCCCCAGGATGTGATCTGGGGGCTGGGCTCCCACCCCCTCCCCTGCCACAGCCCCTCAAGTGTGCGTGGAACTCCCCCGTTACAGTTTACAAAGTGCGTTCACAGACATTATCACATCGGCTCCTAAACGCCCCCTAAAAACCACAATAAATCTCTCACTCTGGCTCCGGAGCCCACCGGCTGCTGTGTAATCAGTGAGCAGAGGGGCCTCAGGGCCCAGAGCCTGCCAAAGCTGAAGGCGGCAGGGGCAGAGGGGGATCCATGTGGGCGGGTAGCAGGTGGCGGGTGGCGGGCCCAGCTGGGCCGCTGTGGGAGTGGGGAGCAGGTCCCGAGGCCCAATCCCGCGAAGGAGAGAAATGCTGTCTGGGAGAGCCAGCCAGTGAGGCTTGAGGGGAGAGGTTTACAGGACGCGGAGACCGGGCAAAGGTGAGGGAGTGGACCAGAGGGTTCCTTAGTACTTAAGAAAGCCATCAGGGAGGTAGGCTGGTGGCCAGGCACCAGGGGCCCAGGGACACGCAGCCCCAGCTGCCCTCTCGCCTGCTTTTCTTTACCCCCTAGAAAACAGCCCTGAACCATCTCCCGTGTGTGCCAGGCCTCTGTGCATGCTGTCCTCTGTCTGAATGCCATTACTGCCTTTTAGAAATCCTAACCCTCCTTGAAGGATAGTTCAGAATCCCCCCAGTTGTAGGTCCCTCTCCAGGTCCCAGAGGCTATACCTCAGGCCCACAGCTCTGCCTGGCCTCGGTTCCCTAAACTGCCAGGCCCCTTCCCTCTCTGTACCTTTTGTGCCCCCCAAGGACAGTGAATTCGCAGAGGCCGAGACCCCACCCTCATCCCCGCCCCACATCCCCACATATGGTCACAAGCAATGGCATGAGGCTGGGGGTCACTGTTTGGGCAAACGCCCCAGCCCAGACGGTTGTAGGAGGTACCGAGACCCCCACATGACAGGCCCAGCAAGCACTGCCCCTGTGTTTTCAGCCTAGTACCCAGCCCTGGGCAGCCACAGAGAAAGAGACCCCCAAATGTCTAAGCCAAATCAGCCAGCAGCCATGGTTCGTTGTTTTTTTTTTTTTTTTTACCATTTCCCTTGATTCTCAAAGTTATAGGAGCTCAACTTACAAACTGTGGAAAGTTCAGGAAAGTTTAAATAAGCAGGGTGAGGGAGGGCCTGGCCCGAGGGGGCTGCGGCTGGCCTGGCAGGCATCCCGCCCACAGCACAGCGCGCCGGGGGCTGTGCTCCCCCCTCTGCCGCCTGTCCATCGGGCAGGCGTCCGGGCAAGCTGTGGGCTCGACCTCTGGGCTGTGGAGGCGGCCGGCCGGTCGCAGCTGTGGTTGTGGCAGTGTCACAGCGGGTGCGGAACAGGTGCTGACTTGTCTGCGGTCACCTCTGAGAGGATCGGCATTTTCCCTTTTCCTTGATATGAAAACCAGCTGCTGGGCCCGGGCCCTGATGGGTGGAGGCTCCACGGTCCCTGTGAAGTGTTCGTCATGTGGTGTCTGAAGCGGGTCAAGGCGGTGGACGCCAGGGAACCGGAGGTGGAGGGTGACTCATGGGGGAGGTGCCCACCCTCCCGGGAATAAAGGAGTCCCTCTGTGAGGCCTGAGACACAGACTCTGGGCCTAGGAGTGTGGACTCTGGGGAAGCCCCAGGGCCTGGCTTTCCACAAGTACCCCAGGTTTTAAATGGGGCCGGGATTATGAACAGACCTTCCTCCAAAGAAGATAAACAAACGGCCAATAAGCACGGGAAAAAGTGCTCAACTCAGTCGTCAGTCAAAACCACCATGCGATACCATTTCTCACCCACCGGCCTGGCTATAATGAAAAGTCAGGCAATAACAAGTGTTGGTGAGGATGTGGAGAATCGGAACCCCGATTCTGGTGGGAATGTCAAGATGGTGAAAGCCACTGCGGAAAACATCTGGCCACCTGTCAAAGGCTAAACGCGGTTACCCTACCACCTAGCAAGTTCGCCTGGAGGCACGTGCCCAAGAGAAGTAAAAAGACGCGTCCACACAAAAATTTGGGCATGAATCTTATAGCACCCTTTGCACAATCGCCCCAGGGTGGAAACAACCCACAATGCTCCCCAACTGAGGAATAGAGCAACAAAATGTGGAAATGGGGTCTACCCAAGCAGTGGAATATTATGTGGCCATGAGAAAGGAGTGAAGTACTGATCTGTGCTCTAACACGACCGAATGAATCTTAAAAACGCACGAGGCCAAGTGAAAGAGGCCAGACGCCAAAGGTCTCATGTTTTCTGATCCCGTAATGTGAAACGTCTAGAACTGGCAAATCCAGAGAGACGGAAAGTAGATGAAGGGTCAAGAGAGGCCGGTAACGGGTACAGAGTTGCTTTGGGGGGTGATAAAAATGTTCTGGAATTCGTGGTGATGGTTGCACAACCCTATAAATATGCTGAAAACCACTGGATGGTACACTTTAAAAGGGTGGATTTTATGGTACATGAATTATATCTCAATAAAGCTGTTTTTTTTTTTCTCTTTTCATGGCAAGGTCCCCACAGGGCAGTCTACCCCACAGGTGCCCAGAAGTTGGCCTCGGTGCCTATCCGGGCTCAGCCCTTGCCCCTTCCAAGCTGCCTTCCCGGGACAATGGCGGGGTGCCAGGCAGTGGACCCCCTGATGTCCCTGATGGGCGCAGGACTCTGCTTCCTCCGGTTCAGTCCAGCCCGTGCCTGCCTCGGGCCTTTTTGCTCCGGAGATTCCTTCTTTACTGAAACACTCTGCCCTCCCCTCCTGCTCATCGCTTGGATCTCAGCTAGGATGCCTGGTCCTCACAGAGGCCTTACCTGATCCCAGCCCCCGTGACTGAGTCTCTTCTCTCCGGCGCAGTTTCCAACCTTCGATGCGAGCACAGTGCCAGCACAGAGCGGGCACGTGATAGACCTTAGCCACCCGAGTGAAGCAAGAATCTTCAGTCTGAGGCTGGACATACAGGGAGGGGTGGGGCTGCAGAGGGGCACAGGTAGGCTGAGGAGGCCCTGTGCTGGGTGGGCTTTCCTCAGGGTAACCCCGTGGGTAGCATCACCCCCGCGTCCAGACCCAACCAGTCACTC
Organism: Prionailurus viverrinus; assembly: GCF_022837055.1. NCBI lineage: Eukaryota > Metazoa > Chordata > Mammalia > Carnivora > Felidae > Prionailurus > Prionailurus viverrinus. The sequence continues at coordinate 132,803,790 of NC_062567.1, forward strand.
CTGTGAGACTTCCCCGATTCAACCCCCTTGACGCTCAGGGTTAGGTCTCTAGACTCTGCACTGGCCAGGACCACAGCCTCCTCACTGGTCTCCCCATCTCAAGCAACTTGCCTTTTCTCTTGGGGGCACGGCAAGGTGGATCATTCCCCAGCTCAGAAACTGTCAGTGGTTCCCCTGCTGCCCTCAGAACAAAGGCCAGATGCTCCAGTGGGCCCCACCTGGCTTTTCAGGCTCCCCGCATCCCACGCGCACTCAACGGTCCTGCTCCACACACTCTCCCCGACCCTTGCCTGTAGGGGGCGCCCTGCTTCTACCCCCTCCCTGCCTCCGGGGGCGCCCTTCCTCCCTGAGTCTTGGCAACATGGGGCTCTCAGCTCTGCCAGTCTTTTCTGGAACACAAATCAGGAGGCATGACCTGATCCGGGTTTTCAGCGCTTGTGACTTTATTTGAAATGACTTAGGTGGGGCGCCTGGGTGGCTCAGTCGGTTAAGCGGCCGACTTCAGCTCAGGTCACGATCTCACCGTCTGTGAGTTCGAACCCCGCGGTCGGGCTCTGGGCTGACAGCTCAGAGCCTGGAGCCTGCTTCGGATTCTGTGTCTCCCTCTCTCTGACCCTCCCCCGTTCATGCTCTGTCTCTCTCTGTCTCAAAATAAATAAACGTTAAAAAAAAAATTAAAAAAAAAAAATGACTTAGGAAATGGTTAACGATGAAATCGCATGTAGTCACAAACTTGTTGCGTGATGTTAAATGGGTAAGAATTAAGAGTCTCTATTGGTCTTATTCTGTCCTGTGAAGTTGCTTCAGGGCCGGACACGCTGCGTGGCAAGTCCGAGAGAGCAGGGGCCCCATCTGCCGAGTTGTTGGATGCGGCCGCAGTGCCTGGGGCAGTGCCTGGATAGTTTGGGGTGCTAAGGAGGGGCTGGATGGGTGTGAGGAGGGACGGTAGAAAGACAGGAAGGAGACAGGGAGGGGTGGGGAGGAGGCCAGGTAGCTGTGGGGGTGAACGGATGGATGGATGGGAGCGGAGGATTCATCTAGGCCCACGGACCACTTTAAGCCCAGCCCCTAGACCAGAGTACAGAGAGGACGGCTCTTCCTAGGGCTGGGCTGCCATCCACGTAGCACCTGTGGACACAGAAAGACCCGCCGGACCCCAGCCCACTCCCTAGTCTCCAGTCTCCCCGAGGGCCTCCACTGAGCCTCTAGGCCTGGCTGGCCGCTCCAGCAACTTGCCCAGAACTCACCGGAGCCATCCTTGACATCTCTGCTCATGCCTTCTCTCCTCCCCCTCCTCCCCTCCCTTCCCGACCCCTCTCTCTTCCCTTCCTCCTCCTCCTCTCTCTCCGCCAGCCCCCAACCAATCCATCAGCGGATCCTGTTAGATTATTTTCAACGGCCTCCGATCTGGCTCCCTGGTCTGCCCTTGCCCCTCCCCCAGCCTACTCTCAACTCAGCAGCCAGAGGGATCCTTGTAAATGGTGAGTCTGGGAGGCCTCACCATCTGGCCCCCATTTCCTCACTGAGCTCCTCTGCCACCGCCTCCCCCTCCCTCACCCCCCCCCCCCCCAAACACACTGGCCTCAGCCTCCTCGCTATTCCTTAACTGTGCCAGGCACGCTCCCACTCCAGACCTTTGCTCCGGCTGTTCCCTCTGCCTGGAATGCTCTTCCCCCAGAGAGCCCTCTGACTCACCTCCTCACCTCCTTCCCATCTTGGCTCCAGTGTCATTTTCTCAATCAGACCTTCCTCGGACACCTTATTTATAAATGAACACAAAAATCCACCCCTCGCTCCCTTTTCCTGTTCTATTTTCCTTCTCAGAGCTTATCACTCTGGACCACGATATATTTTACTTCCCGATTATGTTTTTTTGTCTGTGTTCCTCCATTGGAACGCGATCTCCATGAGGATCTTGTCCATTGCTGTGTCCCCAGCACTGAGCACAAAGTCTGCAAGGCACAAATGAGGTGCTCAATAAACATTTACAGCCTGAATGAACGGAGGAGCCTCTCTGGGGTCCAGGCCTGCTCTCACTGCTGCCCTAGGCCCAGCGCCCATGCAGGTTCTCGCTGCTCCGTCGCTGTCTTTCCTCTTGGCCACTGGCTGATTTAGCCCAGCAGGGGCCACGTAAAGAGTCCCCAAGCCCCTTGGGGACTGTGTCCCTCCACCCCTAAGAGGGCTGCCCACACTCTCTCAAGGGCTGATGGGGTGGCCGTAGCCCCGGGTGGCTCCCAGATTTGAGTTCAAGGGAAGACAGTCTAGGGCAGACCCGTCCTCCACGTGGTTGAGAACCATTTTTGTGGCACCTTCCCCAGCGGGCCCAGGGGGGCCCCGGCAGCCAGTTCTCCTATGAATGGCTCCCCTGCCTCCACCCCTTCACATTCTCCTGCTCCCCCATTCCTTTTCCCACTTGAGCCTCCAACCCAGCCTGGCTAGGTAGACCCAGTGGACAGAGTGCAGCTGTAGGGTCACGAAGGACACTGGTTCAAGGAGGTCACATGAGCTGCCCAAGGCCCCCAGCAAGGTTCCAGGGGTGATCGGGCCTAATGAGACTGGGTGGAGGGTGCTGGCTCCTCCCTTACCGCTCCTACCGCACAGGGGACGCTGAGCTGGGGGCGGGGAGTCTCCAAGCCCCGTCAGACCTCAGGAGCATGGAGCCAGCTCGAGCCCCAGTGCCGACGGCTGGGGACAGAGGCCAACCAGAAGATGAGTAGTGACAGCTTGACCTGCAGCGTCTCACAGGGACCTCTCACAGGTTTGCAGTTGCAGACATGTGACTCTGGAGACTAGGGGAACTTGGTGGCTGTGGAGGCGGCATGTATACGTGTGCACGTGTGTATATGTGTGCATTTGCACGTGTGTGTGCACCTGTGTGTGCATACATTACAGGGCACAGGGCGCATGAACAGGCCAATTGCCTCGAGGCCCCAAATCCATGTTGCCTCACCCCACTGACTCCAAGAGGGTGGCCTGGAGATGGAGAAGGGCGCCCAGGAGAGAGAGAAGCAGGTCTCCGGAGCATTCAGCCAGGGGCGTCACGGGACAGCAGCATCTTAACCAACACACAGCACAGCAGAGTCAGCCAGACCCAGAGGCAAAACCCGACTCAACTACCCCTCACTGGTTCTCTAAACCTCAACTACATTATCTGCAAAATGGGTCCAATGAGTCCCACATCGCAGGGTGGTCAAGATTAGACGAGACGATGTAGGTATTCAGAACGTGATAACTATTTAGGTTACGGGTAGTTTTATTAGAGCTCACATCTGAGATGGAGAACAGGCTTCCTATTTGTTCCAGAAGCTATCCTAGAGCCCCTTTTCTGCCTCGCTGTGAGCGGGGCACAGGACACAAGGCCCTGCCCTCAGGGGACTGACTTACAATAATAATGATGTGGGCGAACATGTGGGTCCCAGCTGGCTGACTTTTGGAGGCAGTGTGGTTTCCTGCTTTAGAAGCACAACCTCATTTAATCCCCTAGAGAATCCTGTGAGTTGGGGGCTGTTACTGTCACCCTGCAGATGAGAAAACAGAGAGGTGAAGTAATTTGTCCGTGGTCACCCAACAGATGAAGGGCAGAGCCAAGATTTGAGTCAAGGTTCTTACCCCCACACTCAGGCAGGACAGAAAGCTGCATGAGCCCAGTCACTGTTCAAATCGAGACAGCACCTGACGCTGTGGGAGCACTGGGGAAGGAGGGTGCTGACAGGAGTAGCTCATGAAGAGACTGACCAATGAGCAGGGATTTAAAGGTAGGAAGGGTAGGGGCGCCCGGGGGGCTCAGTCAATGGAGCATCTGGCTTCGGCTCAGGTCAGGATCTCATGGTTTGTGGGTTCAAAACCCGCGTCGAGGGGTGCCTGGGTGGCCCAGTCGGTTAAGCGTCCGACTTCGGCTCAGGTCGTGATCTCGCGGTCCGTGAGTTCGAGCCCCGCGTCAGGCTCTGGGCTGATGGCTCAGAGCCTGGAGCCTGTTTCCGATTCTGTGTCTCCCTCTCTCTCTGACCCTCCCCCCGTTCATGCTCTGTCTCTCTCTGTCTCAAAAATAAATAAACGTTAAAAAAAATTTTTTTTTTAAAAACCCGCGTCGAGCTCTGTGCCCAGAGCTCAAAGCCTAGAGCCCGTTTTCGATTCTGTGTCTCCTTCTCTGCCCCTCCCCTGCTTGTGCTCTGTCTCCCCCTCCCTCTCAAAAATAAACATTAAGAAAAATTAAAACATAATAAAGGTACAAAGGCTTGAACAGGAGAAGGGGGAACTGCCAGGCGGAGAGGGAAGCCCGAGCAAAAGCCTGGAGTCAGGAAAGGGCAGCCCCACCCTCTCTGCCCCCCCAGATCCTGGCTCCACCCTCCTAGCTGATGCGACCACACTCACACCCTCTTGCCTTCGTCAACACGGTCCCCTGTCTGCATGCCACCTCCCTTCTACTTCTCTCCAGCTCCACTGGTGACAGGGCAGGATTTGAAAACAGGCTTGTGCATTCCCAACAGTGTGCCTTTCCTGCTGCCCTGCTCTGCCTCATAGAGAGGGAGAGACTTAAGACTGAAGAGACTCAGGGTAGAGGGGAGTCTGTCTGGAAAAGCAAGTTGAACAGAGGGAACAGAATGTGCAAAGATATGAGGGCAGAGTCAGGATTTTGCCCTGGTATACAGCTCAGAGTCTCCCCATCACACCCCAGGGCTCTGAAGTCAATGTTCCTTCCACCGCCCCGCCCAGGGGATGGCAGGGTATAGACAGAGGTTGTTCATACCCTGGGATAGAACTCTGACTCTCATACTGCTCAGCCCAGTTTTTTCGTCTCCCTGAAATGTGGGGCCTTCTCACCTACCACATGAGATTGTAGCCCCCCCCCCCCCGCCTCAATAATTATCTTGTAGCCACCCCCCTCAAGAATTATTCAAGCAGACATAAGGAAACTCCCCAGCCCAGAGTAGATGCTCAGCAAGTAAATACCAGCTGCCGGGAGCACCATCTCTGGGTGAGATTCCCCCAGCCCTCTGGGTCCTGGCATTAAGCCATTTCCTAGCCAGGAACCAAGAAGCCCTGGAGGGTAGAGAGGCTCTCAGTGTAGCCTGGGTGGGTCTATGACTGAGCAGTGAAATTATCACAAAGACAAAATGGGAGCCCTGTCTCTCACGGGGGCCAGGAAGTCTGTGGTCGCAAGAGGTCTACTCTGTCCCCAAAGTCACTGTGGGGGCCATCCCCACACCGTGTTGTTACTCCATCATGGCCTGGCCCATCTGACAGATGAGACTGGGGGGCAGATGTCCAGGGAAGTTCACTCTCTGCATGGACCCCCCAGGTCCCCATATGGGGAAGCAGCAGGGGTCTGTGGGGCTGCTCCACAGAAGCGGGGCTGGTGACAGGGCCCCTTTCTCACCCTGCCCTCAGAGCCTGGCCATTACAGAAGAAGTCTGGGAGTCTCAGGAGGGGAGAGTGGCACTTACTGGGCATCTTCTGTGGGCCAGAAAAGGGCTGGGTGCTTTACAGCTAGGTATTAATACTCCCATTTCACAGGTAGGGAAACTGAACCTTGGAGAGGTCAGAGAAATTTGAACTCCTCGGTCCAACAGCCCCTCTAACTTTAATCTCCCTTCCTACCCAGTGCAGAGGTTGTTGGAATTTCAGTGGTGATGGGGAGCTCACTCCCACAAAGGCCTCATCGCGGGCATATCTGAGAGAACATTCTTCTCGGTGTGGGCTGAAACTGGCCCCCAGAAGCTCCCACCTGAGGCCCCAGCACCAGCTGTCAGCGGCACCTGGACCCAGGCCCTCTCTCCCTGAGGCGGCCTTCAGAAACTGAGCAGAGCAGGACGTCCCCCAATTAACCAGCATGCCTCCCTTGGACAGGTGCTTCTCTCTGAGCCTCAGTTTCCCAAGCTGGACAACGGGGATAACAGCAGCACCCGCGTGAGGGGTAGTTGTGTGGCTTCGGGGAGGCAACAACCTGGGAATTTTCCAGGAGCACGCAGAATCTTCAGAGAAGCTCCAGCCTAGGAAAGAGGCTCAGGGGGGTGGTTTCCAGAGCCTGACTCACCTTCCCCAAAGGAGGGAGTGGCCATGATCAGGGCAGCCTCATGGTGGGCGAGCCGGGACTCAATCTCAGGGCCTGCCAGGAGCAGGGTTTCACCCATACAATTTTTTTTTTTTTTAAGGAAGCTCTACGCCCAACATGGGACTTGAACTCACAGCCCCAAGATCGAGAGTCGCATGTTCTACCGACTGAGCCAGGCAGGGGCTCCTCACCTGTACGATTCTGGCTCCCCCCAGACCTCGCAAGAGTTCACCTGCCCCACCCAAAGGTGCTTGGTTTTGAAGGACAGCAGGGTGTGGGATCAAGTCCCTCATCTGCCATTACCAGCTATTTGGTAATGTCCCTTCCGGTCACCTCGCTTCTCTGAGCCCTGGCTTCTTCAGCTCCAAGGAAGGGCCATAGTGCTCAGCAGAGTCTGAGGTCAAGGCTGGCCGGCTCCTTGAGCACAGAGACAGGTGTGCCCCAGGCCCCCGTTGGGGACAGCCGGGCCGCCCCCCTCGTTGCCTTCCCTGACTCTCCGCTCACTGAGGGAGAAGTGCAGCCCGGAGAAGGGCCCCATGTCTTCGCATGTTCTGTTCGCATATTCTGTTCCCCCTGCCTGCTCTTCTAGGCAGACTCCTCTCTACCCGGGGTCCCTCCAGGCTTAAGTCTCTCCCTCTCTGTGAAGTAGGAAAGGTACGTGGTCAGGAGTCCACCGACTGGAAACTGAGCCCGAGAGGAGAAGCCACGAGTCCAGGATCACACGGGCGCAGAGGGAGAGCCAGGATCCCAGCGCGGGCTGGGCCGCTCCTCTTCACCTCTCTCCAGGCAGCACTTAAGACCTTTCCCAATCTGTCCCCCGCCAGCCAAGCTGTGCACATACATGCCCTGTACGTTCCCGCCTCGGGAAACCCCAGGCGGGAAGACCTGCCCTTCTCTCCACCCACCAGGTTCTTATTGACCTTGAAGGCCCCACCGACTACTCTTCCCTACCCACAGCCCTGTCCTCGGCCCCCAGGGCGTACCGCCCCACCGGTCCACCCCACCCCCATCCCTCTGATTCCTCTTCCCCTCCGGGTCACCTCGTGTATGCCCTCCGGCCAGCTGGGCCCATGTCTCCACTGAGTTCATTCCCCGACACCACCCCCCTCCACCTGCTTTGCGATTCCTTGCTCAGTGTCGATCTCTCTAGATGAGGGTTCTGGGGGTGGGACGGGGTGGGAGCCGAGGGGCCTTGTTCCCATGTTTCGCCTCAGCACCCAGCGCAGAACCTGGGCACAGGTGTTCAATGCTTGCTGTTCCCGCGCGGCGCCCATACGTCGATCCTTTCATTCAACAAATGCTTATTGAGAACCAGGGATACAGCAATGAGAAGACAGGCAGGGCCCTGTGTTACACACACATACAAGAGGGGATAAATGCTAGGAGGAGCGACAGAGCAGGGAAAGGATAGCAGAGTAGGAAAAGGACAGGGGAAGGTGGCAAGGGAAAGTCTCTCTGAGCAGGTGACATTTGATCAGACCTCTGAAGCAAAATAGAAAGTGATATAAACATCAGAAGAAAGCGTATACCAGGGAGAGGGACCAGCAAGTGCAAAGGTCCTGAGGTGGAAATATGCATGGGATGGTGGAGGAAATGCAAGGAGGTGAATGAGTAGGATGGGGGTGGCAGGAATCGAGGTCAGAGAGGGATCCAGCAGGGGACATAGGCAGGACTCTGCTTTGACCCTGACCGAGCCGGGAGCCATTGGGCTCTGGGCTAAGGAGTACAGAATTTGACCTAAGTTCTAACAGGATCACTCTGGCTACCACACAGAGAATGGATTCCAGGGGCCCGAGGGGGAAGCAGGAGACCCATGAGGAGGCCGCTACACTCATGCACAGTGGCAGTGGGTATGGTCAAGTTGTTGATTTTTTTTTTTTAATGTTTATTTTTTAGACAGAGAGAGACGGAGCATGAATGGGGGGAGGGGGAGAGACAGAGAGGGAGACACAGAATCCGAAGCAGGCTCCAGGCTCCAAGCTGTTTGCACAGAGCCCGACACGGGGCATGAACTCCAGCACCGTGAGATCATGACCTGAGCCGAACGAAGTCAGATGCTTAACTGACGGGGCCACCCAGGCGCCCCAAGTTGTATATTTTGAAAACACAGCCAGTGGTATTTGCTGATGGATTGAATGAGGGATGAGCAGGGAGAGAGAATGAGAGAAAGGGAGGGGAGGAGTTAAAAATGCTCACAAGGTGGGGCGCCTTGGGTGGCTCAGTCGGTTAAGCGTCCGACTCTTGATTTCGGCTCAGGTCATGATCTCACTCAGTTCATGAGTTCAAGCCCTGCATCCGGCTCTGTGCTGACAGTGCGGAACCTGCTTCGGATCCTCTCTCTACCCCTCCCCTGCTCACTCTCTCTCTCTCTCTCAAAATAAATAAAAAAAACGAAACTTAAAAAAAAAACAAACAGGGGCGCCTGGGTGGCGCAGTCGGTTAAGTGTCCGACTTCAGCCAGGTCACGATCTCGCGGTCCGTGAGTTCGAGCCCCGCGTCGGGCTCTGGGCTGATGGCTCAGAGCCTGGAGCCTGTTTCAGATTCTGTGTCTCCCTCTCTCTCTGCCCCTCCCCCGTTCATGCTCTGTCTCTCTCTGTCCCAAAAATAAATAAAACGTTAAAAAAAAATTAAAAAAAAAACAAAAAAAAAAAACCCAAACATTTGCAAGGTTCGGGGCCTGAGCAAGTCACGGAAAATGGAGGTGCCGTTACCTGAGATGGGCAAGATTTGGGGCGGGTTTTGGGCTGACCTCCTGATGTAGAAAGCTCAGTGGCCGTGCACTTGGAGCGCAGAAGGCACTGGCTGCGTGGGTCTGTAGTTTGGGAGAGGAGTCCAAGCTGGGTGTGGGCACCTGTTGTATGGGTCCCCATGTCTTGCACATAGTAGGTCCTTAGTAAATGGTGGCTCACCTGGCCTTCAGGGCCTTGTGGGGGACACAAAACTGGCCACAGCCCCACTCCTGGCCTCTAGGAGAGGTAGACAAGGGCCACAGAGCCACACCGGGTGAGGGGCCCACGCACACCTGCCCGCATTCCTTGGATGACATCGCTGGAGGGTAATCTAGGAAGGCCTCTCGGTGGGGTCGTGGGAGACTCTTGGCAGAGATAGGGCAGGTGCTCCAGCCTTAGCAGGGAGGGGGGAACAAGTAGAGGAAGCCTCAACAGAGCCAGTGGAGCAGGGGTGAAGTGGACGGGCGCAGGCACCCAGCCCTGGCTGCGATCTGGGCTCTGCGCCCTCGGGCAAGACCCTTGCCGTCTTTGTTTTGGCCTCTAAAATAGGAATGATTGGGGCGCCTGGGTGGCGCAGTCGGTTAAGCGTCCGACTTCAGCCAGGTCACGATCTCGCGGTCCGGGAGTTCGAGCCCCGCGTCGGGCTCTGGGCTGATGGCTCAGAGCCTGGAGCCTGTTTCCGATTCTGTGTCTCCCTCTCTCTCTGCCCCTCCCCCGTTCATGCTCTGTCTCTCTCTGTCCCAAAAATAAATAAAAACGTTGAAAAAAAAATTTTAAATAGGAATGATAACTGTCCCCCCTGCATAGATTGCTATGAAGATCAAATGAGTTAATCTAGGTAAAGTGCCCCAAATAAAATGATGGCAGGTGCTCAAAAATGTGACCTAAACCCATTAGTATTGCGTCCAAAGAAGGCAGCATCCTCCAGCCCTGGAGGACCGCCAAACAAGGGGAGAGAAGAATGCACAAGGGCCAAGCGTCAGGTACCCGTGGATCGGATCAAGAGGAGAGCTTTATTCCCTTCAGGCAATGGGTACCCGTGGAAAGTTCTGTGCAGAGCAATGAGGAATATTCCATTCAGTCCTCGCTTATCCTCCACCTGTGCTCGGCTGGACACATCCCCTCCCGTCCCGTGCCCGACAGTCCCGCCTGCCAACCCGCCTGCTGGGCTCAGGGGCACATCTCACAATAACAGCTTATGCTGGGCAATCGCTTACAACGCAGTCCTCACAGCGGCCCCGGGTGTGAGGCTGGTCCTATTACTATGATGCAGACAGAAGCTGCCAGAGCCAGGGTATAAAGTCCAGAATCTACACTGGCTTCCCTTGCCTCCGAGACTGACCCCAGAACCCTGCAAAGTGGCCGGGCATCAGAGGGGTGTCTGATTCTCCCATCGGGTGGGGTGGGGTCCTTGGGTCAGTTCAAAGGAGCAGAGACAACAAGGTGATGTGATTTGTCTAGGGCCCCACAGCTTGTCCACGTTGGAGCTGGGACTCCACTCCAGATCTGTTAGACTCCAAATCCCCACGCTGGAGGGCTTGGTGGGCACGGCACATGGAACCCTGAGCTTCCTTTAATCTGGGCCTGCATCGGGGGTGAGTTCCCTCAGTCTGGAGCTCTTTCTGAGGTCTGAGATCCTTTTTGGAGGGACAGAGAAAGACAGTAGATTCCCCTTACTCCCGGGTTGCCTGGACCGGTGTCACAGGCCCCTTTACTGTCTGTCCTTTCAGAGAGGTTTTCATCCCCCAAACCACCCTGTCGCACTGGTCCTGGCCCTGCCCTGCCCTGCCTGCCCTGCCTTGCCCTGCCCTGCCCTGCGAAGGGGAGACTGAAAAGCAGGCTGAACTGCATCCCCTTCACACTTTCCCAGCCAGAAAAACCAGCAGAGGGAAATACAATGTTTGCAGACCAGGTCAGGTCCACGGTCACTCTATAAAAATGGAATCCTGAAAAAAACATAAAGCAGCAATTTACCTGATGAATTTTATTGGCCTCAAAACAAACAAACAAACAAACACCCCCCAAACGACCCCATCTGAATAACGAAGGGAGATAAACCATTCCCAGTTCCTCTTTTATTAGTGAAGAAGGACACACAAAAACTCAGCCAAAAGGGAATGTTCACAGGCAGCTTCAGGTCTGATTTATTAGCCGCTTTCATTTCATACACGCCAGCGTCTTTATTAAAATAGGATGATGTCCAAAAGGTCTGTTTGCTTAAAAAAAAAAAAAATTGTATCGAATACGGGACAGGGCTTAGTTTTATTTTTTGTTTCTTAAACAAAGCTCACATTCTCCTGACTTCACGCCTGTTACCGCAGCCAGAGGGAAACTGATTTCAGAATCCATCTGATATGTCGGATTTCTTTGTGGCATCCACTTCATCGCTCAGCAGCCAGCCATGATGTCATAAGCCCATCAGATTTCCGGTAGGGGGGAAACGCTGGGGAATTGGAAAGAATGGATGTTTCTTACCCGTCAGGGAAGGGCGGGGGGGGGGGGGGGTGCGGGGAAGGGGCTGGGTGTGTTTGGGAGGTGAGGGACGGGAGGCAGGCTCCGTGTTTGTGATATTAAATGTCAGGCAGAAACCTGAAAAATCCAGCCACCCAGATGTTTTCTGGATATCCAGATGTCTGGCACTGAGCAGACCACGCTCCCCCCCCAACCTCCCCCCCCCCCCCCCCCCTGCTCCTGTCCCCAGAGGCACTCCACATTTCAGCTTTGACCTCAGGTCTACAGCTCGTGCGTGCTGCTAGGAGCTGTACATCCTCAAGGCTGCCCACCCTCGGGTTTGGAATTTTCTTCTAAATCTTTACACATGGATGACAGGAGTAACTAGGTCCAGATTTTTAAAAGCTGTTGAAGCAGTGATTTGAAAAGTTCAGTCCCTGGAATTAGCTTCCACAGAACACACTCTCTCCGCCAAAAAGGAGGAAAGAAATCCCCTCGCCAACACTCACACAAACATATGTGACTCTTAAGCCATAGGACTTAAAAACCCCAAACAAAAACCAGTGAGTCTGAGAATCAAGGACTCGAGACTGACACTGAGAAGCGATGTGCCCTCCCCCAGGAGCACGCTTCCCCCAAATCAGAAAACCACCAAACAGCTTTGTTCTTCCTGACAAAGCCCCTCGCTTCCAAGGAACAGACAGTGCCAACAAAAGCACAGGGTAGAACTAATTTACGCTGAGACGCGGGGCTTCAAGGAGTCGTAAAGTACAGACATGGAACCGGCTTTGCCTGGGAAGCTGCCTCCCTACAACTGGTAGTGGGGACCCCCTGGCCCAGGGGAGTCCCGAAGGCCGCAGAGCGCCCGTCCAGGCTTCCAGGCACACACGCCCACGGAGGCCACCACGGAGGCCTGTGACA